>NC_092236.1:29115054-29322199 GCF_036320965.1 Panulirus ornatus
AAAAGAAAGAAAAAAAAAAAAAAAATATATATATATATATATATATATATATATATATATATATATATATATATATATATATATATTATTATCTTTTTTTTATTATACTTTGTCGCTGTCTCCCGCGTTACCGAGGTTGCGCAAGGAAACAGATGAAAGAATGGCCCAACCCACCCACCCACATACACGCACATATACATACACGTCCACATATCCACATATGCATACCTATACATTCCAACAATATTTATTTATTTATTTTCCTTTGTCGCTGTCTCCTGTGCTTGCGAAGTAGCGCAAGGAAACAGACGAAAGAAATGGCAAAACCCACCCCCATACACATGTATATACATACACGTCCACACACGCAAATATACATACCTATACATCTCAATGTACACATATATATACACACAGAGACACATACATATATACCCATGCACACACCTCACACTGTCTGCCTTTATTCATTCCTATCGCCTCCTCGCCACACATGGAATACCATCCCCCTCCCCCCTCATGTGTGCGAGGTAGCGCTAGGAAAAGACAACAAAGGCCCCATTCGTTCACACTCAGTCTCTAGCTGTCATGCAATAATGCAAGAAACCACAACTACCTTTCCACATCCAGGCCCCACACAACTTTCCATGGATTTCCCCAGACGCTTCACATGACCTGATCAGTCCACTGACAGCGCGTCAACCCGGTATACCAAATCGATCCAATTCACTCTATTCCTTGCACGCCTTTCACCCTCCTGCATGTTCAGGCCAGGATCACTCGAAATATTATTCACTCAATCTTTCCACGTCCAATTTGGTCTCCCACTTCTCCTCGTTCCCTCCACCTCCAACACATATATCCTCTTGGTCAATCTTTCCTCACTCATTCTCTCCATGTGCCCAAACCATTTCAAAACACCCTCTTCTGCTCTCTCAACCACGCTCTTTTTATTTCCACACATCTCTCTTACCCTTAAATTACTTACTCGATGAAACCACCTCACACCACACATTGTCCTCAAACATCTCATTTCCAGCACATCCACCCTCCTGCGCACAACTCTATCCATAGCCCACGCCTCGCAACCATACAACATTGTTGTAACCACCATTCCTTCAAACATACCCATTTTTGCTTTTGGAGATAATGTTTTCGACTTCCATATATTCTTCAAGGCTCCCAGGATTTTCGCCCCCTCCCCCACCTTATGATTTACTTCCGCTTCCATGGTTCCATCTGCTGACAGATCCACTCCCAGATATCTAAAACACTTTACTTCCTCCAGTTTTTCTCCATTCAAACTTGCCTCCCAATTGAATTGACCCTCAACCCTACTTTACCTAATAACCTTGCTCTTATTCACATTTACTCTTAACTTTTTTCTTTCACACACTTTGCCAAACTCACCAGCTTCTGCAGTTTCTCACATGAATCAGCCACCACCGCTGTATCATCAGCGAACAACAACTGACTCACTTCCCAAGCTCTCTCGTCCATAACAGACATCATACTTGCCCCTCTTTCCAAAACTATTGCATTCACCTCCCTGAAAACCCATACCATAAACAAATTAAACAACCATGGAGACATCACACACCCCTGCCGCAAACCTACATTCACTGAGAACAAATCACTTTCCTCTCTTCCTACACATACAGATGCCTTACATCCTCGATAAAAACTTTTTACTGCTTCTAACAACTTGCCTCCCACACCATATATTCTTAATACCTTCCAGAGAACATCTCTATCAACTCTATCATATGCCTTCTCCAGATCCATAAATGCTACATACAAATCCATTTGCTTTTCTAAGTATTTCTCAAATACATTCTTCAAAGCAAACACCTGATCCACACATCCTCTACCACTTCTGAAACCACACTCCTCTTCCCCAATCTAATGCTCTGTACATGCCTTCACCCTCTTAATCAATACCCTACCATATAATTTACCAAGAATACTCAACAAACTTATACCTCTGTAATTTGAGCACTCACTCTTATCCCCTTTGCCTTTGTACAATGGCACTATGCACGCATTCCGCCAATCGTCAGGCACCTCACCATGAGTCATACATACATTAAATAACCTTACCAACCAGTCAACAATACAGTCACCCCCTTTTTTAATAAATTCCACTGCAATACCATCCAAACCTGCTTCCTTGCCGGCTTTCATCTTCCGCAAAGCTTTTACTACCTCTTCTCTGTTTACCAAATCATTTTCCCTAACCCTCTCACTTTGCACACCACCTCGAACAAAACACCCTATATCTGCCAATCTATCATCAAACACATTCAACAAACCTTCAAAATACTCACTCCATCTCCTTCTCACATCACCACTACTTGTTATCACCTCCCATTAGCCCCCTTCACTGAAGTTCCCATTTGCTCCCTTGTCTTACGCACTTTATTTACCTCCTTCCAGAACATCTTTTTATTCTCCCTAAAATTTAATGATACTCTCTCACCCCAACTCCCATTTGCCCTCTTTTTCACCTATTACACCTTTCTCTTGACCTCCTGTCTCTTTCTTTTATACATCTTCCACTCAACTGCATTTTTTTTCCTGCAAAAATCGTCCAAATGCCTCTCTTCTCTTTCACTAATAATCTTACCTCTTAATCCCACCTCTCACTACCCTTTCTAGTCAACCCACCTCCCACGCTTCTCATGCCACAAGCATCTTTTGCGCACTTCACCAGTGATTCCTTAAATACATCCCATTCCTCCCCCACTCCCCTTACTTCCATTATTCTCACCTTTTTCCATTCTGTACTCAGTCTCTCCTGGTACTTCCTCACACATGTCTCCTTCCCAAGCTCACTTACTCTCACTACCCTCTTCACCCCAGCATTCACTCTTCTTTTCTGAAAACCCATACAAATCTTCACCTTAGCCTCCACAAGAAAATGATCAGACATCCCTCCAGTTGCACCTCTCAGCACATTAACATCCAAAAGTCTCCCTTTCGCGCGCCTGTCAATTAACACGTAATCCAATAACGCTATCTAGCCATCACTCCTACATACATACGTATTCTTATGTATATCTCGCTTTTTAAACCAGGTATTCCCAATCACCAGTCCTTATATATATATATATATATATATATATATATATATATATATATATATATATATATATATATATATATATATTCTTTTTTTTTTCTTTCTTTTTTTCAAACTATTCTCCTTTTCCCGCGTTAGCGAGGTAGCGTTAAGAACAGAGGACTGGACCTTTAAGGGAATATCCTCACCTGGCCCCCTTCTCTGTTCATTTTGTAAAATTAATGTATTTTTTGTAAAATTAAAAAAAGAAAACGAAAAAGAAAAATGAGAGCGGAGTATTTCCAGCCATCCGCTCCCTCCCGTTTTAGTCGCCTTCTATGAGACGCAGGGAATAGGTGGGAAGTATTCTTTCTCTCCTATCCCCAGGGATAATATATATATATATATATATATATATATATATATATATATATATATATATATATATATATATATATATATATATATATTTATTATTATATATTTATTTTGCTTTGTCGCCGTCTCCCGCGTTAGCGAGGCAGCGGAAGGACACAGACGAAAGAATGGCAGAACCCGCCCACATACACATGTATATACATACACGTCCACACACGCAAATATACATACCTATACATCTCAATGTACACAAATATATACACAAACAGACATATACATATATACACATGTACATAATTCATACTGTCTGCCTTTATTTGTTCCCATCGCCACCTCGCCACACATGAAATAACAACCCCCTCCCCCCTCATGTGTGCGAGGTAGCGCTAGGAAAGACACCAAAGGCCCCATTCGTTCACACTCAGTCTCTAGCTGTCATGTAATAATGCACCGAAACCACAGCTCCCTTTCCACATCCAGGCCCCACACAACTTTCCATGTTTTACCCCAGACGCTTCACATGCCCTAGTTCAATCCATTGACAGGACGACGACCCCGGTATACCACATCGTTCCAATTCACTCTATTTCTTGCACGCATCTCCCCCTCCTGCATGTTCATTCCCTCATCACTCAAAATCTTTTTCACTCCATCTTTCCACCTCTAATTTGGTCTCCCATTTCTCCTCGTTCCCTCCACCTCTTACACATATATCCTCTCCGTCAATCTTTCCCCACTCATTCTCTCCATGTGACCAAACCATTTCAAAGCACCCTCTTCTGCTCTCTCAACCACACTCTTTTTATTTCCACACATCGCTCTCACCCTTACCTTACTTATTCGATCAAACCACCTCACACAACATATTGTCCTCAAACATCTCATTTTCAGCACATCCACCCTCCTACGCACAACTCTATCTATAGCCCACGCCTCGCAACCATACAACATTGTTGGAACCACTATTCCATCAAACATACCCATTTTTGCTTTCCGAGATAATGTTCTCGACTTCCAAACATTCTTCAAGGCTCCCAGAATTTTCGCCCCCTCCCCCACCCTATGATACACTTCCGCTTACCCATGGTTTCATCCGCTGCCAGATCCACTCCCAGTTATCTAAAACACTTTACTTCCTCCAGTTTTTCTCCATTCAAACTTACCTCCCAATTGACTTCACCCCTCAACCCTTCTTTACCTAATGACCTTGCTCTTATTCACATTTACTCTTAACTTTCTTCTTTCATAAACTTTATCAAACTCAGTCACAAGCTTCTGCAGTTTCTTACATGAATCAGCCACCAGTGTTGTATCATCAGCGAACAACAACTGACTCACTTCCCAAGCTCTCTCATCCACAACAGACTTCATACTTGCCCGTCTCTCCAAAACTCTTGCATTCACCTCCCTAACAACCACATCCATAAACAAATTAAACAACCATGGAGACATCACACACCCATGTCGCAAACCTACATTAACTGAGAACCAATCACTTTCCTCTCTTCCTACACGTACACATGCCTTACATCCTCGATAAAAACTTTTCACTGCTTCTAACAACTTGCATCCCATACCATATATTCTTAAAACCTTCCACACAGCATCTCTATCAACTCTATCATATGCCTTCTCCAGATCCATAAATGCTACATACAAATCCATTTGTTTTTCTAAGTATTTCTCACATATATTCTCCAAAGCAAACACCTGATCCACACATGCTCTACCACTTCTGAAACCACACTGCTCTTCCCCAATCTGAAGCTCTGTACACGCCTTCACCCTCTCAATCAATAACCACCCATATAATTTACCAGGAATACTCAACAAACTTATACCTCTGTAATTTGAGAACTCACTCTTATCCCCTTTGCCTTTGTGTAATAGCACTATGCACGCATTCCGCCAATCCTCAGGCACCTCTCCATGAATCATACATACATTGAATAACCTTACTAACCAGTCAACACTACAGTCACCCCCTTTTTTGATAAATTCCACTGCAATACCATCCAAACCTGCTTCTTTTCCAGCTTTCATCTTCCGTAAAGCTTTTACTACCTCTTCTCTATTTACCAAATCATTTTCCCTAACCCTCTCACTTTGCACACCACCTCTACCAAAACACCCTATATCTGCCACTCTATCATCAAACACATTCAACAAACCTTCAAAATACTCACTCCATTTCCTTCTCACATCACCACTACTTTTTATCACCTCCCCATTAGCCCCCTTCACTGAAGTTCCCATTTGCTCCCTTGTCTTACGCACTATATCTACCTCCTTCCAGAACATCTTTTAATCATCCCTGAAATTTAATGATACTCTCTCACCCCAACTCTCATTTGCCCTCTTTTTCACCTCTTGCACCTTTCTCTTGACCTCCTGCCTCTTTCTTTTATACTTCTCCCACTCATTTGCATTTTTTTACCTGCAAAATTCATTCAAGTGCCTCTCTCTTCTCTTTCACTAATAATCTTACTTCTTCATCCCACCACTCACTACCTTTTCTAATCAACCCACCACCCACGCTTCTCATGCCACAAGCATCTTTTGCGCAAGCCATCACTGCTTCCCTAAATACATCCCATTCCTCCTCCACTCCCCTTACCTCCTTTGTTCTCACTTTTTTCCATTCTGTACTCAGTCTCTCCTGGTACTTCCTCACACAAGTCTTCTTCCCAAGCTCACTTACTCTCACCACTCTTTTCACCCCAACATTTTCTCTTCTTTTCTGAAAACCCCCACATACCTTCACCTTCCCCTCCAGAAGATAATGATCAGACATCCCTCCAGTTGCACCTCTCAGCATATTAACATCCAAAACTCTCTCTTTCGTGCGTCTATCAATTAACATGTAATCCAATGACGCTCTCTGGGCATCTCTCCTACTTACATACGTATACTTATGTACATCTCTCTTTCTAAACCAGGTATTCCCAATCACCAGTCCTTTTTCAGCACATAAATCTACAAGCTCTTTACCATTTCCATTTACAACACTGAACACTCCATGTATACAAATTATTCCCTCAACTGCCACATTACTCACCTTTGCTTTCAAATCACCCATCACTATAACCAGGTCCTGTGCATCAAAACCACTAACACCCTCATTCAGCTGCTCCCAAAACACTTACCTCTCAAGATCTTTCTTCTCATGCCCAGTTGCATGTGCACCAATAATCACCCATCTCTCTCCATCTACTTTAAGTTATACACATATCAATCTAGAATTTACTTTCTTACACTCTATCACATACTCCCACAACTCCTGATTCAGGAGTTGTAGGAGTATATATATATATATATATATATATATATATATATATATATATATATATATATATATATATATATATATATATATATATATATATATATATATATATATGGAGTGTGTATTTTGAAGGTTTGTTGAATGTGTTTGATGATACAGTGCCAGATATAGGGTGTTTTGGTCGAGGTGGTGTGCAAAGTGAGAGGGTTAGGGAAAATGATTTGGCAAACAGAGAAGAGGTAGTAAAAGCTTTGCGGAAGATGAAAGCCGGCAAGGCAGCAGGTTTGGATGGTATTGCAGTGGAATTTATTAAAAAAGGGGGTGACTGTATTGTTGACTGGTTGGTAAGGTTATTTAATGTATGTATGACTCACGGTGAGGTGCCTGAGGATTGGCGGAATGCGTGCATAGTGCCATTGTACAAAGGCAAAAGGGATAAGAGTGAGTGCTCAAATTACAGAGGTATAAGTTTGTTGAGTATTCCTGGTAAATTATATGGGAGGGTATTGACTGAGAGGGTGAAGGCATGTACAGAGCATCAGATTGGGGAAGAGCAGTGTGGTTTCAGAAGTGGTAGAGGATGTGTGGATCAGGTGTTTGTTTTGAAAAATGTATGTGAGAAATACTTAGAAAAGCAAATGGATTTGTATGTAGCATTTATGGATCTGGAGAAGGCATATGATAGAGTTGATAGAGATGCTCTGTGGAAGGTATTAAGAATATATGGTGTGGGAGGAAAGTTGTTAGAAGCAGTGAAAAGTTTTTATCGAGGATGTAAGGCATGTGTACGTGTAGGAAGAGAGGAAAGTGATTGGTTCTCAGTGAATGTAGGTTTGCGGCAGGGGTGTGTGATGTCTCCATGGTTGTTTAATTTGTTTATGGATGGGGTTGTTAGGGAGGTGAATGCAAGAGTTTTGGAAAGAGGGGCAAGTATGAAGTCTGTTGGGGATGAGAGAGCTTGAGAAGTGAGTCAGTTGTTGTTCGCTGATGATACAGCGCTGGTGGCTGATTCGTGTGAGAAACTGCAGAAGCTGGTGACTGAGTATGGTAAAGTGTGTGAAAGAAGAAAGTTAAGAGTAAAAGTGAATAAGAACAAGGTTATTAGGTACAGTAGGATTGAGGGTCAAGTCAATTGGGAGGTGAGTTTGAATGGAAAAAAACTGGAGGAAGTGAAGTGTTTTAGATATCTGGGAGTGGATCTGGCAGCGGATGGAACCATGGAAGCGGAAGTGGATCATAGGGTGGGGAGGGGCGAGAATTCTGGGAGCCTTGAAGAATGTGTGGAAGTCGAGAACATTATCTCGGAAAGCAAAAATGGGTATGTTTGAAGGAATAGTGGTTCCAACAATGTTGTATGGTTGCGAGGCGTGGGCTATGGATAGAGTTGTGCGCAGGAGGATGGATGCGCTGGAAATGAGATGTTTGAGGACAATGTGTGGTGTGAGGTGGTTTGATCGAGTAAGTAACGTAAGGGTAAGAGAGATGTGTGGAAATAAAACGAGCGTGGTTGAGAGAGCAGAAGAGGGTGTTTTGAAATGGTTTGGGCACATGGAGAGAATGAGTGAGGAAAGATTGACCAAGAGGATATATGAGTCGGAGGTGGAGGGAACGAGGAGAAGAGGGAGACCAAATTGGAGGTGGAAAGATGGAGTGAAAAAGATTTTGTGTGATCGGGGCCTGAACATGCAGGAAGGTGAAAGGAGGGCAAGGAATAGAGTGAATTGGAACGCTGTGGTATACCGGGGTTGATGTGCTGTCAGTGGATTTAATCAGGGCATGTGAAGCGTCTGGGGTAAACCATGGAAAGCTGTGTAGGTATGTATATTTGCGTGTGTGGACTGTATGTATATACATGTGTATGGGGGTGGGTTGTGCCATTTTCTTTCGTCTGTTTCCTTGCGCTACCTCGCAAACGCGGGAGACAGCGACAAAGCAAAAAAAAAAAAGAAAAAAAAAAAAATATATATATATATATATATATATATATATATATATATATATATATATATATATATATATATATATATATATATATATATATATATATATAGATAGATAGATAGATAGATATATAGATATACATATGCTTGAGACAATGGAGCAAATGGGAACTTCAGTGAAGGGAGCTAATGGGGAGATGATGACAAGTAGTGATGATATGAGAAGGAGATGGAATGAGTATTTTGAAGGTTTGTTGATGTGTTTCATGATAGAGTGGTAGATATAGGATGTTTTGGTCGAGTTGGTATGCAAAGTGAGAGGGTTAGCGAAAATGATTTGGTAAACAGAGAAGAGGTAGTAAAAGCGTTGCGGAAGATGAAAGCCGGCAAGGCAGCAGGTTGGATGGTATTGCAGTGGAATTTATTAGAAAAGGAGGTGACTGTATTATTGACTGGTTGGTAAGGTTATTTAATGTATGTATGATTCATGGTGAGGTGCCTGAGGATTTTCGGAATGCTTGCATAGTGCCATTGTACAAAGGCAAAGGGGATAAGAGTGAGTGCTGAAATTACAGAGGTATAAGTTTGTTGAGTATTCCTGTTAAATTATATGGGAAGGTATTGATTGAGAGGGTGAAGGCATGTACAGAGCATCAGACTGAGGAAGAGCAGTGTGGTTTCAGAGGTGGTAGAGGATGTGTGGATCAGGTGTTTGCTTTTAAGAATGGATGTGATAGATACTTAGAAAAGCAAATGGATTTGTATATAGCATTGATAGATCTGGAGAAGGCATATGATGGAGTTGATAGAGATGCTCTGTGGAAGGTACTAAGAATATATGGTGTGGGAGGCAAGTTGTTAGAAGCAGTGAAAAGTTTTTATCGAGGATGTCAGGCATGTGTACGTGTAGGAAGAGAGGAAATTGATTAGTTCTCAGTGAATGTAGTTTTGCGGCAGGGGTGTGGGATGTCTCCATGGTTGTTTAATTTGTTTCTGGATGGGGTTGTTAGGGAGGTGAATGCAAGAGTTTTGGAAAGAGGGGCAAGTATGCAGTCTTTCGGGGATGAGAGAGCTTGGGAAGTGAGTCAGTTGTTGTTCGCTGATGATACAGCGCTGGTGGCTAATTCATGTGAGAAAGTGCAGAAGCTTGTGACTGAGTTTGGTAAAATGTGCGAAAGAAGAAAGTTAAGAGTAAATGTGAATAAGAGCAACGTTACTAGGTCAAGTCAATTGGGAGGTAAGTTTGAGTATAGAAAAACTGGAGGAAGTAAAGTATTTTAGATATCTGGGAGTGGATCTGGCAGCGGATGGAACCATGGAAGCGCAAGTAAATCATTGGTGGGGAAGGGGGCGAAAATGCTAGGAGCCTTAAAGAGTGTGTGGAAGTCGAGAACATTATCTCGGAAAGCAAAAATGGCTATGTTTGAAGGAATAGTTGTTCCAACAATGTTGTATGGCTGCGAGGCGTGGGCTATGGATAGAGTTGTGCGCAGGAGGGTGGATGTGCTAGAAATGAGTTGCTTGAGGACATTAAGTGGTGTGAGGTGGTTTGATTGAGTAAGTAATGTAAGGGTAAGAGAGATTTTTGTAAATAAAATGAGCCAGGTTGAGAACGAATAGAAGAGGGCGTTTTGAAATGGTTTGGGCACATAGTGAGAATTAGTGAGGAAAGATTGACCAAGAGGATATATGTGTCGGAGGTAGAGGGAACGAGGAGAAGTGGGAGACCAAATTGGAGGTGGAAAGATTGAGTGAAAAAGATTTTAAGTGATTCGATGCCTGAACATGCAGGAGGGTGAAAGGCGGGAAGTAATAGATTGAATTGGATCGATGTGGTATACCGGGTTCGACGTGCTGTCAATGGATTGAATCAGGGCAAGTGAAGCGTCAGGGGTAAAACATGGAAAGTTCTGTAGGGCGTGGATGTGGAAAGGGAGCTGTGGTTTCGGGCATTATTGCATGCCAGCTGGAGACTGAGTGTGAGCGAATGTGGCCTTTGTTGTCTTTTCCTGGCGCTGCCTCGCGCACATTAGGGGGGAGGGGGATGTTATTCCGTGTGTGGCGGGGTGGCGATGGGGGTGAGTAGGGGCAGACAGTGTGAATTGTGGGCATGTGTGTGTCTGTGTGTAGATATATGTGTGTACGTTGGGATGTGTGGGTGTGTATGTTTGCGTGAGTGGACGTGTGTGTGGATGCATGTGTGTGGGGGTGGGTTGGGCCTTTCTTTCGTCTGTTTCCTTGCGCTACCACGCAGGCGCGGGAGACAGCGACAAAGGATAATAAATAGATAAATAAATGTATATAGATATATTTTTTTTTTTCCCAAAAGAAAGAACAGAGAAGGGGGCCAGGTGAGGAAATTCCCTCAAAGGCCCAGTCCTCTGTTCTTAACGCTACCTCGCTAATGCGGGAAATGGCGAATAGTATGAAAGAAAAAAAAGATATTCCTATGAGTCCACGGGGAAAATGAAACGCGAAAAGTTCCCAAGTGCACTTTCGTGTAATAATCACATCATCAGGGGAGACACAAGAGAGAAATATAACAGACAGTTAATGTACATCGAAGAGACGAAGCTATATATACATAAACTTCTATACCTAGACATATACATGTATACACATGTGCACATTCATACTTGATTAGCTTTATATATTTCCTTCGCTACTTCGCCCCACAGGAAATAGCATCGCTACCCCATGCTCTAGCGAGGTAGCGCCAGGAGAATAGACAAAACTAGGTCAAATTATTCCACACTCACTCTGTTGCCGTCATTTGTATTGCACGGAAACCATAGCTCCCTATCAACATTTAGGCCACACATATCTTTCTGTAGTTTACACAAGACGTTTCACATGTCCTGGTTCAGTACATTGACAACATGTCAACCCCGTTATAGCACATCGGTGCAGGTCACTCTATTTGTTGCACCCCCCCACCCTCCTCTATGTTCAGGCCCTGATTGCTCAAAATCTTTCTCAGTCCATCTTTATACCTCTAATTTCTTCTCCCACTTCTTCTTCCCTCCACCTCTGACACAAATCCTTTTTGTGAACGCTTTCTCACTCATTCTTTCCATATTTCTAAACCATTTTAACAAACCCTCATCTGCTCTCTCAACTACACTCTTTTAATTTCCATACATCTCTCTTATTCTTTCATTACTTACTCGATGAAACCACTTCACATCACATATTGTCCTCAAAATTTTCATTTCCAATACATCCATCCCTCTCCGTACAACCCTATCTATAGCACATTCCTCGCAACCATATATTATTGCTGGAGCTACTATTCCTTCAGACATACCCATTTTTGCTCTCCGAGATAACTATCTGCTTTTCCGCACATTCTTCATCGCTCCCATAACCTTCGCCCCCTCTCCAACCTTGTGATACTTCCGCTTCCATGGTCCCATTCACTGTTAATTCCACTCCCAGATATCTAAATCACTTAAGTTCCTCCAATTTTTTTCCATTCAGACTAACATCCCATATAACTTGTTCCTCAACCATGCTGATAACGTTGCTCTTATTCACATTTACTCTCAACTTTCTCCTTTCAAGCACTTTTCTAAAGTCAGTCACCAACTTCTGCAGTTTCTTACGTGAATCAGCCTCCAGCACTGTATCATCGGCGAACTGCAACCGACTCACTTCTCAGGCCCTCTCATCCCAAACGAATTACCCACTCGCCCTCACTCCAAAACCTTTGCATTCACCTCCCTAACCACCTCATCCATAAACAAATCAAACAACCATGGGGACATCACACCCCTTCCGCAGACAGACCTTCATGGGAACTAGTCACTCTCATATCTTCGTACTCGTACACATGCCTTACATCCTTGATAAAACTTTTCACTGCTTCTAGCAGCTTACCTCCCACACCATACACTCTTAAGACCCTCCACAAAGCATCTCTTTCAACCCTATCATATGCATTCTCCAGATCCATAAATGCCACGTACAAATCCATCTGCTTTCCTAAACATTTATCTCACAATTTCTTCAAAGCAAACTCCCGATCCACCCATTCTCCCCACTTCTGAACCCACATTGCTCCTCCTCAATCTGATGCTCTATATATGCCTTCACTCTCTCAATCAACACCCTCCTGAACAATTATCTATATATCATACTTGATCGGTGTGTCCCACATCAGCGAGGTAGCGCCGGGAAGCAGACAAAGAAAGACCCATCCACTCATATACACACATATATATTTACACGCACATACACGTGCATATGCATACATATACATGTATATATCAACATATACATGAATACATACATATACATACACATAGATACACATGTACATATATACACATACATATTCATACTTACACGCCTTTAATCCATTTTCGGCGCCACCCAACCCCACAGGATTCAGCATCGCTACCCTCCGCGTCAGCAAGTTAGCGCCAGGAAACAAACGAAAGAAGGCCACATCCGCTGACACTCAAATCTCTTGCTGTCATTTGCAATGCACCGACCCCAGAGCTCCCTATCTATATCAAGTCCTTCCATAACTTATCATGTTTTATCCCAGACGTTTCACATGCCCTGGTTCAGTCCACTGACAGCAAATCGACACCAATACAACACATCGTTCCAATTCACTCTAATCCTTGCACGCCTTTCACCCTCCTGCATGTTCAGGCACCTATTGCTCAAAATCATTTTCACTCCATTCTTCCACCTTGAGTTTGGTCTGCTTCTCCATGTTCCCTCTCCCTCTGAAACATATATATATCCGCAAAATTCCATCTATAGGCAATGCCTCGCAATCATGTAATGTTGTTGGAACTACTATTCCTTCAAATCTACCCATTTTTACTCTACGAGATAATGTTGTTTCTTTCCACACATTAATCACAACCCTCAGAACCTTTGCCCCCTCCCTCACCCTATAATTCACTTCCGCTGCCATGGTTCCATTCGCTGGCAAGTCCTCTCCCAATTGTCTAAAACACTATTTCTTGCAATCTTTTTCTATTCAAACATACATCTCAACCAACCTGTCCCTCTACCCTCCTGAACCTAGTAAACCTTGATTTTATTTACATATGCTATCAATCTCCTTTCACATATTTTTCGAGACTCAGTTACCAGCTTTTACAGTTTCCCACTCCAGTCAATCACCAGTGCTTGTATCATCAGAAAACAACAAACGACTTACTTAACAGTCTCTTTCATCCCCAACAAACTACATAGTCGCAGTTCTTTCCAAAACTCTTGCATTTACCTCCCGAACCACTCCATCCATGAAAAATTAAAAAAAAAAGACAGGGTGACATTACACACCCCTGTCGCAGACCGACCTTCGCTACAAGCCAATTACTTTCCTCTCTTCCAACTCGTACACTTGCCTTACACTTTTGCTAAAAACTTTTCACTGCTTCTAGCAGCTTATATCCCACATCAAATATTCTTAATATCTTCCACAAAGCATCCCTATTAACCCTATCACATGCCTTCCCCAGATTCATAAATGCCACATGCAAATCCATCTGTGTCTCGAAGTATTTCTCACATACATACTTAAATGGAAACATCTGATCCATACATCCTCTGCCATTTCTGAAGCCACACTGATCCTCCTCAGTCTGATGCTTTGTATGTATATGCCTTCACCCTCGCAATCAAGGCCCTCACAAACACTTTTCCAGGTAGGTATACTCAGCAAACGTATGCTTCTGTATTTTGAACACTCACCTTTATTCCCTTTGCCTTTGTATAATGGCACTATACACGCATTCCACTAATCCATTGGCACTTCATCTTGATCCATACATACAGTGAATATCCTTAACAACCATTCATTAACACAGTCACTCACTTTCTCAATAAATTGAGCTGCAATACCATCCACTACCGCCGCCTTCCCGGATTTCATCTTCTGCAAGGCTTTCATCACTTCTCTCTTCACCAAACCACCATCACTATGGTATTTCTGTGTTACGGAGGGAGTTATGCATTCGTGTTGCTCCGTCTCTTAACCTTGTTTATATATGTGATGTCTTAACTCCTAACTATGAATGCAGACATACAAGTCCCAGTTTAAGCAAGGTACCCATTTACTGAGCAGCCTTGCATGGAGGATGATCACATAAGTTGTGTGTAAGGCGACTGACGCGCCCGAAATTCTAACCCATGCAGGTCCCATCCTAGGTTAGCCGATGGAGAACCACGGTCATTGACGCTAACCAATGCACCACAGAGGCCCGTGTATGTATTACTGAACTCCGCTAGCTCAAGGTTAAGCCGTGGAGGAGAAGTCACATTTGGTGAGGCTGCGTTATAGGGAATACAGTTTCGTTAAAGAACTTCTCACTTCAAATGCGTCGGCATTTTCCTTGCTACTAGAAGTAGCACAGCCTTGGTCTTTCATCGAAGTGCCATGAATGCCTCCTGCTGAGCTCCATATCCCAATTTATGATACTAAAGTGCTTATTGAGGTCTCTGTGTAATTTCCGTGATAATACTTTCGCTTTGAGTCAGGTTTAATTGCTGTTCTTTTAATGTCTAGATTCATTATAAAAACAAACCACAGCACTAAACAATCACTTTTCTTTCCTTTCCAACTAATATGCGTGAAGAAAATGTCTGGGAATAATTGTGTATCAGTCTTTCTGAATCTAGAGTGATCTGTGATAAGATGATATGGGATATCATATTTCATACGCACTCAAAACTTGTCTTCACCACTCTCATTGCCTCAATGAAATTCCTAATTTTTCCTTCACTTATTTTTTTGAATGAAATTTCTGTTATTAGTACTTTGTCAAAATATATGCATATATATATATATATATATACATATATATATATATATATATATATATATATATATATATATATATATATATATATCATGCAAACCTCCAACAGCCAGGATCGAACCCGGGACCCTTGGGCAAGAGGCGGGAATGCTAGCCGCTAGGCCCATAGCCTAGCGGTTACATTCCTGCGTCTTGCACAAGCGTCCCGGGTTCGATCCTGGCTGTTGGAGGTTTGTATGTTCTATGAAGGTGTGCGTTTCTATGCACTACGTTCGTAAATATATATATATATATATATATATATATATATATATATATATATATATATATATATACATATATATATATACGTTATCCCTGGGGATAGGGGATGAAGAATACTTCCCACGTATTCCCTGCGTGTCGTAGAAGGCGACTAAAAGGGGAGGGAGCGGGGGGCTGGAAATCCTCCCCTCTCGTTTTTTTTAATTTTCCAAAAGAAGGAACAGAGAATTGGGCCAGGTGAGGGTATTCCCTCAAAGGCCCAGTCCTCTGTTCTTAACGCTACCTCGCTAATGCGGGAAATGGCGAGTAGTTTGAAAGGAAAGAAAGAAAATATATACGTATATATATATATATATATATATATATATATATATATATATATATATATATATATACATATATATATATATTGTGAGGATCGCTATGCACTTCTTTCCAACAGTTATCCTACCATTAAGTATTGTTTCAATGATAAATAGTTTCTTTTCTTTGCGTAATTCATGACCAGCGCTTCCGAGATTTTGTGAGATTCAATTCTATCAATCTGGTGATCCCCGAAACTAGGTAAGGATCTCTTCCAGATATTTATAAGCACTAATTCTATACGCTCTGTACTTTTCTAGACCCTTCATCCACCAGACCAAAACCGTTCACAATTGTTCCGTCTCTAGAAATGTGTAATATTCTTCCTGCAACTTCGTTTGATACCCTATGTACGTCTGTTTCACGTTTAGCAAATCCATTCCTGTGCATCATTCTTAACGCTCTGAGTCTACCATAATCGCTCCTGCTCTCTCTCTCTCTCTCTCTCTCTCTCTCTCTCTCTCTCTCTCTCTCTCTCTCTCTCTCTCTCTCTCTCTCTCTCTCTCTCTCTCTCTCCCAATTTTCGGTTGTATGTGCGCTCTGTTTTATGATCAGCTTCAAGGACATCTACAAAAGATCCCTCCCGACACTTTCTGCTCCGCATCCATATCACTTTCTGGTTAGGTACACCAACTGAATTCCCTCAGCTGATGTGCATCCTAGTGACTATATTTCAATTCTCTCAGTTAATCTCTCATCTAATGATGCCTTATTATCTCTGATCCTTCAGGTTCTATGTTTTCTTCTCCAACTATGATAACTTCAGATCCTATTTCTCCATGATTTCTACCAATTTCTCCAGGCTTGTATCTCAGATGAGTTCGCTTCTACATATCTATTGACTTTATTCTTTGTGAGACACCACATATCACTCATCCCCTGGCTTAGTGTTTATATTTGTTTGTGTGTGTGTGTGTGTGTGTGTGTGTGTGTGTGTGTGTGTGTTTGTGAGCGAGCGTTCTGCGCAACAAGGTTTGTCTCACTGTCAGTGATAAAACGCCAACGTTATTTTCGTTATCATCAGCTAAATTCCACTAAACAACACAGGATAACCACTACCCTTTTAGCTGTTGTCTGGGCGTCAATCTTTAGCACGTTACGGACAGAGTGGAGTGTATATCATCTCACTAACGGAAGTCTAGTATTAGCGCTAATCTCGGAGTGCACTCTGTTGTATAAATATTGACACGACAAGCCTAGTCCCCCCAGTAACTCTCGTGTGTGTTATGTGGTACATATATTCCCAAGCGTTGCCGGGGCTGGTGATGCATGTTGATAATTTAGTAGAGCTGTAAAGTTTAAAAGGTCGTTTACTACAAGGTAAAAATACTAGCACCCTGCCACACGCTTTTAACCCGACGATTTTGTAAAAATCATACATTTATGATTCAGTTTCTCTTTCAGATCTAGTATAAGAGGTTTAATTAGATTTCTCGTTATGCATACTCCTGTGAAAGTGACTGAAACCGAAGTTAGAACAAATTTTGCGATTTGGGAAGAACATAGAATAAACAAGTTTGAACGCAGCACACACACACACACACACACACACACACACACACACACACACACACACACACACACACACACACACACACACACACACAAACAAACACACACGCAAGTACACACACAAACACAAACTGATACACATACACACACATGAGCATCCGTAATGTAATGGTCAGCGTTGCTGACTATGAGACAACACTGGCATGCCTAGGACTGTGAGGAACTCTGATTAGATACAGGGCGCCGCAATTGTCACAAACCTAACCTTGGTAGTTATCCTCCACTCGGGGCTGGCCAAGGGGAAATATCCCAGGCTGGTATGTATGTGTACATGGGATTACATGGAAAACCTTATCACGTCTTAGTCTAGTGGATAGCTCGCACAACCAACAAGTAGCTGGAGGCTTTTATCTTATATGGAAGTGCACTTTCATATAAACCATAATCGTATGTGTATGTATATATATATATATATATATATATATATATATATATATATATATATATAAATATTATTTTTTTTTTTTATTATACTTTGTCGCTGTCTCCCGCGTTTGCGAATTAGCGCAAGGAAACAGACGAAAGAAATGCCCCCCCCCCCATACACATGTATATACATACGTCCACACACACAAATATACACACCTACACAGCTTTCCATGGTTTACCCCAGACGCTTCACATGCCTTGATTCAATCCACTGACAGCACGTCAACCCCGGTATACCACATCGCTCCAGTTCACTCTATTCCTTGCCCTCCTTCCACCCTCCTGCATGTTCAGGCCCCGATCACACAAAATCATTTTCACTCCATCTTTCCACCTCCAATTTGGTCTCCCTCTTCTACTCGTTCCCTCCACCTCCGACACATATATCCTCTTGGTCAATCTTTCCTCACTCATTCTCTCCATGTGCCCAAACCACTTCAAAACACCCTCTTCTGCTCTCTCAACCACGCTCTATTTATTTCCACACATCTCTTTTACCCTTACGTTACTCACTCGATCAAACCACCTCACACCACACATTGTCCTCAAACATCTCATTTCCAGCACATCCATACTCCTGCGCACAACTCTATCCATAGCCAACGCCTCGCAACCATACAACATTGTTGGAGCCACTATTCCTTCAAACATACCCATTTTTGCTTTCCGAGATAATGTTCTCGACTTCCACACATTCTTCAAGGCCCCCAGAATTTTCGCCCCCTCCCCCACCCTATGATCCACTTCCGATTCCATGGTTCCATCCGCTGCCAGATCCACTCCAGGATATCTAAAACACTTCACTTCCTCCAGTTTTTCTCCATTCAAACTCACCTCCCAATTGACTTGACCCTCAACCCTACTGTACCTAATAACCTTGCTCTTATTCACATTTACTCTTAACTTTCTTCTTCCACACACTTTACCAAACTCAGTCCCAAGCTTCTGCAGTTTCTCACATGAATCAGCCACCAGCGCTGTATCATCAGCGAACAACAACTGACTCACTTCCCAAGCTCTCTCATCCCCAACAGATATATATATATATATATATATATATATATATATATATATATATATATATATATATATATATATATGTACATACATACACGTCCACACACGCAAAGAGCATCAGATTGGGGAAGAGCAGTGTGGTTTCAGAAGTGGTAGAGGATGTGTGGATCAGGTGTTTGCTTTGAAGAATGTATGTGAGAAAGAGTTAGAAAAGCAATTGGATTTGTATGTAGCATTTATGGATCTGGAGAAGGCATATGATAGAGTTGATAGAGATGCTCTGTGGAAGGTATTAAGAGTATATGGTGTGGGAGGAAAGTTGTTAGAAGCAGTGAAAAGTTCTTATCGAGGATGTAAGGCATGTGTACGTGTAGGAAGAGAGGAAAGTGATTGGTTCTCAGTGAATGTAGGTTTGCGGCAGGGGTGTGTGATATCGCAATGGTTGTTTAATTTGTTTATGGATGGGGTTGTTAGGGAGGTAAATGCAAGAGTTTTGGAAAGAGGGGCAAGTATGAAGTCTGTTGTGGATGAGAGAGCTTGGGAAGTGAGTCAGTTGTTGTTCGCTGATGATACAGCGCTAGTGGCTGACTCATGTGAGAAACTGCAGAAGCTGGTGACTGAGTTTGGTAAAGTGTGTGGAAGAAGAAATTTAAGAGTAAATGTGAATAAGAGCAAGGTTATTAGGTACAGTAGGGTTGAGGGTCAAGTCAATTGGGAGGTGAGTTTGAATGGAGAAAAACTGGAGGAAGTGAAGTGTTTTAGATATCTGGGAGTGGATCTGGCAGCGGATGGAACCATGGAAGCGGAAGTGGATCATAGTGTGTGGGAGGGGGCGAAAATTCTGGGGGCCTTGAAGAATGTGTGGAAGTCGAGAACGTTATCTCGGAAAGCAAAAATGGGTATGTTTGAAGGAATAGTGGTTCCAACAATGTTGTATGGTTGCGAGGCGTGGGCTATGGATAGAGTTTTGCGCAGGAGGATGGATGTGCTGGAAATGAGATGTTTGAGGACAATGTGTGGTGTGAGGTGGTTTGATCGAGTGAGTAACGTAAGGGTAAGAGAGATGTGTGGAAATAAAAAGAGCGTGGTTGAGAGAGCAGAAGAGGGTGTTTTGAAGTGGTTTGGGCACATGGAGAAAATGAGTGAGGAAAGATTGACCAAGAGGATATATGTGTCGGAGGTGGAGGGAACGAGGAGAAGAGGGAGACCAAATTGGAGGTGGAAAGATGGAGTGAAAAAGATTTTGTATGATCGGGGAAACAGACGAAAGAAATGGCCCAACCCCCCCCCCCCCCCATTACACATGTATATACATACGTCCACATACGCAAATATACATACCTACACAGCTTTCCATGGCTTACCCCAGACGCTTCACATGCCTTGATTCAATCCACTGACAGCACGTCAACCCCGGTATACCACATCGCTCCAGTTCACTCTATTCCTTGCCCTCCTTTCACCCTCCTGCATGTTCAGGCCCCGATCACACAAAATCTTTTTCACTCCATCTTTCCACCTCCAATTTGGTCTCCCTCTTCTCCTTGTTCCCTCCACCTCCGACACATATATCCTCTTGGTCAATCTTTCCTTACTCATCCTCTCCATGTGCCCAAACCACTTCAAAACACCCTCTTCTGCTCTCTCAACCACGCTCTTTTTATTTCCACACATCTCTCTTACCCTTACGTTACTCACTCGATCAAACCACCTCACACCACACATTGTCCTCAGACATCTCATTTCCAGCACATCTATCCTCCTGCCCACAACTCTATCCATAGCAAACGCCTCGCAACCATACAACATTGTTGGAACCACTATTCCTTCAAACATACCCATTTTTGCTTTCCGAGATAACGTTCTCGACTTCCACACATTCTTCAAGGCCCCCAGAATTTTCGCCCCCTCCCCCACCCTATGATCCACTTCCGCTTCCATGGTTCCATCCGCTGCCAGATCCACTCCCAGATATCTAAAACACTTCACTTCCTCCAGTTTTTCTCCATTTAAACTCACCTCCCAATTGACTTGACCCTCAACCCTACTGTACCTAATAACCTTGCTCTTATTCACATTTACTCTTAACTTTCTTCTTCCACACACTTTACCAAACTCAGTCACCAGCTTCTGCAGTTTCTCAATTGAATCAGCCACCAGCGCTGTATCATCAGCGAACAACAACTGACTCACTTCCCAAGCTCTCTCATCCCCAACAGACTTGAAACTTGCCCCTCTTTCCAAAACTCTTGCATTTACCTCCCTAACAACCCCATCCATAAACAAATTAAACAACCATTGCGACATCACACACCCCTGCCGCAAACCTACATTCACTGAGAACCAATCACTTTCCTCTCTTCCTCCACGTACACATGCCTTACATCCTCGATAAAAAATTTTCACTGCTTCTAACAACTTTCCTCCCACACCATATATTCTTACTACCTTCCACAGAGCATCTCTATCAACTCTATCATATGCCTTCTCCAGATCCATAAATGCTACATACAAATCCATTTGCTTTTCTAACTCTTTCTCACATACATTCTTCAAAGCAAACACCTGATCCACACATCCTCTACCACTTCTGAAACCACACTGCTCTTCCCCAATCTGATGCTCTGTACATGCCTTCACCCTCTCAATCAATACCCTCCCATATAATTTACCAGGAATACTCAACAAACTTATACCTCTGTAATTTGAGCACTCACTCTTATCCCCTTTGCCTTTGTACAATGGCACTATGCACGCATTCCGCCAATCCTCAGGCACCTCACCATGAGTCATACATACACTAAATAACCTTACCAACCAGTCAACAATACAGTCACCCCCTTTTTTAATAAATTCCACTGCAATACCATCCAAACCTGCTGCCTTGCCGGCTTCATCTTCCGCAAAGCTTTCACTACCTCTTCTCTGTTTACCAAATCATTTTCCCTAACCCTCTCACTTTGCACACCACCTCGACCAAAACACCCTATATCTGCCACTCTATCATCAAACACATTCAACAAACCTTCGAAATACTCACTCCATCTCCTTCTCACATCACCACTACTTGTTATCACCTCCCCATTTGCGCCCTTCACAGAAGTTCCCATTTGCTCCCTTGTCTTACGCACTTTATTTACTTCCTTCCAGAACATCTTTTTATTCTCCCTAAAATTTAATGATACCTTCTCACCCCAACTCTCATTTGCCCTTTTTTTCACCTCTTGCACCTTTCTCTTGACCTCCTGTCTCTTTCTTTTATACATCTCCCACTCAATTGCATTTTTTCCCTGCAAAAATCGTCCAAATGCCTCTCTCTTCTCTTTCAATAATACTCTTACTTCTTCATCCCACCACTCACTACCCTTTCTAATCAACCCACCTCCCACTCTTCTCATGCCACAAGCATCTTTTGCGCAATCCATCACTGATTCCCTAAATACATCCCATACCTCCCCCACACCCCTTACTTCCATTGTTCTCACCTTTTTCCATTCTGTACTCAGTCTCTCCTGGTACTTCCTCACACAGGTCTCCTTCTCAAGCTCACTTACTCTCACCACCCTCTTCACCCCAACATTCACTCTTCTTTTCTGAAAACCCATACAAATCTTCACCTTAGCCTCCACAAGATAATGATCAGACATCCCTCCAGTTGCACCTCTCAGCACATTAACATCCAAAAGTCTCTCTTTCGCACGCCTGTCAGTTAACACGTAATCCAATAACGCTCTCTGGCCATCTCTCCTACTTACATAAGTATACTTATGTATATCTCGCTTTTTAAACCAGGTATTCCCAATCATCAGTCCTTTTTCAGCACATAAATCTACAAGCTCTTCACCATTTCCATTTACAACACTGAACACCTCATGTATACCAAAATTCCCTCAACTGCCACATTACTCACCTTTGCATTCAAATCACCCATCACTATAACCCGGTCTCGTACATCAAAACCACTAACACACTCATTCAGCTGCTCCCAAAACACTTGCCTCTCTTGATCTTTCTTCTCATGCCCAGGTGCATAAGCACCAATAATAACCCACCTCTCTCCATCAACTTTCAGTTTTACCCATACTAATCGAGAATTTACTTTCTTACACTCTATCACATACTTCCACAACTCCTGTTTCAGGAGTATTGCTACTCCTTCCCTTGCTCTTGTCCTCTCACTAACCCCTGACTTTACTCCCCAGACATTCCCAAACCACTCTTCCCCTTTACCCTTGAGCTTCGTTTCACTCAGAGCCAAAACATCCAGGTTCCTTTCCTCAAACATACTACCTATCTCTTCTTTTTTCACAACTTGGTTACATCCACACACATTTAGGCACCCCACTCTGAGCCTTCGAGGAGGATGAACACTCCCCGCGTGACTCCTTCTTCTGTTTCCCATTTTTAGAAAGTTAAAACGAGGAGGGGAGTATTATTAAACGTTAGGGAGAATAAAAAGATGTTTTGGAAGGATGTAAATAAAGTGCGTAAGACAAGGGAGCAAATGGGAACATAAGTGAAAGGGTCTAATGGGGAGGTGATAACAAGTTGTGGTGATGTGAGAAGGAGATGGAGTGAGTATTTTGAAGGTTTGTTGAATATGTTTGATGATAGAGTGGCAGATATAGGGTGTTTTGGTCAAGGTGGTGTGCAAAGTGAGAGGATTTGGGAAAATGATTTGGTAAACAGAGAAGAGGTAGTAAAAGCTTTCCGGCTGATGAAAGCCGGCAAGGCAGCAGGTTTGGATGGTATTGCAGTGGAATTTATTAAAAAAGGGGGTGACTGATTTGTTGACTTGTTGGTAAGGTTATTTAATGTATGTATGTATGTATGATCCCTGGGGATAGGGGAGAAAGAATACTTCCCACGTATTCCCTGCGTGTCGTAGAAGGCGACTAAAAGGGGAGGGAGCGGGGGGCTGGAAATCCTCCCCTCTCGTTTTTTTTTTTTTTTTTTTAATTTTCCAAAAGAAGGAACAGAGAATTGGTCCAGGTGAGGGTATTCCTTCAAAGGCCCCGTCCTCTGTTCTTAACGCTACCTCGCTAATGCGGGAAATGGCGAATAGTTTGAAAGAAAAATATATATATATATATATATATATATATATATATATATATATATATATATATATATATATATATATATATATATATATATATATATATATATTCGTCCATTTATTTTGCTTTGTCGCTGTCTCCCGCGTTAGCTAGGTAGCGCAAGGAAACAGATGAAAGAAGTGCTCATCCTCCTCGAAGGCTCCGATTGGGGTGTCTAAATGTGTGTGGATGTAACCAAGATGAGAAAAATGGAGAGATAGGTAGTATATTTGAGGAAAGGAACCTGGAGGTTTTGGGTCTGAGTGAAACGAAGCTAAAGGGCAAAGGGAAAGAGTGGTTTGGGAATGTCTTGGGAGTAAAGTCAGGGGTTGGTGAGAGGACAAGAGCAAGGGAAGGAGTAGCACTACTCCTGAATCAGTTGTGGGAGTATGTGATAGAGTGTAAGAAAGTATATTCTAGATTGATATGGGTAAAACTGAAAGTTGATAGAGAGAGATGGGTGATTATTGGTGCATATGCACCTGGGCATGAGAAGAAAGATCATGAGAGGCAAGTGTTTTGGGAGCAGCTGAATGAGTGTGTTAGTGGTTTTGATGCACGCGACCGGGTTATAGTGATGGGTGATTTGAATGCAAAAGTGAGTAATGTGGCAGTTGAAGGAATAATTGGTATACATGGAGTGTTCAGTGTTGTAAATGGAAATGGTGAAGAGCTTGTAGATTTATGTGCTGAAAAAGGACTGTTGATTGGGAATACCTGGTTTAAAAAGCGAGATATACATAAGTATACGTATGTAAGTAGGAGAGATGGCCAGAGAGCGTTATTGGATTACGTGATAATTGATAGACGCACGAAAGAGAGACTTTTGGACATTAATGTGCTGAGAGGTGCAACTGGAGGGATGTCTGATCATTATCCCTTGGAGGCGAAGGTGAAGATTTGTGGGGGTTTTCAGAAAAGAAGAGAAAACGTTGGGGTGAAAAGAGTGGTGAGATTAAGTGAGCTTAGGAAGGAGACTTATATGAGGAAGTACCAGGAGAGACTGAGTACAGAATGGAAAAAGGTGAGAACAAAGGAGGCAAGGGGAGTGGGTGAGGAATGGGATGTATTTAGGGAAGCAATGATGGCTTGCGCAAAAGATGCTTGTGGCATGAGAAGAGTGGGAGGTGGGTTGATTAGAAACGGTAGTGAGTGGTGGGATGAAGAAGTAAGATTATTAGTGAAAGAGAAGAGAGAGGCATTTGGACGATTTTTGCAGGGAAAAAATGCAAATGAGTGGGAGATGTATAAAAGAAAGAGGCAGGTGGTCAAGAGAAAGGTGCAAGAGGTGAAAAAGAGGGCAAATGAGAGTTGGGGTGAAAGAGAATCATTAAATTTCAGGGAGAATAAAAAGATGTCTTGGAAGGAGGTAAATAACGTGCGTAAGATAAGAGAGCACATGAGAACTAAAGTGAAGGGGGCTAATGGGGAGGTGATAACAAGTAGTGGTGATGTGAGAAGGAGATGGAGTGAGTATTTTGAAGGTTTGTTAAATATGTTTGATGATAGAGTGGCAGATATAGGTTGTTTTGGTCGAGGTGCTGTGCAAAGTGAGAGGGTTAGGGGAAACGATTTGGTAGATAGAGAAGTGGTAGTAAAAGCTTTACGGAAGATGAAAGCCGGCAAGGTAGCAGGTTTGGATGGTATTGCAGTGGAATTTATTAAAAAAGGGGTTGACTGTATTGTTGACTGGTTGGTAAGGTTATTTAATGTATGTATTATTCATGGTGAGGTGCCTGAGGATTAGCGGAATGCTAACATAGTGCCATTGTACAAAGGCAAAGGGGATAAGAGTGAGTTCTCAAACTACAGAGGTATAAGTTTGTTGAGTATTCCTGGTAAATTATATGGGAGGGTATTGATTGAAAGAGTAAAGGCATGTACAGAGCATCAGATTGGGGAAGAGCAGTGTGGTTTCAGAAGTGGGAGAGGATGTGTGGATCAGGTGTTTGCTTTGAAGAATGTATGTGAGAAATACTTAGAAAAACAAATGTATTTGTATGTAGAATTTATGGATCTGGAGAAGGCATATGATAGAGTTGATAGAGATGCTCTGTGGAAGGTACTAAGAATATATGGTGTGGGAGGCAAGTTGTTAGAAGCAGTGAAAAGTTTTTATCGAGGATGTAAGGCATGTGTACGTGTAGGAAGAGAGGAAAGTGATTGGTTCTCAGTGAATGTAGGTTTGCGACAGGGGTGTGTGATGTCTCCATGGTTGTTTAATTTGTTTATGGATGGGGTTGTTAGGGAAATGAATGCAAGAGTTTTGGAAAGAGGGGCAAGTATGCAGTCTGTTGTGGATGAGAGAGCTTGGGAAGTAAGTTGTTGTTCGCTGATGATACAGCGCTGGTGGCAGATTTATGTAAAAAACTGCAGAAGCTGGTGAATGAGTTTGGTAATGTGTGTGAAAGAAGAAAGTTAAGAGTAAATGTGAATAAGAGCAAGGTTATTAGGTACAGTAGGGTTGAGGGTTAAGTCAATTGGGAGGTAAGTTTGTACGGAGAAAAACTGGAGGAAGTAAAGTGTTTTACATGTCTGGGAGTGGATCTGGCAGCGGATAGAACCATGGAAGCGGAAGTGAATCATAGGGTGGGGGTGTGGGCGAAATTTCTGGGAGCCTTGAAGAATGTTTGGAAGTCGAGAACAATATCTCCGAAAGCAAAAATGGGCATTTTTGAAGGAATAGTGGTTCCAACAATGTTGTATGGTTGCGAGGTGTGGGCTATGGATAGAGTTGTGCGAAGGATGGTGGATGTGCTGGAAATGAGATGTTTGAGGACAATATGTGGTGTGAGGTGGTTTGATCGAGTAAGTAATATAAGGGTAAGAGAGATGTGTGGAAATAAAAAGAGTGTGGTTGAGAGATCAGAAGAGGGTGTTTTGAAATGGTTTGGTCACATGGAGAGAATGAGTGAGGAAAGATTGACCAAGAGGATATATGTGTCAGAGGTGGAGGGAACGAGGAGAAGTGGGAGACCAAAATGGAGGTGGAAAGATGGAGTGAAAAAGATTTTGAGTGAATTATATGTATATATATATATATATATATATATATATATATATATATATATATATATATATATATATATATATATATATATATATATATATATATATATATATATATATATATATATATATATATATATATATATATATATATATATATATATATATATATATATATATATATATATATAGTTGTTAGCTGATGATACAGCGCTGGTGGCTGATTCATGTGAGAAACTGCAGAAGCTGGTGACTGAGTTTGGTAAAGTGTGTGGAAGAAGAAAGTTAAGAGTAAATGTGAATAAGAGCAAGGTTATTAGGTACAGTAGGGTTGAGGGTCAAGTCAATTGGGAGGTGAGTTTGAATGGAGAAAAACTGGAGGAAGTGAAGTGTTTTAGATATCTGGGAGTGGATCTGGCAGCGGATGGAAACATGGAAGCGGAAGTGGATCATAGGGTGGGGGAGGGGGCGAAAATTCTGGGGGCCTTGAAGAATGTGTGGAAGTCGAGAACATTATCTCGGATTGTCAGTGGATTGAATCAAGGCATGTGAAGCGTCTGGGGTAAACCATGGAAAGCTGTGTAGGTATGTATATTTGCGTGTGTGGACGTATCTATATACATGTGTATGGGGGGGGGGGTTGGGCCATTTCTTTCGTCTGTTTTCTTGCGCTACCTCGCAAACGCGGGAGACAGCGACAAAGTATAATAATAATATAATAATATATATATATATATATAGATATATATATAGTGATATAGAGATACATATATATAGTGATAGAAGTAGAAAGCAAAAAGGTGTTTTTCATGAATTTACTGGAAAAGTAAGGTCTAGATAAACTTTTGGTCTGTCAAGGCTTTATTATGGCGGATGACCAACTACCTACCCTCATGTATCCAAGATAAGGTTATACTATGTGTAATGAAGACAATTGAGAAACATCATAAGCCAATATTCCAGTTTCATGATAAGAGAAGTGTTCCAGGCAGTATGATACAGTGATTAAATTGATGAAAACTACTAATTGACGTTTGTGTAAATAAATTATACATTTCCCTTTTCCATAGCCAGAAGTTGAACCATAATGTGATATTCATGTTTTTAATTTCGTTTCAAGAAAGAAGTTTCAGTTTTCTAAATTATTTCTTACATATTTCAAATGTATATATATATATATATATATATATATATATATATATATATATATGTGTGTATATGTGTGTATGTGTGTATATGTGTATATGTGTGTGTATGTATATATATATATATATATATATATATATATATATATATTATCCCTGGGGATAGGGATGAAAGAATACTCCCCACGCATTCCTCACGTGTCGTAGAAGGCGACTATAGGGGACGGGAGCGGGGCGCCAGAAATCCTCCCCTCCTTGTATTTTTAACTTTCTAAAAAATGTGAAACAGAAGGAGTCACGCGGGGAGTGCTCATCCTCCTCGTAGACTCAGGTTGGGGCGTCTAAATGTGTGTGGATGTAACCAAGATGTGAAAAAAGGAGAGATAGGTGGTATGTTTGAGGAAAGGAACCTGGATGTTTTGGCTCTGATTGAAACGAAGCTCAAGGGTAAAGGGGAAGAGTGGTTTGGGAATGTCTTGGGAGTAAAGTCAGGGGTTAGTGAGAGGACAAGAGTAAGGGAAGGAGTAGCAGTACTCCTGAAAAAGGGGTTTTGGGAGTATGTGACAGAATGTAAGAAAGTAAATTCTCGATTAATATGGATAAAACTGAAAGTTGATGGAGAGAGATGGGTGATTATTGGTGCATATGCACCTGGGCATGAGAAGAAAGATCATGAGAGGCAAGTGTTCTGGGAGCACCTGAATGAGTGTGTTAATGGTTTTGATGCACGCAACCGGGTTATAGTGATGGGTGATTTGAATGCAAAGGTGAGTAATGTGGCAGTTGATAGAATAATTGGTATACATGGGGTGTTCAGTGTTGTAAATGGAAATGGTGAGGTGCTTGTAGATTTATGTGCTGAAAAAAGTCTAGTGATTGGGAATACCTGGTTTAAAAAGCGAGATATACATAAGTATACGTATGTAAGTTGGAGAGATGGCCAGAGAGCGTTATTGGATTACGTGTTAATTGACAGGCGCGCGAAAGAGAGACTTTTGGATGTAAATGTGCTGAGAGGTGCAACTGGAGAGATGTCTGATCATTATCTTGTGGAGGCTAAGGTGAAGATTTGTATGGGTTTTCAGAAAAGAAGAGTGAATGTTGGGGTGAAGAGGGTGGTGAGAGTAAGTGAGCTTGGGAAGGAGACTTGTATGAGGAAGTACCAGGAGAGACTGAGTACAGAATGGAAAAAGGTGAGAACAAAGGATGTTAGGGGACTGGAGGAGGAATGGGATGTATTTAGGGAAGCAGTGATGGCTTGCGCAAAAGATGCTTGTGGCATGAGAAGCGTGGGAGAGGTGGTGATTGGAAAGGGTAGTGAGTGGTGGGATGAAGAAGTTAGATTATTAGTGAAAGAAAAGAGAGGGGCATTTGGACGATTTTGGCAGGGAAAAAATGAAATTCAGTGGGAGAGGTATAAAAGAGAGGTATAAAAGAGAGGTATAAAAGGTGCAAGAGGTGAAAAAGATCGCAAATGAGACTTGGGGAGAGAGAGTATCATTAAATTTTAGGGAGAATAAAAAGATGTTCTGGAAGGAGGTAAATAAAGTGCGTAAGACAAGGGAGCAAATGGGAACTTCAGTGAAGGGCGCTAATGGGGAGGTGATAACAAGTAGTAGTGATGTGAGAAGGAGATGGAGTGAGTATTTTGAAGGTCTGTTGAATGTGTTTGATGATAGAGTGGCAGATATAGGGTGTCTTGGTCGAGGTGGTGTGCAAAGTGAGAGGGTTGGGGAAAATGATTTCGTAAACAGAGAAGATGTAATAAAAGCTTTGCGGAAGATGAAACCTTTCAAGGCAGCAGGTTTAGATGGTATTGCAGTGGAATTTATCAAAAAAGGGGGTGACTGTTTTGTTGACTGATTGGTAAGGTTATTTAATGTATGTATGACTCATGGTGAAGTGCCTGAGGATTGGCGGAATGCGTGCACAGTGCAATTGTACAAAGGCAAAGAGGATAAGAGTGAGTGCTCAAATTACAGAGGTATAAGTTTCTTGAGTATTCCCGTGAAATTATATGGGAGGGTGTTGATTGAGAGGGTGAAGGCATGTACAGAGCATCAGATTTGGGAAGAGCAGTGTGGTTTCAGAAGTGGTAGAGGATGTGTAGATCAGGTGTTTGTTTTGAAGAATGTATGTGAGAAATACTTAGAAAAGCAAATGGATTTGTATGTAGCATTTACGGATCTGGAGAAGGCATATGATAGAGTTGATAGAGATGCTCTGTGGAAGGTAGTAAGAATATATGGTGTGGGTGGCAAGTTGTTTGAAGCAGTGAAAAGTTTTTATCGAGGATGTAAGGCATGTGTACGTGTAGGAAAAGAGGAAAATGATTGGTTCTCAGTGAATGTAGGTTTCCGGCAGGGGTGTGTGATGTCTCCATGGTTGTTTAATTTGTTTATGGATGGGGTTGTTAGGGAAGTGAATCCAAGAGTTTTAGAAAGAGGGGCAAGATTGAAGTCTGTTGGGGATGAGAGAGCATGGGAAGTGAGTCAGATGTTGTTCGCTGATGATACAGCGCTGGTGGCTGATTCATGTGAGAAACTGCAGAAGCTGGTGATTGAGTTTGGTAAAGTGTGTGAAAGAAGAAAGTTAAGAGTAAATGTGAATAAGAGCAAGGTTATTAGGTACAGTAGGGTTGAGGGTCAAGTCAATTGGGAGGTAAGTTTGAATGGAGAAAAACTGGAGGAAGTAAAGTGTTTTAGATATCTGGTAGTGGATCTGGCAGCGGATGGAACCATGGAAGCGGAAGTAAATCATAGGGTGGGGGAGGCGACGAAAATCTTGGGAGCCTTGAAGAATGTGTGGAAGTCGAGAACATTATCTCGGAAAGCAAAAATGGGTATGTTTGAAGGAATAGTGGTTCCAACAATGTTGTATGGTTGCGAGGCGTGGGCTATGGATAGAGTTGTGCGCAGGAGGGTCGATGTGCTGGAAATGAAATGTTTGAGGACAATATGTGGTGTGAGGTGGTTTGATTGAGTAAGTAATGTAAGGGTAAGAGCGATGTGTAGAAATAAAAAGAGTGTGGTTGAGATAGCAGAAGAGGGTGTTTTGAAATTGTTGGGGCACATGGAGAATGAGTGAGGAAAGATTGACCAAGAGGATATATGCGTCGGAGGTGGAGGGAACGAGTAGAAGTGAGAGACCAAATTCGAGGTGGAAAGATGGAGTGAAAAAGATTTTGAGTGATCGGGGCTTGAACATGCAAGAGGGTGAAAGTCGGGCAAGGAATAGAGTGAATTGGATCGATGTGGTATACCGGGGTTGACTTGCTGTCAGTGGATTGAATCAGGGCATGTGAAGCGTCTGGGGTAAACCATGGAAAGCTGTGTGGGGCCTGGATGTGGAAAGGGAGCGGTGGTTTTGGGCATTATTGCATGACAGCTAGAGACTGAGTGTGAACAAATGATGCCTTTCTTGTCTTTTCCTAGCGCTACCCCGCACACTTGTGGGGGAGGGGGATGGTATTCCATGTGATGCGAGTTGGCGATGGGAATGAATAAAGGCAGACAGTGTGAATTGTGTGCATGGACATATATGTATGTGTCTGTGTGTGTATATATATGTGTACATTGAGATGTATAGGTATGTATATTTGCGTGTGTGGACGTGTGTGTATATACATGTGTATGGGGTTGGGTTGGGCCATTTCTTTCGTCTGCTTCCTTGCGCTACCTCGCAAACGCGGGAGACAGCGACAAAGTAAAAAAAAAAAAAGAAAAAAATATATATATAAATATACTATATATATATATATGTATATATATTTATATATATGCATATATATATATATATATATATATATATATATATATATATATATATATATATATATATATATATATATATATATATATATATATATATATATATATATATATATATATATATATATATATATATATATATATATATATATATATATATATATATATATATATATATATATATATATATATATATATATATATATATATATATATATATATATATATATATATATATATATATATATATATATATATATATATATATATATATATATATATATATATATATATATATATATATATATATATATGACTTGGGAGTAATTTCAGGGGTCAGTGAGAGGACAAGAGCAAGAGAAGGAATAGCACTACTCCTGAAACAGGAGTGATGGGAGTATGTGGTAGATTGCAAGAAAGAAAACTCTTGATTGATACAGGTAAAACTGAAAGTGGATGGAGAGATATGGATGATTATTGATGCATGTGCACCTGGGCATAAGAATGAAGATCGTGAGAGGGAGGCGTTTTGGGAGTAGGTGAATGAGTGTGTTTTGATGCACGAGACCGGGTTATAGTGATGGGTGATTTTAATACAAAGGTGAGTAATGTGGCAATTGAGGGAACAATTGGTGTATATGGGGTGTTCAGTGTTCTAAATGGAAATGTTGAAGTGCTTGTAGATTTATGTGCTTAAAAAGGATTGGTAATTGAGAATGCATGGTTTAGAAATAGAGATATAAATAAGTATACATATGTAAGTAGGAGAGATGGCCAGAGATCGTTATTGGATTACATGTTAACTCATAGTTGCGCAAAAAAGAGACTTTTGGATGTTAATGTGCTGAGAGGTGCAACTGGGGGGATGTCTGATCATTATCTTGTGGAGGAGAAGGTGAAGATTTGTAAACGTTTTCAGAAAAGTCGTGAGAATATTAGGGTGAACAGAGTGGAGAGAGTAAGTGAGCTTGGGAAGGAGGCCTGTGTGAGGAAGTACCAGGAAAGTAACCAACCCACCCATATACACACATATACATCTAAACGTATATATATATATATATATATATATATATATATATATATATATATATATATATATATATATATATATATATATATATATATATATATATATATATATATATATATATATATATATATATATATATATATACATATATATATAAATATATATATATATATATATATATATATATATATATATATATATATATATATATATATATATATATATATGTATATATATATATATATATATATATATATATATATATATATATATATATATATATTATCCCTGGGATAGGGGAGAAAGAATACTTCCCACGTATTCCGTGCGTGTCGTAGAACGCGACTAAATGGGAAGGGAGCGGGCTGCTGGAAATCCTCCCCTATCATTTTTTTTAATTTTCCAAAAGAATGAACAGAGAAGGAGGCCAGGTGAGGATATTCCCTCAAAGGCCCAGTCCTCTGTTCTTAACGATACCTCGCTAATGCGGAAAATGGCGAATAGTATAAAAGAAAGAAAGAAGAATATATAAATATATATATATATATATATATATATATATATATATATATATATATATATATATATATATATATATATATATATATATATATATACATATATATATATATATATATATATATATATATATATATATATATATATATATATATATATATATATATATATATATATATATATATATATATATATACATATATATATATATATATATATATATATATATATATATATATGTATATATATTTTTTTTTTTCTTTTTGCTTTGTCGCTGTCTCCCGCGTTTGCGAGGTAGTGCAAGGAAACAGACGAAAGAAATGGCCCAACCCACCCCCATACACATGTATATATATATGTCCACACACGCAAATATACATACCTACACAGCTTTCCATGGTTTAACCCAGACGCTTCACATGCCTTGATTCAATCCACTGACAGCACGTCAACCCCGGTATACCACATCGCTCCAATTCACTCTATTCCTTGCCCTCCTTTCACCCTCCTGCATGTTCAGGCCCCGATCACACAAAATCTTTTTCACTCCATCTTTCCACCTCCAATTTGGTCTCCCTCTTCTCCTCGTTCCCTCCACCTCCGACACATATATCCTCTTGGTCAATCTTTCCTCACTCATTCTCTCCATGTGCCCAAACCATTTCAAAACACCCTCTTCTGCTCTCTCAAGCACGCTCTTTTTATTTCCACACATCTCTCTTACCCTTACGTTACTTACTCGATCAAAACACCTCACACCACACATTGTCCTCAAACATCTCATTTCCAGCACATCCATCCTCCCGCGCACAACTCTATCCATAGCCCACCCCTCGAAACCATACAACATTGTTGGAACCACTATTCCTTCAAACATACCCATTTTTGCTTTCCGAGATAACGTTCTCGACTTCCACACATTCTTCAAGGCTCCCAGAATTTTCGCCCCCTCCCCCACCCTATGATCCACTTCCGCTTCCATGGTTCCATTCGCTGCCAGATCCACTCCCAGATATCTAAAACACTTCACTTCCTCCAGTTTTTCTCCATTCAAACTCACCTCCCAATTGACTTGACCCTCAACCCTACTGTATCTAATAACCTTGCTCCTATTCACATTTACTCTTAACTTTCTTCTTTCACAAACTTTACCAAACTCAGTCACCAGCTTCTGCAGTTTCTCACATGAATCAGCCACCAGCGCTGTATCATCAGCGAACAACAACTGACTCACTTCCCAAGCTCTCTCATCCCCAACAGACTTCATATTTGCCCCTCTTTCCAAAACTCGTGCATTCACCTCCCTAACAACCCCATCCATAAACAAATTAAACAACCATGGAGACATCACACACCCCTGCCGCAAACCTACATTCACTGAGAACAAATCACTTTCCTCTCTTCCTACACGTACACATGCCTTACATCCTCGATAAAAACTTTTCACAGCTTCTAACAACTTGCCTCCCACACCATATATTCTTAATACCTTCCACAGAGCATCTCTATAAACTCTATCATATGCCATCTCCGGATCCATTAGTGCAACATACAAATCCATTTGCTTTTCTAAGTATTTCTCACATACATTCTTCAAAGCAAACACCTGATCCACACATCCTCTACCACTTCTGAAACCACACTGCTCTTCCCCAATCTGATGCTCTGTACATGCCTTCACCCTCTCAATCAATCAATATATATATATATATATATATATATATATATATATATATATATATATATATATATATATATGTATATATATATATATATATATATATATATATATATATATTTATATATACATATATATCCCTGGGGATAGGGGATTACGAATACTTCCCACGCATTCCTCACGTGCCGTAGAAGGCGACTAAAGGGGACGGTAGCGGGGGGGGCCAGAAACCCTCCCCTCCTTGTATTTTTACTTTACTAAAAGGGGAAACAGAAGAATGAGTCACGCGAGGAGTGCTCACCCTCCTCGAAGGCTCAGACTGGGGTGTCTAAGTGTGTGTGGATGTAACCAAGATGAGAAAAAAGGAGAGATAGGTAGTATGTTTGAAGAAAGGAACCTGGATGTTTTGGCTCTGAGTGAAACGAAGCTAAAGGGGAAAGGGGAAGAGTGGTTCGGGAATGTCTTGGGAGTAAAGTCAGGTGTTAGTGAGAGGACAAGAGCAAGGGAAGGAGTAGCACTATACCTGAATTAGGATTTGTGGGAGTATGTGATAGAGTGTAAGAAAGTAAATTCTAGATTGATATGTGTAAAACTGAAAGTTGATGGAGAGAGATGGGTGCATATGCACCTGGGCATGAGAAAAAAGATCAGAGAGGCAATTGTTTTGGGAGCTGCTGAATGTGTGTGTTAGTGGTTTTGATGCACAAGACCGGGTTATAGTGATGGGTGATTTGAATGCAAACGTGAGTAATGTGGCAGTTGATGGAATAATTGGTACACATGGAGTGTTCAGTGTTGTAAATGGAAATGGTGAAGAGCTTGTAGATTTATGTGCTGAAAAAGGACTGGTGATTGGGAATACCTGGTATAGAAAGCGAGATATACATAAGTATACGTATGTAAGTAGGAGAGATGGCCAGAGAGCGTTATTGGATTACGTGTTAATTGATAGACGCACGAAAGAGAGACTTTTGGATGTAAATGTGCTGAGAGGTGCAACTGGAGGGATGTTTGATCATTATCCCTTGGAGGCGAAAGTGAAGATTTTTGGGGGTTTTCAGAAAAGAAGAGAGAATGTTGGGGTGATGTGAGTGGTGAGAGTAAGTGAGCTTGGGAAGGAGACTTGTGTGAGGAATTACCAGAAGAGACTGAGTACAGAATGGAAAAAGGTGAGAACAAAGGAGGTAAGAGGAGTGGGGGAGGAGTGGGATGTATTTAGGGAAGCAGTGATGGCTGGCGCAAAAGATGATTGTGGCATGAGAAGCGTGGGAGGTGGGTTGATTAGAAAAGGTAGTGAGTGGTGGGATGAAGGAGTAAGATTATTAGTGAAACAGAAGAGAGGGGCATTTGAACGGTTTTTGCAGGGAAAAAAATGCAAATGAGTGGGAGAGCTATAAAAGAAAGAGGCAGGAGGTCAAGAGAAAGGTGCAAGAGGTGAAAAAGAGGGCAAATGAGAGTCGGGGTGAGAAAGTATCATTAAATTTCAGGGAGATTAAAAAGATGTTTTGGAAGGAGGTAAATAAAGTGCGTAAGACAAGGGAGCAAATGGGAACTTCAGTGAAGAGGGCTAATGGGGAGGTGATAACAAGTAGTGGTGATGTGAGGAGATAGAGTGAGTATTTTGAAGGTTTGTTGAATGTGTTTGATTAGAGAGTGGCAGATGTGGGGTGTCTTGGTCAAGGTGGTGTGCAAAGTGAGAGGGTTATGGAAAATTATTTGGTAAATAGAGAAGAGGTAGTAAAAGCTTTACGGAAGATGAAAGCCGGCAAAGCAGCAGGTTTGGATAACATTGCAGTGGAATTTATTAAAAAAAGGGATGACTGTATTGTTGACTGGTTGGTAAGGTTATTTAATGTATGTATGACTCATGGTGAGGTGCCTGAGGATTGGCGGAATGCGTGCATAGTGCCATTGTACAGAGGCAAAGGGGATAAGAGTGAGTGCTCAAATTACAGAGGTATAAGTTTGTTGAGTATTCCTGGTAAATTATATGGGAGGGTATTGATTGAGAGGGTGAAGGCATGTACAGAGCATCAGATTGGGGAAGAGCAGTGTGGTTTCAGAAGTGGTAGAGGATGTGTGGATCAGGTGTTTGCTTTGAAGAATGCATGCGTGAAATACTTAGAAAAACAAATGGATTTTTATGTAGCATTTATGGATCTGGAGAAGGAATATGATAGAATTGATAGAGATGCTCTGTGGAAGGTATTAAGAATATATGGTGTGGGAGGCAAGTTGTTAGAAGCAGTGAAAAGTTTTTATCGAGGATGTAAGGCATGTGTACGTGTAGGAAGAGAGGAAAGTGATTGGTTCTCAGTGAATGTAGGTTTGCGGCAGGGGTGTGTGATGTCTCCATGGTTGTTTAATTTGTTTATGGATGGGGTTGTTAGGGAGGTGAATGCAAGAGTTTTGGAAAGAGGGGCAAGTATTCAGTCTGTTGTGTATGAGAGATGTTGGAAAGTGAGTCAGTTGTTGTTCGCTGATGATACAGCGCTGGTGGCTGATTTATGTAAGAAACTGCAGAAGCTGGTGACTGAGTTTGGTAAAGTGTGTGAAAGAAGAGGGTTAAGAGTAAATGAGAATAAGAGCAAGGTTATTAGGTACAGTAGGGTTGAGGGTCAAGTCAATTGGGGGGTAAGTTTGAAAGGAGAAAAGCTGGAGTATGTGAAGTGTTTTAGATATCTGGGAGTGGATGTGGCAGCGGATGGAACCATGGAAGCGGAAGTGAATCATAGGTTGGGGGATGTGGCGAAAATTCTGGGAGCCTTGAAGAATGTTTGGAAGTCGAGAACATTATCTCGGAAAGCAAAAATGGGTATGTTTGAAGGAATAGTGGTTCCAATAATGTTGTATGGTTGCGAGGCGTGGGCTATGGATAGAGTTGTGCGCAGGAGGGTGGATGTGCTGGAAATGAGATGTTTGAGTACAATATATGGTGTGAGGTGGTTTGATCGAGTAAGTTATGTAAGGGTGCGAGAGATGTGTGGAAATAAAAAGAATGTGGTTGAGAGAGCAGAAGAGGGTGTTTTGAAATGGTTTGGTCACATGGAGAGAATGAATGGGGAAAGATTGACCAAGAGGATATATGTGTCAGAGGTGGAGGGAATGAGGAGGAGTGGGAGACCAAATTGGAGGTGGAAAGATGGAGTGAAAAAGATTTTGAGAGATCGGGGCCTGAACATGCAAGAGTGTGAAAGGAGTGCAAGGAATAGAGTGAATTGGAATGATGTGGTATCCCGGAGTCGACGTGCTGTCACTGGATTGAACCAGGGCATGTGAAGCGTCTGGGGTAAACCATGCAAAGTGTCTGGGGCCTGGATGTGAAAAGGGAGCTGTTGTTTCGGTGCATTATTACATGACAGCTAGAGACTGAGTGTGAACGAATGGGGCCTTAGGTGTTTTAACAAGTGCTACCTCGCACACATGAGGGGGGAGGGGGTTGTTATTCCATGTGTGGCGAGGTGGCGATGGGAACAAATAAAGGCAGACAGAATGAATTATGTACATGTGTATGTATGTATATGTCTGTGTGTGTATATATATGTGTACATTGAGATGTATAGGTATGTATATTGTGCGTGTGTGGACATGTATGTATATACATGTGTATGTGGGCGGGTTGGGCCGTGCTTTCGTCTGTTTCCTTGCGCTACCTCGCTAACGCGGGAGACAGCGACAAAGCAAAATAAATAAATAAGAAAATAAAAACATATATATATATATATATATATATATATTTTTTTTTTTTTTTTTTTTTTTTTTTATACTTTGTCGCTGTCTCCCGCGTTTGCGAGGTAGCGCAAGGAAACAGACGAAAGAAATGGCCCAACCCCCCCCCCCCCATACACATGTACATACACACGTCCACACACGCAAATATACATACCTACACAGCTTTCCATGGTTTACCCCAGACGCTTCACATGCCTTGCTTCAATCCACTGACAGCATGTCAACCCCTGTATACCACATGACTCCAATTCACTCTATTTCTTGCCCTCCTTTCACCCTCCTGCATGTTCAGGCCCCGATCACACAAAATCTTTTCACTCCATCTTTCCACCTCCAATTTGGTCTCCCTCTTCTCCTCGTTCCCTCCACCTCCGACACATATATCCTCTTGGTCAATCTCTCCTCACTCATTCTCTCCATGTGCCCAAACCATTTCAAAACACCCTCTTCTGCTCTCTCAACCACGCTCTTTTTATTTCCACACATCTCTCTTACCCTTACGTTACTTACTCGATCAAACCACCTCACACCACACATTGTCCTCAAACATCTCATTTCCAGCACATCCATCCTCCTGCGCACATCTCTATCCATAGCCCACGCCTCGCAACCATACAACATTGTTGGAACCACTATTCCCTCAAACATACCCATTTTTGCTTTCCGAGATAGTGTTCTCGACTTCCACACATTTTTCAAGGCTCCCAAAATTTTCGCCCCCTCCCCCACCCAATGATCCACTTCCGCTTCCATGGTTCCATCCGCTGACAGATCCACTCCCAGATATCTAAAACACTTCACTTCCTCCAGTTTTTCTCCATTCAAACTCACCTCCCAATTGACTTGACCCTCACCCCTACTGTACCTAATAACCTTGCTCTTATTCACATTTACTCTCAACTTTCTTCTTCCACACACTTTACCAAACTCAGTCACCAGCTTCTGCAGTTTCTCACATGAATCAGCCACCAGCGCTGTATCATCAGCGAACAACAACTGACTCACTTCCCAAGCTCTCTCATCCCCAACAGACTTCATACTTGCCCCTCTTTCCAGGACTCTTGCATTTACCTCCCTTACAACCCCATCCATAAACAAATTAAACAACCATGGAGACATCACACACCCCTGCCGTAAACCTACATTCACTGAGAACCAATCACTTTCCTCTCTTCCTACACGTACACATGCCTTACATCCTCGATAAAAACTTTTCACTGCTTCTAACAACTTGCCTCCCACACCATATATTCTTAATACCTTCCACAGAGCATCTCTATCAACTCTATCATATGCCTTCTCCAGATCCATAAATGCTACATATAAATCCATTTGCTTTTCTAAGTATTTCTCACATACATTCTTCAAAGCAAACACCTGATCCACACATCCTCTACCACTTCTGAAACCACACTGCTCTTCCCCAATCTGATGCTCTGTACATGCATTCACCCTCTCAATCAATACCCTCCCATATAATTTACCAGGAATACTCAACAAACTTATACCTCTGTAATTTGAGCACTCACTCTTATCCCCTTTGCCTTTGTACAATGTCACTATGCACGCATTCCGCCAATCCTCAGGCACCTCACCAAGAGGTGCATCGTTCACTTCTGAGGTGAAAAAAAGGGCAAATGAGAGTTGGGGTGAGAGAGGTGCAAGAGGTGAAAAAAAGGGCAAATGAGAGTTGGGGTGAGAGACTATCAGTAAATTTTAGGGAAAATAAAAAGATGTTCTGGAAGGAGGTAAATAGGGTGCGTAAGACAAGGGAGCAAATGGGAACTTCAGTGAAGGGCGTAAATGGGGAGGTGATAACAAGTAGCGGTGATGTGAGAAGGAGATGGAATGAGTATTTTGAAGGTTTGTTGAATGTGTCTGATGACAGAGTGGCAGATATAGGGTGTTTTGGTCGAGGTGGTGTGCAAAGTGAGAGGGTTAGGGAAAATGATTTGGTAAACAGAGAAGAGGTAGTAAAAGCTTTGCGGAAGATGAAAGCCGGCAAGGCAGCAGGTTTGGATGGTATTGCAGTGGAATTTATTAAGAAAGGGGGTGACTGTATTGTTGACTGGTTGGTAAGGTTATTTAATGTATGTATGACTCATGGTGAGGTGCCTGAGGATTGGCGGAATGCGTGCATAGTGCCATTGTACAAAGGCAAAGGGGATAAGAGTGAGTGCTCAAATTACAGAGGTATATATATATATATATATATATATATATATATATATATATATATATATATATATATATATATATATATATATATATATATATATATATATATATATATATATATATATATATATATATATATATATATATATATATATATATATATATATATATATATATATACGACACGCGAGGAATGCGTGGGAAGTATTGTTTCACCCCTATCCCCAGGGATAATATATATATATATTTATATATATATATATATATATATATATATATATATATATATATATATATATATATATATATATATATATATATATATATATATATATATATATATACACATACACACACATACACATACATACGCACATATACACACACCCACACATACATATATATACATATGAAAAATGTAAGAAACAATTTTGAAAACTGAAACTTCTAGCTTGAAATGAAATGAAAAAAATGAATGTCACATGATGGTTCAACCTCTGGCTATGGAAAAAGGAAATGTATAATTTATTTACACAAACGTCAATAGTAGTTCTCATCAATTTAACCACTGTATCAATAAGCTTCAATGTCTAAGCTACATTTTTTCCAATTTCACTATTTTCTTGTCAAAGCACCATGTATGAAAACTATCACTCCAGTAACACAACTATAAACATTTACTTCCCCTTTAAAAAAAGTTCTGGGGAAGTCTGTCTCGATACACTGCGGGACACTGTACCACCTGACGAGGTTTGTGTTGCAATGGTTCTTGATTCACAAACGTAGTAGCATCACTGGTGGGCCAAGGTAGTTCCGTTGGCGAAGAGGAGCTCATGAAACATGTCGGAAAGCATGCTACTGCAGGCAGGAGTGAAGGCTGATGCAAACTGGTATCGCTCTGAATGATGTGATAGGGACGAGATGATCCTCTGACTCACGTCCTAGAGATCCGATCCCACAGAGCGGACGAAGATTTGTGTAGGAGTTTAAGAGTAGGCATCCATGGTCCTTCCCTCTGTCTCTCTGGAATTACTCCAGCCTGGAGCCCGGTCATACACAACATCGTTCACTTCTGAGGTGAAAAAAAGGGCAAATGAGAGTTGGGGTGAGAGAGTATCATTAAATTCTAGGGAGAATAAAAAGATGTTCTGGAAGGAGGTAAATAAAGTGCGTAAGACAAGGGAGCAAATGGGAACTTCAGTGAAGGGTGCAAATGGGGAGGTGATAACAAGTAGTGGTGATGTGAGAAGGAGATGGAGTGAGCATTTTGAAGGTTTGTTGAATGTGTTTGATGATAGAGTCGCAGATATAGGGTGTTTTGGTAGAGGTGGTGTGCAAAGTGAGAGGGTTAGGGAAAATGATTTGGTAAACAGAGAAGAGGTAGTAAAAGCTTTGCGGAAGATGAAAGCCGGCAAGGCAGCAGGTTTGGATGGTATTGCAGTGGAATATATTAAAAAAGGGGGTGACTGTATTGTTGACTGGTTGGTAAGGTTATTTAATGTATGTATGACTCATGGTGAGGTGCCTGAGGATTGGCGGAATGCGTGCATAGTGCCATTGTACAAAGGCAAAAGGGATAAGAGTGAGTGCTCAAATTACAGAGGTATAAGTTTGTTGAGTATTCCTGGTAAATTATATGGGAGGGTATTGACTGAGAGGGTGAAGGCATGTACAGAGCATCAGATTGGGGAAGAGCAGTGTGGTTTCAAAAGTGGTAGAGGATGTGTGGATCAGGTGTTTGCTTTGAAGAATGTATGTGAGAAATACTTAGAAAAGCAAATGGATTTGTATGTAGCATTTATGGAACTGGAGAAGGCATATGATAGAGTTGATAGAGATGCTCTGTGGAAGGTATTAAGAATATATGGTGTGGGAGGCAAGTTGTTAAAGGCAGTGAAAAGTTTTTATCGAGGATGCAAGGCATGTGTACGTGTAGGAAGAGAGGAAAGTGATTGGTTCTCAGTGAATGTAGGTTTGCGGCAGGGGTGTGTGATGTCTCCATGGTTGTTTAATTTGTTTATGGATGGGGTTGTTAGGGAGGTGAATGCAAGAGTTTTGGAAAGAGGGGCAAGTATGAAGTCTGTTGGGGATGAGAGAGCTTGGGAAGTGAGTCAGTTGTTGTTCGCTGATGATACAGCGCTGGTGGCTGATTCATATGAGAAACTGCAGAAGCTGGTGACTGAGTTTGGTAAAGTGTGTGAAAGAAGAAAGTTAAGAGTAAATGTGAATAAGAGCAAGGTTATTAGGTACAGTAGGGTTGAGGGTCAAGTCAATTGGGAGGTGAGTTTGAATGGAGAAAAACTGGAGGAAGTGAAGTGTTTTAGATATCTGGTAGTGGATCTGGCAGCGGATGGAACCATGGAAGCGGAAGTGGATCATAGGGTGGGGAGGGGGCGAAAATTCTGGGAGCCTTGAAGAATGTGTGGAAGTCGAGAACATTATCTCGGAAAGCAAAAATGGGTATGTTTGAAGGAATAGTGGTTCCAACAATGTTGTATGGTTGCGAGGCGTGGGCTATGGATAGAGTTGTGCGCAGGAGGATGGATGTGCTGGAAATGAGATGTTTGAGAACAATGTGTGGTGTAAGGTGGTTTGATCGAGTAAGTAACGTAAGGGTAAGAGAGATGTGTGGAAATAAAAAGAGCGTGGTTGAGAGAGCAGAAGAGGGTGTTTTGAAATGGTTTGGGCACATGGAGAGAATGAGTGAGGAAAGATTGACCAAGAGGATATATGTGTCGGAGGTGGAGGGAACGAGGAGAAGAGGGAGACCAAATTGGAGGTGGAAAGATGGAGTGAAAAAGATTTTGTGTGATCGGGGCCTGAACATGCAGGAGGGTGAGAGGAGGGCAAGGAATAGAGTGAATTGGAACGATGTGGTATACCGGGGTTGACGTGCTGTTAGTGGATTGAATCAGGGCATGTGAAGCGTCTGGGGTAAACCATGGAAAGCTATGTAGGTATGTATATTTGCGTGTGTGGACGTATGTATATACATGTGTATGGGGTTGGTTTGGACCATTTCTTTCGTCTGTTTCCTTGCGCTACCTCGCAAACGCGGGAGACAGCGACAAAGAAAAAAAAAATATATATATATATATACATATATATATATATTCTTTCTTTTCTTTCAAACTATTCGCCATTTCCCGCATTAGCGAGGTAGCGTTAAGAACAGAAGACTGGGCCTTTGAGGGAATACCCTCACCTGGCGCAATTCTCTGTTCCCTCTTTTGGAAAATTAAATAAAGTGCATATGAACGCGCACTTTCATAGAACATACAAACCCTTAACAGCCAGGATCGAACCTGGGACCCCTGTGCAAGAGGCAGGCATGCTAACCGCTAGGCTATGGGCCTGGCTAATAAGAAACAACTATTCGAATACTAAGTACTCGAATACCCTTTGTCTCACAATGGTGAGCAACGGGGTCTATACCGGTTATTTCCTAACAGGCGCACACAGCCAGCCGATAGCGTTTTACCGAACCTAACTGTACATTGCGGAGGTATATGAAAACGAATAAAGTGCATATGAACGCGCACCTTCATAGAACATACATAGTATTCGAATAGTTGTTTCCTATTAGCCAGGCCCATAGCCTTGCGGTTAGCATGCATGCCTCTTACACAGGGGTCCCGGGTACGATCCTGGCTGTTGGATGTTTGTATGTTCTATGAAGGTGCGCGTTCATATGCACTTATATATGATATATGAGCATACATTGGTGGGTTTTCTTTATATCCTAAACTTAAACTTCTTTCCTTGTCTATGGATCATGCAATCTAAAAATGGTAACATACCATTATTTTCATTTTCTACAGTAAATTTTAATGGAAGGTACTAAATTCTTAAGTAAGGGGAGAAATATTTGTAAATTTTCATTTGTTGGCCAAACACAAAGAATATCATCTACATACCTGAATCAAAATGCATTAGAAGGTAAGATATCCTTTAGCAATTTTGTTTCAAAGAATTCCATATAAAGATTACTTAGTACAGGTGGAGGGAATACCCATTGCCATACCAAATTTTTGAGCATAATAATCTCCATTAGATTGAAATACATAGTCTTTTATACACAATTTTATCAGTTCAATGAAATTAGACTTTGAAACAGGTAAATGAATATCATCGAAGACATCAAATAAATTTTCTAAAAAGTCATCAACTGGAACTTTAGTGAAAAGTGAGGAAACATCAAAGCTAACTAGTTTGAAATCAAAATTAATATTGATATAGTTTAGCTTGTTGACTAAATCTACATTGTTCATGATATTAGAATTTGATACCTTACCCAATAAAGGCCTAAAGGAAACTAACCATTTTGATAATTTATATGTGATGGAGCCTACTGAACTCATTATAGGTCTTGCTGGAAAATTTTGCTTATGTGTTTTGATAAGTCCATACATATATGTCAATGAAGAGGACAAAGATGACAAATTTTTGATAAGAGAAATGTTACCTTTCAACAACAACTTCATTTCTTTATTCAAAAAAATTGTTGGCCAAATACAAAGAACATCATCTACATACCTGAACCATAAAGCATTAGAAGGTAAGATATCATTTAGTAATTTTGTTTCAATAAATTCCATATAAATATTACTTAGTACAGGTGAAAGGGGGTTGCCCATTGCCATACCAAATTTTTGAGCATAATAATCTCCATTAAATTGAAATACACAGTCTTTTATACACAATTTTATCAGTTCAATGAAATTAGACTTTGAAACAGGTAAAGGAATATCATCCAAGGCATCAAATAAATATTCTAAAAGGTCATCAACTGGAACTTTAGTGAAAAGTGAGGAAACATCAAAGCTAACTAGTTTGAAATCAAGATTAATATTGATATTGCTTAGCTTGTTGACTAAATCTACATTGTTCATGATATTAGAATTTGATACCTTACCCACTAAAGGGCTAAATAAGGAAGCTAACCATTTTGATAATTTATATGTGATGGAGCCCACTGAACTCACTATAGGTCTTGCTGGAAAATTTTGTTTATGTGTTTTGATAAGTCCATACATATATGGCAATGAAGGGGACAAAGATGACAAATTTTTGATAAGAGAAATGTTACCTTTCAACAACAACTTCATTTCTTTATTGAAGTGAGAATTAACTGCTTCTAAGGGATTTTTACTAAGTTTAGAATATGTTGTGTTATCATTTAGATCATTCATTTTAGAGAAATAGGTACTTTTGTCTAAAATCAAAACAGGGTTAGCCTTATCTGCTTTAGTAATATGTATATCCTTGTCTTTTTTTAAAGTGTTAATAGCTCTTATGAATCTTTTAGGGCAATTAGCTTCCACTGGTTTTGACAAACTGGCATACACTAAACCCTTGCAAATATTAATATCATCATTACTTAAATTACTGTATTTTTCTAAATTACCAAAAGACTTTATGACATCAACACAGCTGGCTTCTCTGTTAGAGCACACAAAACTTAAACAATAGCCTAATGCACATAATGAATCTTTATCTAGTAGTTTATTAGACAGGTTTACCACCAAAGATGGGTTTGTGTTCTTGGTCCAGTCGCTGTTTTCAATAAGATTGTCCAACTAACGATTTAGTGACACTTGTAGCCTATTGTGTTCTTTCTTTAATTCATCATAGCAATAGTCCAACATCCGGTTCTTCCAGTGTGTCGGTATTGTCATTTGAAAGGCACGTTTCTTCTCTCTTGAAATGCGAAAAGCCTCCTCCATTTCAAGTTTCTTTAATTCAAAATTCTTCTATCAAATAATATTTTGAAATTGGTCAAATGGTCAACCAGACAGCTGCAACAAGCGTTGAGGTAGGACAGATCTTGGCATCACTTGCTCATCAAGGCATTTCCTAAGGAATTCAAATCGTAACTTCAGTTGGTGAGCCTTGATTAGCGATTTGGACAAAGCAGTAAAGTCCAGGACAGCTTGTAGAGAAGTAATAGAAGAGCCGTGTGGAATCCATGTTGGAAAGGATCACAATTTTGCGCGTAATCAAGATATTCCTATGAGTCCTCGGGGAAAATGAAACACGAAAAGTTCCCAAGTGCACTTCCGTGTAATAATCACATCATCAGGGAAGACACAAGAGAGAAATATAAGTCAGTTGATATACATCGAAGAGACGACCCTATGACGCCATTTGGTAAACATGTGATTGTCCAAAACATACAACAAGCGTTCATAAACTTATCATTTTACAAATCTTATCAACAATAAAGTTATCTAATTTGTACAGACCATCACTAATATTAAGATTATAATTCTTTGTGTATTTAATAATAGAAGATTCAATGATATTTCTCATGGTAATAGAGTTAGAGTCAACAACTGAGATGGCGTTACTCCAGTCAATACAACAATCATAGTTTTTAACATGAGTAAACAAAACCAGTGGAAGCTAATTGCCCTAAAAGATTCATAAGAGCTATTAACACCTTAAAAAAAGACAAGGATATACATATTACTAAAGCAGATAAGGCTTACACTGTTGTGATTTTAGACAAAAGTAACTATTTTTCTAAAATGAATGATATTCTAAATGATAACACAACATATTCTAAACTTAGTAGAAATCCCTTAGAAGCAGTTGATTCTCACTTCAATAAAGAAATGAAGTTGTTGTTGAAAGGTAACATTTCTCTTATCAAAAATTTGTCATCTTTGTCCCCTTCAATGCCATATATGTATGGACTTATCAAAACACATAAACAAAATTTTCCAGCAAGACCTATAGTGAGTTCAGTAGGCTCCATCACATATAAATTATCAAAATGGTTAGTTTCCTTATTTAGCCCTTTAGTGGGTAAGGTATCAAATTCTAATATCATGAACAATGTAGATTTAGTCAACAAGCTAAACAATATCAATATTAATTTTGATTTCAAACTAGTTAGCTTTGATGTTTCCTCACTTTTCACTAAAGTTCCAGTTGATGACCTTTTAGAATATTTATTTGATGTCTTGGATGATATTCCTTTACCTGTTTCAAAGTCTAATTTCACTGAACTTATAAAAGTGTGTATAAAAGACTGTGTATTTCAATTTAATAGAGATTATTATGCTCAAAAATTTAGTATGGCAATGGGTAACCCCATTTCATCTGTACTAAGTAATCTTTATATGGAATTTATTGAAACAAAATTGCTAAAGGATATCTTACCTTCTAATGCATTTTGGTTCAGGTATGTAGATGATGTTCTTTGTGTTTGGCCAACAAATGAAAATTTACAAATATTTCTCCCCTTACTTAACATTTTAGTAACTTCCACCAAATTTACTGTAGAAAGTGAAAATAATGTTATGTTACCAATTTTAGATTGCATGATCCATAGACAAGGAAAGAAGTTTAAGTTTAGCATATACAGAAAACCCACCAATGTATGCTCATATATCCATTATTACTCATCTCAACATGACAAAGTTAAATTATCATCATTTCAATCGATGTTCCTAAGGGCATTACGTATTTACAGTCCAGAGTTTATTGATGATGAGTTTGAGAAGATATATTCTATTGGATCTAAGTTAAAGTACCCTAGATCTTTCATTGATAAATCCCTTAAGTTAGCAAGGAAATCATTTTATTGAGTTGAGCCCAAACCTCCCATTGACACCAAGAATCTTGTATTTCTCCCTTTTAATAATAATTTCACTTTGCTTTCCATGTTGCTTAAATCCTTTAATGTAAATGTTGCCTTTAGCAACAATAATACTATAAAGAATATCTTAATCAGGAATACACCAGAAAATTCTCTTGGTTCCATTACGTATTTGCAGTCCAGAGTTTATTGATGATGAGTTTGAGAAGATATATTCTATTGGATCTAAGTTAAAGTACCCTAGATCTTTCATTGATAAATCCCTTAAGTTAGCAAAGAAATCATTTTATTGAGCTGAGCCCAAACCTCCCATTGACACCAAGAATCTTTTAGTTCTCCCTTTTAATAATAATTTCACTTTGCTTCCCATGTTGCTTAAATACTTTAATGTAAATGTTGCCTTTAGCAACAATAATACTATAAAGAATATCTTAATCAGGAATACACTAGAAAATTCTCTTGGTTGCATCTATAAAGTTCCTTGTGGAAAGTGTGATAGATTTTATGTTAGTCAGAGTGGTAAGGATCTTTCTGGTAGACTTAAGCAAAATAAATATAGTATAAGAACGGGACAAGATTCAAATGCCTTGTTTAATGTTAAAAAATATGATCATTGTATTGACTGGAGAAACGCCATCTCAGTTGTTAACTCTAACTCTATTACCAAGAGAAATATGATTGAATCTTCTATTATTAAACACACAAAGAATTATAATCTTAATATTAGTGATGGTCTATACAAATTAGATAACTTTATTGTTGATAACATTTGTGAAATGATAAGTTTATGAACGCTTGTTGTATGCTTTGGACAATCACATGTTTACCAAATGGCGTCCTAGCTTCGTCTCTTCGATGTATATCAACTGACTTATATTTCTCTCTTGTGTCTCACCTGATGATGTGATTATTACACGAAAGTGCACTTGAGAACTTTTCGTGTTTCATTTTCCCCGTGGACTCATAGGAATATCTTGATCACACGCAAAATTGTGATCCTTTCCAATATATATATATATATATATATATATATATATATATATATATATATATATATATATATATATATATATATATATATATATATTTTCCCATTTTAGAAAGCAAAAATGGGTATGTTTGAAGGAATAGTGGTTCCAACAATGTTGGATGGTTGCGAGACGTGGGCTATGGATAGAGTTGTGCGCAGGAGGATGGATGTGCTGGAAATGAGATGTTTGAGGACAATGTGTGGTGTGAGGTGGTTTGATCGAGTGAGTAACGTAAGGGTAAGAGAGATGTGTGGAAATAAAAAGAGCGTGGTTGAGTGAGCAGAAGAGGGTGTTTTGAAGTGGTTTGGGCACATGGAGAGGATGAGTGAGGAAAGATTGACCAAGAGGATATATGTGTCGGAGGTGGAGGGAGCAAGGAGAAGAGGGAGACCAAATTGGAGGTGGAAAGATGGAGTGAAAAAGATTTTGTGTGATCGGGGCCTGAATATGCAGGAGGGTGAAAGGAGGGCAAGGAATAGAGTGAATTGGAGCGATGTGGTATACCGGGGTTGACGTGCTGTCAGTGGATTGAATCAAGGCATGTGAAGCGTCTGGGGTAAACCACGGAAAGCTGTGTAGGTATGTATATTTGCGTGTGTGGACGTATGTATATACATGTGTATGGGGGTGGGTTGGGCCATTTCTTTCGTCTGTTTCCTTGCGCTACCTCGCAAACGCGGGAGACAGCGACAAAGTATAAAAAAAAAGAAATATATATATATATATATATATATATATATATATATATATATATATATATATATATATATATATATATATATATATCTTTTTTTTTTTTTTCTTTAATATCATTTTGCTTTGTCGCTATCTCCCGCGTTAGCAAGGTAGCGCAAGGAAGCAGTCGAAAGATTGGCCCAACCCACCCACATACACATGCATATTCATACACGTCCACGCACGCAAATATACATACCTATACATCTCAATGTACACATATATATATCCACAAAGACATATACATATATACACATGTACACAATTCATACTTTTTGCTTTTATTTATTCCCACCACCACATCGCCACACATGGAATATCATACCCCTCCCCCCTCATGTGTGCGAGGTAGCGCTAGGAAAAGACAACAAAGGCCCAATTCGTTTACACTCAGTCTCTAGCTGTCATGCAATAATGCCCGAAACCACAGCTCCCTTTCCACATCCAGGCCACACACAACTTTCCATGGTTTACCCCACACCCTTCACATGTCCTGATTCAATCCATTGACAGCACGTCGACCACGTTATACCACATCGATCCAATTAATTCTACTCCTTCCCCGCCTTTCACCCTCCTGCATGTTCATGCCCCGAGCACTTAAAATCTTTTTCACTACATCTTTCCACCTCCAATTTTTTCTCCCACTTCTCCTCGTTCCCTCCACCTTTGACACATATATCCTCTTGGTCAATCTTTCCTCACTCATTCTCTCCATGTGCCCAAACCATTTCAAAACACACTCTTCTGCACTCTCAACCACACTCTTTTTATTTCCACACATCTCTCTTACCCTTACATTACTTACTTGATCAAACCACCTCACAGCACATATTGTCCTTAAACATCTCATTTCCAGCACATCCACCCTCCTGCGCACAATTCTATCCATAGCCCACGCCTCGCAACCATACATTATTGTTGGAACCACTTTTCCTTCAAACATAGCCATTTTTGCCTTCCTAGATACTGTTCTCGACTTCCACACATTCATCAAGGTTTCCAGAATTTTCGCCCCCTCCCCCATCCTATGATTCACTTCCGCTTCCATGGTTCCATCCGCTGCCAGATCCACTCACAGATATCTAAAACACTTTACTTTCTCCACTTTTTCTCCATTCAAACTTACTTCCCAATTGACTTGACCCTCAACCCTATTGTACCTAATAACCTTGCTCTTATTCACAATTACTCTTAACTTTCTTATTTCAGACACTTTACCAAATTCAGTCACCAGCTTCTGCAGTTTCTCATATGAATAAGCCACCAGCGATGTATCATCAGCGAACAACAACTGACTCACATCCCAAGCTCTATTTTCCAGAACTGACTGAATACCTGCCCCTCTTTCCAAAACTCTTTCAATCACCTCCCTAACAACCCCATCCAAAAAAGAATTAAACAACCATGGAGACATCACACATACCTGAGAACCAATCACTTTCCTCTCTTCCTACACGTACACATGCCTTATATCCTCGACAAAAACTTTTCACTGCTTCTAACAAATTACCTCCCACACCATATATTCTTAATACCTTCCACAGAGCATCTCTATCAACTCTATCATATGCCTTCTCCAGATCCATAGATGCTACATACAAATCCATTTGCTTTTCTGAGTATTTCTCACATACATTCTTCAAGGCAACCACCTAATCCACACATCCTCTACCACTTCTGAAACCACACTGCTCTTCCCCAATCTGATGCTCTGTACATGCCTTCACCCTCTCAATCAATACCCTCCTATATAATTTACCAGGAATACTCAACAAACTTATATCTCTGTAATTTGAGAACTCACTCTTATCCCTTTTGCCTTAGTGTAATGGCACTATGCAAGCATTTCGCCAATCCTCAGGCACCTTACCATGAATCATACATACATTAAATAACCTTACCAACTAGTCAGCAATACAGTCACTCCCTTTTTTAATAAATTCCACTGCAATACTATCCAAACCTGCTGCCTTGCCGTCTTTCATCTTCCGCAAGGCTTTTACTACCTCTTCTCTGTTTACCAAATCATTCTCCCTAACACTCTCACTTTGCACACCACATCGACCAATACGCCCTATATATGCCACTCTGTCATCAAACACATTCAACAAATATTCAAACTACTCACTCGATCTACTCACATCACCAATACTTGTTATCATCTCCCCATTAGCCCCCTTCACTGTAGTTTCCATTTGCTCCCTTGTCTTACGCACTTTATTTACCTCCTTCCAAAAAATCTGTTTATTCTCCCTAAAATTTAATGATACTCTCTCACCCCAACTCTCATTTGACCTCTTTTTCACCTCTTGCACCTTTCTCTTGACCTCCTGCCTCTTTCTTTTATATATCTCCAACTCATTTGCATTTTTTCCCTGCAAAAGTCGTCCAAATGCCTCTCTCTTCTCTTTCACTAATAATCTTACTTCTCATCGCAGCACTCGCTACCCTTTCTAATGAACCCACGTCCCACGCTTCTCATGCCACAAGCATCTTTTGCGCAAGCCATCACTGCTTTCCTGAATACATACCATTCCTCCCTCACTCCCCTTACCTCCTTTGTTCTTACCTTTTTCCATTCTGTACTCTCTGTACATTCTGTGTCTCTCCTGGTACATCCTCACACAAGTCTCCTTCCCAAGTTCACTTACTCTCACCACTCTATTCACCCCAAAATTCTCTTTTCTTTTCTGGAAACCCATACAAATCTTCACCTTCGCCTCCTCAAGATAATGATCAGACATCCCTCCAGTTGCACCTCTAAGCAAATTAACATTCAAAAGTCTCTGTCGCGCGCCTATCAATAAACACGTAATCCAATAACGCTCTCTGGCCATCTCCTACTTACATACGTATACTTATGTATATCTCGCTTTTTAAACCAGGTATTCCCAATCACAAGTCCTTTTTCAGAACATAAATCTACAAGCTGTTCACCATTTCCATTTACAACACTGAACACCCCATGTATACCAACTATTCCCTGAACTGCCACAATACTCACCTTTGCATTCGAATCACCCATCACTATAACCCGGTCTTGTGCATCAAAACCACTAACACACTCATTCAGCTGCACCAAAAACACTTGCCCCTCATGATCTTTCTTCTCATGCCCAGATGAATATGCACCACTAATCACCCGTGTCTCTCCATCAACTTTCAGTTTTACCCATATCAATCTAGAATTTACTTTTTTACACTCTATCACATACTCCCACAACTCCTGTTTCGGGAGTAGTGCTATTCCTTCTCTTGCTCTTGTCCTCTCACTAACCCCTGACTTTATTCCGAAGACATTCCAAAACCATTATTACCCTTTACCCTTGAACTTCGTTTCACTGAGAGCCAAAACATCCAGGTTCCTTTCCTCAAACATACTACTACTATTTCTCCTTTATTTTTCATCTTGGTTACATCCACACACAATTAGACACTCCAATCTGAGCCTTCGAGGAGGATGAGCACTTCCCGCGTGACTTCTTCTTCTGTTTCCCCTTTTCGAAAGTTAAAATACAAGGAAGAGAGGGTTTTTCGCCCCACGCTCCCATCCCATTTGGTACCCTTCTACGACACGTATATATATATATATATATATATATATATATATATATATATATATATATATATATATATATATATATATATATATATATATATATATATATATATATTTATCTATTTATTTTGCTTTGTCGCTGTCTTCCGCGTGTGCGAGGTAGCGCAAGGAAACAGATGATAGAAATGGCCCAACTCACCCCCATACACATGAATATACATACACGTCCCCACACACAAATATACATACCCATACATCTCAATGTACACATGTATATACACACACAGACATATACATATATACACATACACACAATTCACACTATCTGTCTTTATTCATTCCTATCGCTACCTCGTCACACATGGAAATAACATCCCTCTCCCCTCATGAGTGCGAGGTAGTGCTAAGAAAAGACAACAAAGGCCCCATTCGTTTACATTCAATTTCTAGCTGTCTTGAAATTATGCCCGAAACCACAGCTCCCTTACCACATCCAGGTCACACAAAACTTTCCATTGTTTACCCCACACGCTTCACATGCCCTGATTCAATCCATTGACAGCACGTCGACCCCGTTATACCACGTCGATCCAATTCATTCTATTCCTTGCCTGCCTTTCACCCTCCTGTATGTTCAGGCCCTTATCACTCAAAATCTTTTTCACTCCATCTTTCCACCTCCAATTTGGTCTCCCACTTTTCCTTGCTCCTCCACTTCCGAGACATATATCCTCTTGGTCAATCTTTCCTAGCTCATTCTCTCCATGTGCCCAAACCATTTCAAAACACACTACTCTGCTCCCTCAACAACACTCTTATTTCCATACATCTCTCACCTTTACATTACTTACTCGAACAAACCACCTTACACCACATATTGTCCTCAAACATCTCATTTCCAGCACATCCACCCTCCTGCGCACTACTCTATCCATAGTCCACGCCTCGCAGCCATGAAACATTGATGTAACGACTCTTCCTTCAAACATAGCCGTTTTTGCTTCCGGAGATAATGTTCTCGACTTCCACACATTCTTCAAGGCTCCCAGGATTTTCGCCCCCTCCCCCACCCTAAGATTCACTTCCGCTTCAATGGTTCCATCCGCTGCCAGATCCACTCCCAGATATCTAAAACACTTTACTTCCTCCAGTTTTTCTCCATTCAAACTTACCTCCCAATTGACTTGACCCTCAACCCTAGTGTACCTAATAACCTTGCCCTTGATCACATTTACTCTTAACTTTCTTCTTTCACACACTTTACCAAACTCAGTCACCAGCTTCTACAATTTCTCACATGAATCAGCCACCAGCGCAGTATGATCAGCGAACAACAACTGACTCACTTCCCAAACTCTCTCATCCCCGAAAGACTGTATACTTGCCACTCTTTCCAAAACTCTTACATTGACTTCCCTAACTACCCCATCCATAAACAAATTAAACAACCATGGAGACATCACATATCCCTGTCGCAAACCTACATTCAGTGAGAACCAATCACTTTCCCCTCTTCCTACACGTACACATGCCTTACATCCTCAGTAAATATTTTTCATTTCTCCTAACAACTTGCCTCCCACACCAAATATTCTTAGTACCTTCCACACAGCATCTCTATCAACTCTATCATATGCCTTCTCCAGATCCATAAATGCTACATACAAATCCATTTGCTTTTCTAAGTATTTCTCACATACATTCTTCAAAGCAAACACCTGATCCACACATCCTTTACCACTTATGAAACCACATTGCTCTTCCCCAATCTGATGCTCTGTACATGCCTTCAACCTCTCACTCAATACTCTCCCATATAATTTACCAGGAACACTCAACAAACTTGTACCTCTGTAATTTGAGCACTCACTCTTATGCCTTTTGCCTTTGTACAATGGCACTATGTAAGCATTCCGACAATCCTCAGGCACCTCACCATGAATCATATATATATTAAATAGCCCTATAAACCAGTCAACAATAAAGTCAACCTCTTTTTTGATAACTTCCACTGCAAAACCATCCAAACCTGCTGCCTTGCCGACTTTCATCTTCCGCAAAGCTTTTACTTCCTCTTCTCTGTTCACCTAATCATTTTCCCTAACCCTCTCACGTTGCACACCACCTCGACCAAAACACCCTATATCTGCCTCTCTATCATCAAACACATTCAACAAATCTTCAAAATACTCACTCCATCTCCTTCTCACTTCACCACTACCTATTGTCACCTCCCCATTAGCCCCCTTCACTGAAGTTCCCATTTGCTCCCATGTCTTACGCACTTTATTTACCTCCTTCCAGAACATCTATTCATTCTCCCTAAAATTTAATGATACTCTCTCACCCCTACTCTCATATGAACTCTTTTTCACCTCTTGCACCTTTCTCTTGACCTCCTGTCTCTTTGTTGTGTACATATCCCACTCATTTGCATTTTTTCCCTACAAATATCGTCCAAATGCCTCTCTCTTCTCTTTCATTAATAATCTTACTTCTTCATCCCACCACTCACTACCCTTTCTAATCAACCCGCCTCCCACGCTTCTCATGCCATAAGCATCTTTTGCGCAAGCCATTCCCTGCTTCCCTAAATATATCCCATTTCTCCCCCACTCCCCTTACCGCCTTTGTTCTCACCTTTTTCCGTTCTGTACTCAGTCTCTCCTGGTACTTCCTCACACAGGTCTCCTTCCCAAGTTCAATTACTCTCACCACCTTCTTCCCCCCAACATTATCTCTTCTTTTCTGCAAACCCATACAAATCTTCAACTTCGCCTCCACAAGATAAATATCAGACATCCCTCCAGTTGCACCTCTCAGCACATTAACATCCAAAAGACTCTCTTTTGTTCGCCTGTCAATTAACAAGTCATCCAATTACGCTCTCTGGCTATCTCTCCTACTTACATACGTATACTTATGTATATCTCGCTTTCAAACTTGGTATTCCCAACCACCAGTCCTTTTTCGGCACATAAATGTACAAACTCCTCACTATTTCCATTTACAACACTGAACACCCCATGTATACCAATTATTCCCTCAACTGCCACATTACTCACCTTTGCATTCAAATCACACATCACTGTATCCCGGTCTTGTGCATGAAAACCACTAACACACTCACGCAGCTGCTCACGAAACACTTGTCTCTCATGATCTCTCTTCTCATGCCCAGGTGCATTTGCACCAATAATCACCCATCTCTATTAATCAACTTTCAGTTTTACCCATATTAATCTAGAATTTTCTTTCTTACATTCCATCACACACTCCCACATCTCCTGTTTCAGGAGTAGTGCTACTCCTTCCCTTGCTCTTGTCCTCTCACTAGCCCCTGAATTTAATCCCAAGACATCCCCAAACAACTCTTCCCCTTTACCCTTAAGTTTCGTTTCACTCAGAGCCAGAATATCCAGGTTCCTTTCCTCAAACATGCTACTCATCTCTCCTTTTTTTTACATCTTGGTTACATCCAACCACATTTAGACACCACAATCTGTACCTACGAGGAGGATGAGCACTTCCCGCGTGACTCCTTCTTCTTTCTCCCATTTTAGAAAGTTAAAATACAAGGAGGGGAGGATTTCTGGCCCCCCGCTCCCGTCCCCTCTAGTCGCCTTCAACCACACGTGAGTTATGCGTGGGAAGTATTCTTTCTCCCCTATCCCCAGGGATAATATATATATATATATATATATATATATATATATATATATATATATATATATATATATATATATATATATATATATATATATATATATATATTTATATATCATTTATTATACTTTGTCGCTGTCTCCCGCGTTTGCAAGGTAGCGCAAGGAAACAGACGAAAGAAATGGCCCAACCCCCCCCCCATACACATGTATATACATACGTCCACACACGCAAATACATATACCTACACAGCTTTCCATGGTTTACCCCATACGCTTCACATGCCTTGATTCATTCCACTGACAGCACGTCAACCCCGGTATACCACATCGCACCAATTCACTCTATTCCTTGCCCTCCTTTCACCCTCCGGCATGTTCAGGCCCCGATCACACAAAATCTTTTTCACTCCATCTTTCCACCTCCAATTTGGTTTCCCTCTTCTCCTCGTTCCCTCCACCTCCGACATATATATCCTCTTGGTCAATCTTTCCTCACTCATTCTCTCCATGTGCCCAAACCACTTAAAAACACCCTCTTCTGCTCTCTCAACCACGCTCTTTTTATTTCCACACATCTCTCTTACCCTTACGTTACTCACTCGATCAAACCACCTCACACCACACATTGTCTTCAAACATCTCATTTCCAGCACATCCATCCTCCTGCGAACAACTCTATCCATAGCCCACGCCTCGCAACCATACAACATTGTTGGAACCACTATTCCTTCAAACATACCCATTTTTGCTTTCCTAGATAATGTTCTCCACTTCCACACATTCTTCAAGGCCCCAGAATTTTCGCCCCCTCCACCACCCTATGATCCACTTCCGCTTCCATGGTTCCATCCGCTGCCAGATCCACTCCCAGATATCTAAAACACTTCACTTCCTCCAGTTTTTCTCCATTCAAACTCACCTCCCAATTGACTTGACCCTCAACCCTACTATACCTAATAACCTTGCTCTTATTCACATTTACTCTTAAATTTCTTCTTCCACACACTTTACCAAACTCAGTCACCAGCTTCTGCAGTTTCTCACATGAATCAGCCACCAGCGCTGTATCATCAGCGAACAACAACTGACTCACTTCCCAAGCTCTCTCATTCCCAACAGACTTCATACTTGCCCCTCTTTCCAAAACTCTTGCATTTACCTCCCTAACAACCCCATCCACAAACAAATTAAACAACCATGGAGACATCACACACCCCTGCCGCAAACCTACATTCACTGAGAACCAATCACTTTCCTCTCTTCCTACACGTACACATACCTTGCATCCTCGATAAAAACATTTCACTGCTTCTAACAACTTTCCTCCCACACCATATATTCTTAATACCTTCCACAGAGCATCTCTATCAACTCTATCATATGCTTTCTCCAGATCCATAAATGCTACATACAAATCCATTTGCTTTTCTAAGTATTTCTCACATACATTCTTCAAAGCAAACACCTGATCCACACATCCTCTACCACTTCTGAAACCACACTGCTCTTCCCCAATCTGATGCTCTGTACATGCCTTCACCCTCTCAATCAATACCCTCCATATAATTTACCAGGAATAGTCAACAAACTTTTTTTTTTTTTATTATACTTTGTCGCTGTCTCCCGCGTTTGCGAGGTAGCGCAAGGAAACAGACGAAAGAAATGGACCAACCCCCCCCCATACACATGTATATACATACGTCCACACACGCAAATATACATACCTCTACAGCTTTCCATGGTTTACCCCAGACGCTTCACATGCCTTGATTCCATCCACTGACAGCACGTCAACCCCGGTATACCACATCGCTCCAATTCACTCTGTTCCTTGCCCTCCTTTCACCCTCCTGCATGTTCACGCCCCGATCACACAAAATATTTTTCACTCCATCTTTCCACGTCCAATTTGGTCTCCCTCTTCTCCTCGTTCCCTCCACCTCCGACACATATATCCTCTTGGTCAATCTTTCCTCACTCATTCTCTCCATGTGCCCAAACCACTTCAAAACACTCTCTTCTGCTCTCTCAACCACGCTCTTTTTATTTCCACATATATATATATATATATATATATATATATATATATATATATATATATATATATGCCTTTGCGGCAGGGGTTTGTGATGTCTCCATGGTTGTTTAATTTGTTTATGGATGGGGTTGTTAGGGAGGTAAATGCAAGAGTTTTGGAAAGAGGGGAAAGTATGAAGTCTGTTGGGGATGAGAGAGCTTGGGAAGTGAGTCAGTTGTTGTTCGCTGATGATACAGCGCTGGTGGCTGATTCATGTGAGAAACTGCAGAAGCTGGTGACTGAGTTTGGTAAAGTGTGTGGAAGAAGAAAGTTAAGAGTAAACGTGAATAAGAGCAAGGTTATTAGGTACAGTAGGGTTGAGGGTCAAGTCAATTGGGAGGTGAGTTTGAATGCAGAAAAACTGGAGGAAGTGAAGTGTTTTAGATATCTAGGAGTGGATCTGGCAGCGGATGGAACCATGGAAGCGGAAGTGGATCATAGGGTGGGGGAGGAGGCGAAAATCCTGGGAGCCTTGAAAAATGTGTGGAAGTCGAGAGCATTATCTCGGAAAGCAAAAATGGGTATGTTTGAAGGAATAGTGGTTCCAACAATGTTGTATGGTTGCGAGGCGTGGGCTATGGATAGAGTTGTGCGCAGAAGGATGGATGTGCTGGAAATGAGATTTTTGAGGACAATGTGTGGTGTGAGGTGGTTTGATCGAGTGAGTAACGTAAGGGTAAGATAGATGTGTGGAAATGAAAAGAGCGTGGTTGAGAGAGCAGAAGAGGGTGTTTTGAAGTGGTTTGGGCACATGGAGAGAATGAGTGAGGAAAGATTGACCAAGAGGATATATGTATCGGAGGTGTAGGGAACGAGAAGAAGAGGGAGACCAAATTGGAGGTGGAAAGATGGAGTGAAAAAAAATTTGTGTGATCGGGGCCTGAACATGCCGGAGGGTGAAAGGAGGGCAAGGAATAGAGTGAATTGGAGCGATGTGGTATACCGGGGTTGACGTGCTGTCAGTGGATTGAATCAGGGCATGTGAAGCGTTTGGGGTAAACCATGGAAAGCTGTGTAGGTATGTATATTTGCTTGTGTGGATGTATGTATATACATGTGTATGGGGGGGAGCCATTTCTTTCGTCTGTTTCCTTGCGCTACCTCGCAAACGCGGGAGACAGCGACAAATATAATAAAAAAGTAAATAAATATATATATATATATATATATATATATATATATATATATATATATATATATATATATATATATATATATATATATGCTCATCCTCCTCGAAGGCTCAGAGTGGGGTGCCTAAATGTGTGTGATTGTAACCAAGATGTGAAAAAAGGAGAGATAGGTAGTATGTTTGAGGAAAGGAACCTGGATATTTTGGCTCTGAGTGAAACGAAGCTCAAGGGTAAAGGGGAAGAGTGGTTTGGGAATGTCTGGGGAGTAAAGTCAGGGGTTAGTGAGAGGACAAGAGCAAGGGAAGGAGTAGCAATACTCCTGAAACAGGAGTTGTGGGAGTATGTGGTAGAGTGTAAGAAAGTAAATTCTCGATTAATATGGGTAAAAATGAAAGTTGATGGAGAGAGGTGGGTGATTATTGGTGCATATGCACCTGGGCATGAGAAGAAAGATCAAGTGAGGCAAGTGTTTTGGGAGCAGCTGAATGAGTGTGTTAGTGGTTTTGATGCACGAGACCGGGTTATAGTGATGGGTGATTTGAATGCAAAGGTGAGTAATGTGGCAGTTGATGGAATAATTGGTATACATGGGGTGTTCAGTGTTGTAAATGGAAATGGTGAAGAGATTGTAGATTTATGTGCTGAAAAAGGACTGATGATTGGGAATACCTGGTTTAAAAAGCGAGATATACATAAGTATACTTATGTAAGGAGGAGAGATGGCCAGAGAGCGTTATTGGATTACGTGTTAATTGACAGGCGTGAGAAAGAGAGACTTTTGGATGTTAATGTGCTGAGAGGTGCAACTGGAGGGATGTCTGATCATTATCTTGTGGAGGCTAAGGTGACGATTTGTATGGGTTTTCAGAAAAGCAGAGTGAATGTTGGGGTGAAGAGGGTGGTGAGAGTAAGTGAGCTTGAGAAGGAGACCTGTGTGAGGAAGTACCAGGAGAGACTGAGTACAGAATGGAAAAAGGTGAGAACAATGGAAGTAAGGGGAGTGGGGGAGGAATGGGATGTATTTAGGGAATCAGTGATGGATTGCGCAAAAGATGCTTGTGGCATGAGAAGAGTGGGAGGTGGGTTGATTAGAAAGGGTATTGAGTGGTGGGATGAAGAAGTAAGAATATTAGTGAAAGAGAAGAGAGAGGCATTTGGACGATTTTTGCAGGGAAAAAATGCAATTGAGTGGGAGATGTATAAAAGAAAGAGACAGGAGGTCAAGAGAAAGGTGCAAGAGGTGAAAAAAAGGGCAAATGAGAGTTGGGGTGAGAGAGTATCATTAAATTTTAGGGAGAATAAAAAGATGTTCTGGAAGGAGGTAAATAAAGTGCGTAAGACAAGGGAGCAAATGGTAACTTCAGTGAAGGGCGCAAATGGGGAGGTGATAACAAGTAGTGGTGATGTGAGAAGGAGTTGGAGTGAGTATTTTGAAGGTTTGTTGAATGTGTTTGATGATAGAGTGGCAGATATAGGGTGTTTTGGTCGAGGTGGTGTGCAAAGTCAGAGGGTTAGGGAAAATGATTTGGTAAACAGAGAAGAGGTAGTGAAAGCTTTGCGGAAGATGAAAGCAGGCAAGGCAGCAGGTTTGGATGGTATTGCAGTGGAATTTATTAAAAAACGGGGTGACTGTATTGTTGACTGGTTGGTAAGGTTATTTAATGTATGTATGACTCATGGTGAGGTCCCTGAGGATTGGCGGAATGCGTGCATAGTGCATTGTACAAAGGCAAAGGGGATAAGAGTGAGTTCTCAAATTACAGAGGTATAAGTTTGTTGAGTATTCCTGGTAAATTATATGGGAGGGTATTGATTGAGAGGGTGAAGGCATGTACAGAGCATCAGATTGGGGAAGAGCAGTGTGGTTTCAGAAGTGGTAGAGGATGTGTGGATCAGGTGTTTGCTTTGAAGAATGTATGTGAGAAATACTTAGAAAAGCAAATGAATTTGTATGTAGCATTTATGGATCTGAAGAAGGCATATGATAGAGTTGATAGAGATGCTCTGTGGAAGGTATTAAGAATATATGGTGTGGGAGGAAAGTTGTTAGAAGCAGTGAAAAGTTTTTATCGAGGATGTAAGGCATGTGTACGTGTAGGAAGAGGGGAAAGTGATTGGTTCTCAGTGAATGTAGGTTTGCGGCAGGGGTGTGTGATGTCTCCATGGTTGTTTAATTTGTTTATGGATGGGGTTGTTAGGGAGGTAAATGCAAGAGTTTTGGAAAGAGGGGCAAGTATGAAGTCTGTTGATGATGAGAGAGCTTGGGAAGTGAGTCAGTTGTTGTTCGCTGATGATACAGCGCTGGTGGCTGATTCATGTGAGAAACTGCAGAAGCTGGTGACTGAGTTTGGTAAAGTGTGTGGAAGAAGAAAGTTAAGAGTAAATGTGAATAAGAGCAAGGTTATTAGGTACAGTAGGGTTGAGGGTCAAGTAAATTGGGAGGTGAGTTTGAATGGAGAAAAAGTGGAGGAAGTGAAGTGTTTTAGATATCTGGGAGTGGATCTGGCAGCGGATGGAACCATGGAAGCGGAAGTGGATCATAGGGTGGGGGAGGGGGCGAAAATTCTGGGGGCCTTGAAGAATGTGTGAAAGTCGAGAACATTATCTCGGAAAGCAAAAATGGGTATGTTTGAAGGAATAGTGGTTCCAACAATGTTGTATGGTTGCGAGGCGTGGGCTATGGATAGAGTTGTGCGCAGGAGGATGGATGTGCTGGAAATGAGATGTTTGAGGACAATGTGTGGTGTGAGGTGGTTTGATCGAGTGAGTAACGTAAGGGTAAGAGGGATGTGTGGAAATAAAAAGAGCGTGGTTGAGAGAGCAGAAGAGGGTGTTTTGAAGTGGTTTGGGCACATGGAGAGGATGAGTGAGGAATGATTGACCAAGAGGATATATGTGTCGGAGGTGGAGGGAACAAGGAGAAGAGGGATACCAAATTGGAGGTGGAAAGATGGAGTGAAAAAGATTTTGTGTGATCGGGGCATGAACATGCAAGAGGGTGAAAGGAGGACAAGGAATAGAGTGAATTGGAGCGATGTGGTATACCGGGGTTGACGTGCTGTCAGTGGATTGAATCAAGGCATGTGAAGCGTCTGGGGTAAGCTATGGAAAGCTGTGTAGTTATGTATATTTGCGTGTGTGGACGTATGTATATACATGTGTATTGGGGGGGTTGGGCCATTTCTTTCGTCTGTTTCCTTGCGCTACCTCGCAAACGCGGGAGACAGCGACAAAGTATAATAATAATAATAATAAAAAATATATATATATATATATATATATATATATATATATATATATATATATATATATATATGTATGTATATATATATATATATATATATATATATATATATATATATATATATATATATATATATATATATATATATATATATATATATATATATATATATATATATATATATATATATATATATGTATATATATTTTTTTTTTTCATACTATTCGCAATTTCCCGCATTAGCGAGGTAGCGTTAAGAACAGAGGAATGGGCCTTTGAGGGAATATCCTCATATGGCCCCCTTCCCTATTCCTTCTTTTGGAAAATTTAAAAAAAAAATGAGAGGGGAGGATTTCCAGCCTCCCGCTCCCTTCCCTTTTAGTCGCCTTCTACGACATGCAGGGAATACGTTGGAAGTATTCTTTCTCCCCTATATATATATTTATCTATTTATTCACTTTGCTTTGTCGCTGTCTCCCGCGCCAGCGAGGTAGTGCAAGGAAACAGACGAAAAAATGGCCCAACCCACCCACACACACACGCATATACACACACCTCCGCACACACCACATATACACACCCATACATCTCAACGCATACATACACATACACACACAGACATATACATATATACCCATGTACATAATTCATACCGTCTGCCTTTATTCATTCCCATCGCCACCCCGCCACACATGGAATAACAACATCCTTCCCCCTCATGTGTGAGGTAGTGCTAGGAAAAGACAACAAAGGCCCTATTCGTTCACACTCAGTTTCTAGCTGTCATGTAATAATGCACCGAAACCACAGCTCCCATTCCACATCCAGGCCCCACAGAACTTTCCACGGCTTACCCCAAACGCTTCACATGCCCTGGTTCAATCCACTGACACCATGTCGACCCCAGTATACCACATCGTTCCAATTCACTCTATTCCTTGCACGCTTTTCACCCTCCTGCATGTTCAGGCTCCGATAACTCAAAATCTTTTTCACTCCATCTTTCCCCCTCCAATTTGGTCTCCCACTTCTCCTCGTTCCCGTATCTTTGACACGTACATCCTCTTTGTTAATCCTCCTTACTCATCCTCACGAGTCCAAATTATTTCAACAAAGCCACTTCTGCTCTCTCTCAACCACTCTTTTTATTACCAAACATATCTTTTACCCTTTCATTACGTAGTCAATCAAACCACATATATTTTATTTCATATATATTTGTCATTTCCCATATTAGTGAGGTAGTGTTAAGAACATGAGGATATGTATATATATATATATATATATATATATATATATATATATATATATATATATATATATATATATATATATATATATATATATATATATATATTTTTCTTTTTTTTTTTTTTTTTTGCTTTGTCGCTGTCTCCCGCGTTTGCGAGGTAGCGCAAGGAAACAGACGAAAGAAATGGTCCAACCCAGCCCCATACACATGTATATACATACGTCCACACACGCAAATATACATACCTACACAGCTTTCCATGGTTTACCCCAGACGCTTCACATGCCCTGATTCAATCCACTGACAGCACGTCAGCCCCGGTATACCACATCGCTCCAACTCACTCTATTCCTTGCCCTCCTTTCACCCTCCTGCATGTTCAGGCCCCGATCACACAAAATCTTTTTCACTCCATCTTTCCACCTCCAATTTGGTCTCCCTCTTCTCCTCGTTCCCTCCACCTCCGACACATATATCCTCTTGGTCAATCTTTCCTCACTCATTCTCTCCATGTGACCAAACCATTTCAAAACACCCTCCTCTGCTCTCTCAACCACGCTCTTTTTATTTCCACACATCTCTCGTACCCTTACGTTACTTACTCGATCAAACCACCTCACACCACACATTGTCTTCAAACATCTCATTTCCAGCACATCCATCCTCCTGCGCACAACTCTATCCATAGTCCACGCCTCGCAACCATACAACATTGGTGGAACCACTATTCCTTCAAACATACCCATTTTTGCTCTCCGAGATAATGTTCTCGACTTCCACACATTCTTCAAGGCTCCCAGAATTTTCGCCCCCTCCCCCACCCTATGATCCACTTCCGCTTCCATGGTTCCATCCGCTGCCAGATCCACTCCCATATATCTAAAACACTTCACTTCCTCCAGTTTTTCTCCATTCAAACTCACCTCCCAGTTGACTTGACCCTCAACCCTACTGTACCTAATAACCTTGCTCTTATTCACATTTACTCTTAACTTTCTTCTTTCACACACTTTAACAAACTCAGTCACCAGCTTCTGTAGTTTCTCACATGAATCAGCCACCAGCGCTGTATCATCAGCGAACAACAACTGACTCACTTCCCAAGCTCTCTCATCCCCAACAGACTTCATACTTGCCCCTCTTTCCAAACCTCTTGCATTCACCTCCCTAACAACCCCATCCATAAACAAATTAAAGAACCATGGAGACATCACACACCCCTGCCGCAAACCTACATTCACTGAGAACCAATCACTTTCCTCTCTTCCTACACGTACACATGCCTTACATCCTCGATAAAATCTTTTCACTGCTTCTAACAACTTTCCTCCCACACCATATATTCTTAATACCTTCCACAGAGCATCTCTATCAATTCTATCATATGCCTTCTCCAGATCCATAAATGCTACATACAAATCCATTTGCTTTTCTAAGTATTTCTCACATACATTCTTCAAAGCAAACACCTGATCCACACATCCTCTACCACTTCTGAAACCACACTGCTCTTCCCCAATCTGATGCTCTGTACATGCCTTCACCCTCTCAATATATATATATATATATATATATATATATATATATATATATATATATATATATATATATATATATATATATATATATATATATATATATATATATATATATATATATATATATATATATATATATATATATATATATATATATATATATAAGAAAAAAAAAAAATTGAAAAGAATTTATCTTGAATTCTGGGTGAATTCTTGTTTAATAAAATGTAATAAGCTTAGCCCTCTTGATGTCTTCATTCACATGGGACAAAGATGAAAACAAAAGTATTGATCATGTTCTTGGCTGATTCATGTGAGAAACTGCAGAAGCTGGTGACTGAGTTTGGTAAAGTGTGTGGAAGAAGAAAGTTAAGAGTGAATGTGAATAAGAGCAAGGTTGTTAGGTACAGTGGGGTTGAGGGTCAAGTCAATTGGGAGGTGAGTTTGAATGGAGAAAAACTGGAGGAAGTGAATTGTTTTAGATATCTGGGAGTGGATCTGTCAGCGGATGGAACCATGGAAGCGGAAGTGGATCGTAGGGTGGGGGAGGGGGCGAAAATTTTGGGAACCTTGAAAAATGTGTGGAAGTCGAGAACATTATCTCGGAAAGCAAAAATGGGTATGTTTGAAGGAATAGTGGTTCCAACAATGTTGTATGGTTGCGAGGCGTGGGCTATGGATAGAGTTGTGCGCAGGAGGGTGGATGTGCTGGAAATGAGATGTTTGAGGAAAATGTGTGGTGTGAGGTGGTTTGATCGAGTAAGTAACGTAAGGGTAAGAGAGATGTGTGGAAATAAAAAGAGCGTGGTTGAGAGAGCAGAAGAGGGTGTTTTGAAATGGTTTGGGCACATGGAGAGAATGAGTGAGGAAAGATTGACCAAGAGGATATATGTGTCGGAGGTGGAGGGAACGAGGAGAAGAGGGAGACCAAATTGGAGGTGGAAAGATGGAGTGAAATAGATTTTGTGTGATCGGGGCCTGAACATGCAGGAGGGTGAAAGGAGGGAAAGGAATAGAGTGAATTGGAGCGATGTGGTATACAGGGGTTGACGTGCTGTCAGTGGATTGAATCAAGGCATGTGAAGCGTCTGGGGTAAACCATGGAAAGCGGTGTAGGTATGTATATTTGCGTGTGTGGACGTGTGTATGTACATGTGTATGGGGGGGAGGGGTTGGGCCATTTCTTTCGTCTGTTTCCTTGCGCTACCTCGCAAACGCACGAGACAGCGACAAAGTATAAAAAAAAAAAAAAAAAAATATATATATACGTATATATATATATATATATATATATATATATATATATATATATATATATATATATATATATATATATATATATATATATATATATATATTTTATATATTTTTTTTTTTTTTTTTTTTATACTTTGTCGCTGTCTCCCGCGTTTGCGAGGTAGCGCAAGGAAACAGACGAAAGAAATGGCCCAACCCCCCCCCCCCATACACATGTACATACACACGTCCACACACGCAAATATACATACCTACACAGCTTTCCATGGTTTACCCCAGACGCTTCACATGCCTTGATTCAATCCACTGACAGCAAGTCAACCCCTGTATACCACATGGCTCCAATTCACTCTATTCCTTGCCCTCCTTTCACCCTCCTGCATGTTCAGGCCCCGATCACACAAAATCTTTTTCACTCCATCTTTCCACCTCCAATTTGGTCTCCCTCTTCTCATCGTTCCCTCCACCTCCGACACATATATCCTCTTGGTCAATCTTTCCTCACTCATTCTCTCCATGTGCCCAAACCATTTCAGAACACCCTCTTCTGCTCTCTCAACCACGCTCTTTTTATTTCCACACATCTCTCTTACCCTTACGTTACTTACTCGATCAAACCACCTCACACCACATATTGTCCTCAAACATCTCATTTCCAGCACATCCATCCTCCTGCGCACATCTCTATCCATAGCCCACGCCTCGCAACCATACAACATTGTTGGAGCCACTATTCCTTCAAACATACCCATTTTTGCTTTCCGAGATAATGTTCTCGACTTCCACACATTTTTCAAGGCTCCCAAAATTTTCGCCCCCTCCCCCACCCTATGATCCACTTCCGCTTCCATGGTTCCATCCGCTGACAGATCCACTCCCAGATATCTAAAACACTTCACTTCCTCCAGTTTTTCTCCATTCAAACTCACCTCCCAATTGACTTGACCCTCACCCCTACTGTACCTAATAACCTTGCTCTTATTCACATTTACTCTTAACTTTCTTCTTCCACACACTTTACCAAACTCAGTCACCAGCTTCTGCAGGTTCTCACATGAATCAGCCACCAGCGCTGTATCATCAGCGAACAACAACTGACTCACTTCCCAAGCTCTCTCATCCCCAACAGACTGTATATATATATATATATATATATATATATATATATATATATATATATATATATATATATATATATATATATATATATGTATATATATATATATATATATATATATATATATATATATATATATATATATATATATATATATATATATATATATATATATGAAAAATGTAAGAAATAATTTAGAAAACTGAAACTTCTAGCTTGAAATTAAATTATATATATATATATATATATATATATATATATATATATATATATATATATATATATATATATATATATATATATATATGAAAAATGTAAGAAATAATTTAGAAAACTGAAACTTCTAGCTTGAAATTAAATGAAAGATAATGATTCAAACTCTGGCTATGGAAAATGGAAGTGTATTATTTCTTTACAGAAAATTCAATATTAGTTTTCATCAATTTAACCACTATATCATACTGCCTGGTACACTTCTTCTCTTATCATGAAACTGAAATATTGGATTATGATGTTTCTCAATTGTCTTCACTACATATAGTACAACCATATCTTGTATACATGAGGGTAGGTAGTTGGTCTTCCGCCACAATAAAGTCTTGACAGACCAAAAGCTTATCCGGACCTCACGTTTTCCAGTACATTCATGAAAAACACCTTTTTGCTTTCCAATTCTACCTCTTTGAAAAATGCTCCATTTGTTCACATTTCAATGAAAGAATACGCTTCAATGTCTAAGCTACATTCTTTTCCAATTTCACTCTTTTCTTGTCAGAGCACCATATATGAAAAATATCACTCCAGAAACACAGCTATAAACATTTACTTCCCCTTTAAAGAAAAAAGATAAAATACTGACTGATATATTTCTCTCTTGTGTCTCCCCTGATGATGTGATTATTTCACGATAGTGCACTTAGAAACTTATCGTGTTTCATTTTCCACGTGGACTCAGAGGAATAAGCTAGATCAAGCTCAAAATTGTGATCCCTTCCAATGTATATATACATATATATATATATATATATATATATATATATATATATATATATATATATATATATATATATATATACATATATTTCTTTCTTTCTTTTAAACTACTCGCCATTTCCCGCGTTAGCGAGGTAGCGCTAAGAACAGATGAGAGAGCTTGGGAAGTGAGTCAGTTGTTGTTCGCTGATGATACAGCGCTGGTGGCTGATTCATGGGAGAAACTGCAGAAGCTGGTGACTGAGTTTGGTAAAGTGTGTGAAAGAAGAAAGTTAAGAGTAAATGTGAATAAGAGCAATGTTATTAGGTACAGTAGGGTTTAGGGTCAAGTCAATTGGGAAGTAAGTTTGAATGGAGAAAAACTGGAGGAAGTAAAGTGTTTTAGATATCTGGGAGTGGATCTGGCAGCGGATGCAACCATGGAGGCGGAAGTGAATCATAGGGTGGGGGAGGGGGCGAAAATCCTGGGAGCGTTGAAGAATGTGTGGAAGTCGAGAACATTATCTCGGAAAACAAAAATGGGCATGTTTGAAGGAATAGTGGTTCCAACAATGTCTTATGTTTGCGAGGCGTGGGCTATGGATAGAGTTGTGCGCAGGAGGGTGGATGTGCTGGAAATAAGATGTTTGAGGAAAATGTGTGGTGTGAGGTGGTTTGATCGAGTAAGTAATGTAAGGGTGAGAGAGATGTGTGGAAATAAAAAGAGCGTGGTTGAGAGAGAAGAAGAGGGTGTTTTGAAATGGTTTGGGCACATGGAGAGAATGAGTGAGGAAATTGACCAAGAGGATATATATGTCGGAGGTGGAGGGAACGAGGAGAAGTGGGAGATCAAATTGGAGGTGGAAAGATGGAGTGAAAAAAATTTTGATTGATCGGGGCCTGAACCTGCAGGAGGGTGAAAGGCGGACAAGGAATAGAGTGAATTGGATCGATGTGGTATACCGGGTTGAAATGCTGTCAGTGAATTGAATCAGAGCATGTGATGCGTCATGGAAAGTTGTGTGGGGCCTGGATGTGGAAAGGGAGCTGTGGTTTCGGGCATTATTGCATGACAGCTAGAGACTGAGTGTGAACGAATGGGGCCTTTGTTGTCTTTTCCTAGCGCTACCTCGCACACATGAGGGGGGAGGGGATGGTATTTCCATGTGTTGGCGAGGTGGCGATGGGAATGTATAAAGGCAGACAGTGTAAATTGTGTGCATGGGTATATATGTATTTGTCTGTGTGTGTATATATATGTGTATACTGAGAAGTATAGGTATGTAAATTTGCGTGTTTGGACGTGTATGTATATACATGTGTATGGGGGTGGGCTGGGCCATTTCTTTCGTCTGTTTCCTTGCGCTACCTCGCAAACGCGGAAGACAGCTACAAATCAAAATGAAAATAATAATGATATATATACATATATATATATATATATATATATATATATATATATATATATATATATATATATATATATATATATATATATATATATATATATCATATATATATATATTTTTCTCTTTTTTTTTTTGCTTTGTCGCTGTCTTCCGCGTATGCGAGGTAGCGCAAGGAAACAGACGAAAGAAATGGCCCAACCCACCCCCATACACATGTATATACATATATCCACACACGCAAATATACATACCTACACAGCTTTCCATGGTTTACCCCAGACGCTTCACATGCCTTGATTCAATGCACTGACAGCACGTCAACCCCGGTATACCACATCGCTCCAATTCACTCTATTCCTTGCCCTCCTTTCACCCTCCTGCATGTTCAGGCCCCGATCACACAAAATCTTTTTCACTCCATCTTTCCACGTCCAATTTGGTCTCCCTCTTCTCCTCGTTCCCTCCACCGCCGACACATATATCCTCTTGGTCAATCTTTCCTCAGTCATTTTCTCCATGTGCCCAAACCACTTCAAAACACCCTCTTCTGCTCTCTCAACCACGCTCTTTTTATTTCCACACATCTCTCTTACCCTTACGTTACTCACTCGATCAAACCACCTCACACCACACATTGTCCTCAAACATCTCATTTCCAGCACATCCATCCTCCTGCGCACAACTCTATCCATAGCCCACGCCTCACAACCATACAACATTGTTGGAACCACTATTCCTTCAAACATACCCATTTTTGCTTTCCGAGATAATGTTCTCGACTTCCACACATATATATATATATATATATATATATATATATATATATATATATATATATATATATATATATATATATATATATATATATATATATATATATATATATATTTGTTTATGGATGGGGTTGGTAGGGAGGTGAATGCAAGAGTTTTGGAAAGAGGGGCAAGTATAAAGTCTGTTGTGGATGAGAGAGCTTGGGAAGTGAGTCAGTTGTTGTTCGCTGATGATACAGCGCTGGTGGCTGATTCATGGGAGAAACTGCAGAAGCTGGTGACTGAGTTTGTTAAAGTGTGTGAAAGAAGAAAGTTAAGAGTAAATGTGAATAAGAGCAATGTTATTAGGTACAGTAGGGTTTAGGGTCAAGTCAATTGGGAAGCAAGTTTGAATGGAGAAAAACTGGAGGAAGTAAAGTGTTTTAGATATCTGGGAGTGGATCTGGCATCGGATGCAACCATGGAAGTGGAAGTGAATCATAGGGTGGGGGAGGGGGCGAAAATCCTGGGAGCGTTGAAGAATGTGTCGAAGTCGAGAACATTATCTCGGAAAACAAAAATGGGCATGTTTGAAGGAATAGTGGTTCCAACAATGTCTTATGTTTGCGAGGCGTGGGATATGGATAGAGTTGTGCGCAGGAGGGTGGATGTGCTGGAAATAAGATGTTTGAGGAAAATGTGTGGTGTGAAGTGGTTTGATCGAGTAAGTAATGTAAGGGTGAGAGAGATGTGTGGAAATAAAAAGAGCGTGGTTGAGAGAGAAGAAGAGGGTGTTTTGAAATGGTTTGGGCACATGGAGAGAATGAGTGAGGAAATTGACCAAGAGGATATATATTTCGGAGGTGGAGGGAACGAGGAGAAGTGGGAGATCAAATTGGAGGTGGAAAGATGGAGTGAAAAAAATTTTGATTGATCGGGGCCTGAACCTGCAGGAGGGTGAAAGGCGGACAAGGAATAGAGTGAATTGGATCGATGTGGTAAACCGGGTTGAAATGCTGTCAGAGAATTGAATCAGAGCATGTGATGCGTCATGGAAAGTTGTGTGGGGCCTGGATGTGGAAAGGGAGCTGTGGTTTCGGGCATTATTGCATGACAGCTAGAGACTGAGTGTGAACGAATGGGGCCTTTGTTGTCTTTTCCTAGCGCTACCTCGCACACATGAGGGGGGAGGGGATGGTATTTCCATGTGTTGGCGAGGTGGCGATGGGAATGTATAAAGGCAGACAGTGTAAATTGTGTGCATGGGTATATATGTATGTGTCTGTGTGTGTATATATATGTGTATATTGAGAAGTATAGGTATGTAAATTTGCGTGTTTGGACGTGTATGTATATACATGTGTATGGGGGTGGGCTGGGCCATTTCTTTCGTCTGTTTCCTTGCGCTACCTCGCAAACGCGGAAGACAGCGACAAAGCAAAATGAAAATAATAATGATATTTATATATATATATATATATATATATATATATATATATATATATATATATATATATATATATATATATATATATATATATATATATATTTTTTTTTTTTCTTTTTTTTTTTTTTGCTTTGTCGCTGTCTTCCGCGTATGCGAGGTAGCGCAAGGAAACAGACGAAAGAAATGGCCCAACCCACCCCCATACACATGTATATACATACATCCACACACGCAAATATACATACCTACACAGCTTTCCATGGTTTACCCCAGACGCTTCACATGCCTTGATTCAATCCACTGACAGCACGTCAACCCCGGTATACCACATCGCTCCAATTCACTCTATTCCTTGCCCTCCTTTCACCCTCCTGCATGTTCAGGCCCCGATCACACAAAATCTTTTTCACTCCATCTTTCTACCTCCAATTTGGTCTCCCTCTTCTCCTCGTTCCCTCCACCTCCGACACATATATTCTCTTGGTCAATCTTTCCTCACTCATTCTCTCCATGTGCACGAACCATTTCAAAACACCCTCTTCTGCTCTCTCAACCACGCTCATTTTATTTCCACACATCTCTCTTATCCTTACGTTACTTACTCGATCAAACCACCTCACACCACACATTGTCCTCAAACATCTCATTTCCAGCACATCCATCCTCCTGCGCACAACTCTATCCATAGCCCACGCCTCGCAACCATACAACATTGTTGGAACCACTATTCCTTCAAACATACTCATTTTTGCTTTCCGAGATAATGTTCTCGACTTCCACACATTCTTCAAGGCTCCCAGAATTTTCGCCCCCTCCCCCACCCTATGATCCACTTCCGCTTCCATGGTACCATCCGCTGCCAGATCCACTCCCAGATATCTAAAACACTTCACTTCCTCCAGTTTTCCTCCATTCAAACTCACCTCCCAATTGACTTGACCCTCAACCCTACTGTACCTAATAACCTTGCTCTTATTCACATTTTCTCTTAACTTTCTTCTTTCACACACTTTAACAAACTCAGTCACCAGCTTCTGCAGTTTCTCACATGAATCAGCCACCAGCGCTGTATCATCAGCGAACAATAACTGACTCACTTCCCAAGCTCTCTCATCCACAACAGACTTCATTCTTGCCCCTCTTTCCAAAACTCTTGCATTCACCTCCATAACAGCCCCATCCATAACCAAATTAGATAACCATGTAGACATCACACACCCCTGCCGCAAACCTATATTCACTGAGAACCAGTCACTCTCCTCTCTTCCTACACGTACACAGGCCTTACATCCTCGATAAAGACTTTTCACTGCTTCCAACAACTTGCCACCCACACCATATGTTCTTAATACCTTCCACAAAGCATCTCTATCAACTCTATCATATGTCTTCTCCAGATCCATAAATGCTACATACAAATCCATTTGCTTTTCTAAGTATTTCTCACATACATTCTTCAAAGCAAACACCTGATCCACACACCATGTACCACTTCTGAAACCACACTGCTCTTCCCCAATCTGATGCTCTGTACATGCCTTCACCCTCTCAATCAATACCCTCCCATATGATTTACCAGGAATACTCAACAAACTTTTACCTCTGTAATTTGAGCACTCACTCTTATCCCCTTTGCCTTTGTACAATGGCACTATGCACGGATTCCGCCAATCCTCAGGCACCTCACCATGAGTCATACATACATTAAACAACCTTACCAACCAGTCAACAATACAGTCACCCACTTTTTTGATAAATTCCAATGCAATACCATCCAAACCTGCTGCCTTGCCGGCTTTCATCTTCCGCAAAGGTTTTACTACATCTTCTCTGTTTAGCAAATCATTTTCCCCAACCCTCTCACTTTGCACACCACCTCGTCCAAGACACCCTATATCTGCCACTCTATCATCAAACACATTCAACAATCCTTGAAAATACTCATTCTATCTCCTTCTCACATCACCACTACTTGTTATCACCTTCCCATTAGCGCCCTTCACTGAAGTTCGCATTTGCTCCCTTGTCTTACGCACTTTATTTACCTCCCTCCAGAACGTCTTTTTATTCTCCCTAAAATTTAATGATACTCTCTCACCACAACTCTCATTTGCCCTCTTTTTCACCTCTTGCACCTTTCTCTTGACCTCCTGTCTCTTTCTTTTATACATATCCTACTCAATTGCATTTTTTCCCTGCAAAAATCGTCCAAATGCCTCTCTCTTCTCTTTCACAAATAATCTTACTTCTTCATCCCACCACTCACTACCCTTTCTAATCAACCCACCTCCCACGCTTCTCATGCCACAAGCATCTTTTGCGCAATCCATCACTGACTCCCTAAATATATTCCATTCCTCCCCCACTCCCCTTACTTCCATTGTTCTCACCTTTTTCCATTCTGTACTCAGTCTCTCCTGGTACTTCCTCACACAAGTCTCCTTCCCAAGATCACTTACTCTCACCATATATATATATATATATATATATATATATATATATTTTTTTTTTTTTTTTTTTTTTCCAAAAGAAGGAACAGAGAAGAGGTCCAGGTGAGGATATTCCCTCAAAGGCCCAGTCCTCTGTTCTTAACGCTACCTCGCTATCGCGGGAAATAGCGAATAGTATGAAAAAAAAAAAAAAAAAAAAAAAAATATATATATATATATATTTCCATGGGGATAGGGGAGAAAGAATACTTCCCACGTATTCCCTGCGTGTCGTAGAAGGCGACTAAAAGGGAAGGGAGCGGGAGGCTGGAAATACTCCCCTCTCGTTTTTTTTTTTTTTTTTTTTTTTTTTTTCCAAAAGAAGGAACAGAGGAGAGGTCCAGGTGAGGATATTCCCTCAAAGGCCCAGTCCTCTGTTCTTAACGCTACCTCGCTATCGCGGGAAATAGCGAATAGTATGAAAAATATATATATATATATATATATATATATATATATATATATATATATATATATATATATATATATATATATATATATATATATATATATTAAGTACTCGAATACCCTTCGTCTCACTATGGTGAGCAACGGGGTCTATCGGTTGTTTCCGAACAGAACACATAGCCAGCTGAAAGCGTTTTACCGAACCTGACTGTACAACGCGGAGTTATATGAATATGAATAAAGTGCATATGAACGCGCACCTTCATAGAACATACAAAGCTCCATCAGCCAGGATCGAACCTGGGACCCCTTGTATATGAAGGTGCGCGTTCATATACACTTTATTCGTATTCATATAACTCCGCGTTGTACAGTCAGGTTCGGTGAAACGCTTTCAGCTGGCTATATATATATATATATATATATACATATATATATATATATATATATATATATATATATATATATATATATATATATATATATATATATATATATATATATATATATATATATATATATATATATATATATCTTAAGTTGTATTAGGGAAGCAGAAGAAGGACTCACGCGGTGAGTGCTCATCCTCCCCGAAGACTCAGAGTGGGTTATCTAAATGTGTGAGGATGTAAGTAAGATGTTTAAAAAGGAGAGATAGGTAGTATGTTTGTAGAAAGGAACCTGGATGTTTTGGCTCTGAGTGACACGAAGCTTAAGGGTAAAGGGTAAGAGTGGTTTAGGAATGTCTTGGGAGTAAAGTCAGGGGCTAGTGAGAGGACAAGAGACAGGGAAGGAGTAGTACTACACCTGAAACAGGAGTGGTGGAAGTATGTAATAGAGTGAAAAAAAGTAAACTCTAGATTGATATCGGTAAAACTGAAAGTGGATTAGAGAGATGGGTGATTATTGGTGCATATGTATCTGGGCATGAGAAGAAAGATCATGAGAGGCAAGTGTTTTGGGAGCATTTGAGTGAGTGTGTTATTAGTTTTGATGCACGAGACCGGGTTATTATGATAGGTGATTTTAAAGCAAAGGTGAGTAATGTGGCAGTTGTGGGAATAATTGGTGTACATGGGGTGTTCAGTGTTGTAAATGGAAATAGTGAAGAGTTTGTAGATTTATGTGCTGAAAAAGGACTAGCAATTGGGAATACCCGGTTTAAAAAGAGAGATATAAAGAAGTAAACATATGTAAGTAGGAGAGATTGCCAGAGAGCGTTATTCGATTACGTGTTAATTGAAAGGCGCGCGAAAGATATAATTTTGGAGATTAATATGCTGAGAGGGGCAACTGGAGGTATGTGTGATCATTATCTTGTGTAGGCGAAGGTGAAGATTTGTAGAGGTTTTCAGAAAAGAATAGAGAATGTTAGGGTGAAGAGAGTGGTGAGAGTAAGTGAGCTTGGGAAGGAAACTTGTGTGAGGAAGTATCAGGAGAGAAGGAGTACAGAATGGAAAAAGGTGAGAAAAAAGGACATAAGGGGAGTGGGGTAGGAATGGGATATATTTAGGGAAGCAGTGATTGCTGGCGCTAAACATGCTTGTGGCATGAGTAGCGTGGTAGTTCAGGATATTAGAAAGGGTAGTAAAAGGTGGAATGACGAGGTAAGATTGCTTGTGAAAGAGAAGAGAGAGGCATTTGGACGATTTTTGCAGGGAAATAATGCAAATGAGTGAGAGATGTATAAAAGAAAGAGGCAGGAGGTCAAGATATAGTTGCAAGAGGTGAAGAAGAGGGGAAATGAGAGTTGGGGTGGGAGGGCATCATTTAATTTTAGAGAGAATAAAAAGATTTTTGTGAGGAGGTAAATAATGTGCGTAAGACAAGGGAATCAATGGAAACTTTAGTGAAGGGGGCTAATGGGAAGGTGATAACAAGTAGTGGTAATGTGAGAAGGAGATAGACTGAGTATTTTCAAGGTTTGTTGAATGTGTGTGATGATAGAGTGGAAGATATAGGGTGTTTTGGTCGAGGTGTTGTGCAATGTGAGAGGGTCAGAGAGAATGATTTGGTAAACAGAGAAGAGGTAGTAAAAGCTTTGTAGAAGATGAAAGCCTGCAAGACAGCGGGTTTGGATGGTATTGCAATAAAATTTATTAAAAAAGGGGGTGACTGTATTATTGACTAGTTGGGAAGGTTATTTAATGTAAGTATGACTCATGGTAAGGTGCCTGAGGATTGGCGGAATGCTTGCATAGTGCCATTGTACAAAAGCGAAGGGGATGAAATTGAGTGCCCAAATTACAGAGGTGTAAGTTTCTTGAGTATTATTGGGAAATTATATGGTTGGGTATAGATTGAGAGGGTGAAGAAATGTACAGAGCATCAGATTGGGGAAGAGTAGTGTAGTTTCAGAAGTGGCAGAGGATGTGTGGATCAGGTGTTTGCTTTAAAAAATGTATGTGAGAAATACTTATAAAAGTAAATGGATTTATATGTAGCATCTATGGATCTGGAGGAGGCATATGATAAAGTTGATGAAGATACTCTGTGGAAGGTACTAAGAATATATGGTGTGGGAGGCAAGTTGTTAGAAGCAGTAAAACGATTTTATCGAGGATGTAAGTCATGTGTACGAGTAGGAAGAGAAGAAATTGATTGGTTCTCAGTGAATGTAGGTTTGCGGCAAGGGTGTTTGATGTGTCCATGGTTGTTTAATTTGTTTATGGATGGGGCTGTTAGGGAGGTGAATACAAGAGTTTTGGAAAGAGGAGCAAATATGTAGTCTATTGTGGATGAGAGAGCTTGGGAAGTGAGTCAGTTGTTGTTTCCTGATGATACAGCGCTGGTGGCTGATTCGTGTGAGAAACTGCAGAAGCTGGAGACTGGGTTTGGTAAAGTGTGTGAAAGAGGAAAGATGAGAGGAAATCTGAATAAGAGGAAGGTTATTATGTACAGTAGGGTTGAGGAACAAGTCAACAGGGAGGTAAGTTTGAATGGAGAAAAACTGGAGGAAGTGAAGTGTTTTAGATATCTGAGAGTGGATTTGGCAGTGTAGGGAATCATGCAACCAGAAGTGAATCAAAAGGTAGGGAAGGGGGGCGAAAGTTCTAGGAGCCTTGAATGATGTGTGGAAGTCGAGAAAATTATCTCGGAAAGCAAAAATGGGTATATTAGAGGGAATAGATGCTCCAACAGTGTTATATGTTTGCGATGTGTGCTTGCAATGAGATGTTTCAGGGCAGACAATATGTGGTGTAAGGTAGTTTGATCGAGTAAATAATAATAGGGTAAGAGAGATGTGTGGAAATAAAAAGAGTGTGGTTGAGAGATCAGAAGAGGGTGTTTTGAAATGGTTTGGAGACATGGAGAGAATGAGTGAGGAAAGATTGAACAAGAGGATACATGTGTCAGGGATGCAGGGAACGAGGAGGAGTGGGAGATCATATTCTAGGTGTAAAGATGGAGTGAAAAAGATTTTGAGAGATCGGGGCCTGAATATGCATGAGGGTGAAAGGCGTGCAAGGAATCGAGTGAATTGGAACGATGTGGTATACTGGGATCGACGCTTTCAATGGATTGAACCAGTGCATGTGAAGCCTCTAGGTTAAACCATGGAAAGTTGTGTGGGGCCTGGATGTGAAAAGGAAGCTTTGGATTTGGTGCATTATATATGACAGCTAGAGAGTGAGTGTGTACGAATGTGGCCTTTGTTGTCTATTCCTTGCGTTACCTTTTGCACATGCGTGGGAAGGGGTTGTTATTTTATATATGGCGGGTTGGCGACGGGACTGAATAAAGGCGGACAGTATGAATTTTGTTCATGTGTATTAATGTATATGTCTGTGTGTGTGTATATATATATATATATATACATATATATATATATATATATATATATATATATATATATATATATATATATATATATATATATATATATATATATATATATATATATATATATATTTTTTTTTTTTTTTTTTTGCTTTGTCGCTGTCTCCCGCGTTTGCGAGGTAGCGCAAGGAAACAGACGAAAGAAATGGCCCAACCCACCCCCATACACATGTATATACATACGTCCACACACGCAAATATACATACCTACACAGCTTTCCATGGTTTACCCCAGACGCTTCACATGCCTTGATTCAATCCACTGACAGCACGTCAACCCCGGTATACCACATCGCTCCAATTCACTCTATTCCTCGCCCTCCTTTCACCCTCCTGCATTTTCAGGCCCCGATCACACAAAATCTTTTTCACTCCATCTTTCCATCTCCAATTTGGTCTCCCTCTTCTCCTCGTTCCATCCACCTCCGACACATATATTCTCTTGGTCAATCTTTCCTCACTCATTCTCTCCATGTGCCCAAACCATTTCAAAACACCCTCTTCTGCTCTCTCAACCACGCTCTTTTTATTTCCACAAAACTCTCTTACCCTTACGTTACTTACTCGATCAAACCACCTCACACCACACATTGTCCTCAAACATCTCATTTCCAGCACATCCATCCTCCTGCGCACAACTCTATCCATAGCCCACGCCTAGCAACCATACAACATTGTTGGAACCACTATTCCTTCAAACATACCCATTTTTCCTTTCCGAGATAATGTTCTCGACTTCCACACATTCTTCAAGGCTCCCAGAATTTTCGCCCCCTCCCCCACCCTATGATCCACTTCCGCTTCCATGGTTCCATCCGCTGCCAAATCCACTCCCAGATATCTAAAACACTTCACTTCCTCCAGTTTTTCTCCATTCAAACTCACCTCCCAATTGACTTGACCCTCAACCCTACTGTACCTAATAACCTTGCTCTTATTCACATTTACTCTTAACTTTCTTCTTTCACACACTTTACCAAACTCAGTCACCAGCTTCTGCAGTTTCTCACATGAGTCAGCCACCAGCGCTGTATCATCAGCGAACAACAACTGACTCACTTCCCAAGCTCTCTCATCCCCAACACACTTCATACTTGCCAATCTTTCCAAAACTCTTGCATTCACCTCCGTAACAACCCAATCCATAAACAAATTAAAGAACCATGGAGACATCACACACCCCTGCCGCAAACCTACATTCACTGAGAACCAATCACTTTCCTCTCTTCCTACACGTACACATGCCTTACATCCTCGATAAAATCTTCTTCTTCAAGACCCCCAGAATTTTCGCCCCCTCCCCCATCCTATGATCCTCTTCCGCTTCCATGGTTCCATCCGCTGCCAGATCCACTCCCAGATATCTAAAACACTTCACTTCTTCCAGTTTTTCTCCATTCAAACTCACCTCCCAATTGACTTGACCCTCAACCCTACTGTACCTAATAACCTTCCTCTTATTCACATTTACTCTTAACTTTCCTCTTCCACACACTTTACCAAACTCAGTCACCAGCTTCTGCACTTTCTCACATGAATCAGCCACCAGCGCTGTATCATCAGCGAACAACAACTGACTCACTTCCCAAGCTCTCTCATCCCCAACAGACTTCATACTTGCCCCTCTTTCCAAAACTCTTGCATTTACCTCCCTAACAACCCTATCCATAAACAAATTAAACAACCATGGAGACATCACACACCCCTGCCGCAAACCTACATTCACTGAGAACCAATCACTTTCCTCTCTTCCTACACGTACACATGCCTTACATCCTCGATAAAAACTTTTCACTGCTTCTAACAACTTTCCTCCCACACCATATATTCTTAATACCTTCCACAGAGCATCTCTGTCAACTCTATCATATGCCTTCTCCAGATCCATAAATGCTACATACAAATCCATTTGCTTTTCTAAGTATTTCTCACATACATTCTTCAAAGCAAACACCTGATCCTGAAGAGGGTGTTTTGAAGTGGTTTGGGCACATGGAGAGAATGAGTGAGGAAAGATTGACCAAGAGGATATATGTGTCGGAGGTGGAGGGAACGAGGAGAAGAGGAAGACCAAATTGGAGGTGGAAAGATGGAGTGAAAAAGATTTTGTGTGATCGGGGCCTGAAGATGCAGGAGGGTGAAAGGAGGGCAAGGAATAGAGTGAATTGGAGCGATGTGGTATACCGGGGTTGACGTGCTGTCAATGGATTGAATCAAGGCATGTGAAGGGTCTGGGGTAAGCCATGGAAAGCTGTGTAGGTATGTATATTTGCGTGTGTGGACGTGTGTATATACATGTATGTGGGGGGGGTTGGGCCATTTCTTTCGTCTGTTTCCTTGCGCTACCTCGCAAACGCGGGAGACAGCGACAAAGTATAATAAATAAATATAAATAATATATATATATATATATATATATATATATATATATATATATATATATATATATATATATATATATATATATATATATTTATATATATATATATATATATATATATATATATATATATATATATATATATATATATATATATATATATATATATATATATATATATATATGTTATCTATTTATATTTTGCTTTGTCGCTGTCTCCCGCGTTTGCGAGGTAGCGCAAGGAAACAGACGAAAGAAATGTCCCAACCCACCCCCATACACATGTATATACATATACGTCCACACACGCAAATATACATACCTATACATCTCAATGTACACATATATATCCACACACAGACACATACATATATACCTATGCACACAATTTCCAATGTCTGCCTTTATTCATTCCCTTCGCCACCCCGCCACAACGGAATACCATCTCCCTCCCCCCTCATATGTGCGAGTCAGCGCTAGGAAAAGACAACAAAGGCCCCACCCGTTCACACCCAGCCTCCAGCTGTCATTCAATAATGCCCGAAATCACAGCTCCACCTCAACACCTAGGCCCCACACAACTTTCCATGGTTTACCCCAGACGCTTTACATGCCCTGATTCAATCCACTGAAGAGCACGTCAATCCCGGTATACCACATCGATCCAATTCACTCTATTCCTTGCCCGTCTTTCACCCTCCTGCATGTTCAGGCCCCGATCACTCAAAATCTTTTTCACTCCATCTTTCCTCCTCCAATTTGGTCTCCCACTTCTCCTCGTTCCCTCCACCTCTGACACATATATCCTCTTAGTCAATCTTTCCTCACTCATTCTCTCCATGTGACCAAACCATTTCAAAACACCCTCTTCTGCTCTCTCAACCACGCTCTTATTATTTCCAAACATCTCTCTTACCTTTCCATTACTTACTCGATCAAAGCATCTCACACCACATATTGTCATTAAACATCTCATTTCCAGCACATCCACCTCCTGCGCACAACTCTATCCATAGCCCACGCCTCGCAACCATACAACGTTGTTAGAAACACTATTCCTTCAAACATACCCATTTTTGCTTTCCGAGATAATGTTCTCGACTTCCACACAATCTTCAAGGCTCCCAGGATTTTCGCCCCCACCCCACCCTATGATTCACTTCCGCTTTCATGGTTCCATCCGCTGCCAGATCCACTCCCAGATATCTAAAGCACTTTACTTCCTCCAGTTTTTCTCCATTCAAACTCACCTCCCAATTGATTGACCCTCAACCCTACTGTACCTAATAACCTTCCTCTTATTCACATTTACTCTTAACTCTCTTCTTTCACACGCTTTACCAAACTCAGTTACCAGCTTCTGCAGTTTCTCACATGAATCAGCCACCAGCGGTGTATCATCAGCGAACAACAAATGATTCACTTCCCCAGCTCTCTCATCCAGAACAGACTTCATACTTGCCCCTCTTTCCAAAACTCTTGCATTCACCTCCCTAACAACCCCATCCATAAAAGAATTAGAAAACCATGGAGACATCACACACCCCTGCCGCAAACTTACATTCACTGAGAACCAATCACTTTCCTCTCTTCCTACACGTACACATGGCTTACATCCTCGATGAAAATTTTTTACTGCTTCTAACAACTTGCCTCCCACACCATATATTCTTAATAACTTCCACAGAGCATCTCTATCAACTCTATCATATGACTTCTCCAGATCCATAAATGATATATATATATATATATATATATATATATATATATATATATATATATATATATATATATATATATATATATATATATATATATATATTTATTTGTATGTAGCATTTATGGATCTGGAGAAGGCATATGATAGAGTTGATAGAGATGTTCTGTGGAAGGTATTAAGAATATATGGTGTGGGAGGCAAATTGTTAGAAGCAGTGAAAAGTTTTTATCGAGGATGTAAGGCATGTGTACGTGTAGAAAGAGAGGAAAGTGATTGGTTCTCAGTGAATGTAGGTTTGCGGCAGGGGTGTGTGATGTCTACATGGTTGTTTAATTGGTTTATGGATGGGGTTCTTAGGGAGGTGAATGCAAGAGTTTTGGAAAGAGGGGCAAGTATGAAGTCTGTTGGGGATGAGAGAGCTTGGGAAGTGAGTCAGTTGTTGTTCGCTGATCATACAGCGCTGGTGGCTGATTTATGTGAGAAACTGCAGAAGCTGGTGACTGAGTTTGGTAAAGTGTGTGAAAGAAGAAAGTTAAGAGTAAATGTGAATAAGAGCAAGGTTAGTAGGTACAGTAGTGTTGAGGGTCAAGTCAATTGGGAGGTGAGTTTGAATGGAGAAAAACTGGAGGAAGTGAAGTGTTTTAGATATCTGGGAGCTTATCTGGCAGCGGATGGAACCATGGAAGCGGAAGTGGATCATAGGGTGGGGGACGGGGCGAAAATTCTGGGAGCCTTGAAGAATGTGTGGAAGTCGAGAACATTATCTCGGAAAGCAAAAATGGGTATGTTTGAAGGAACAGTGGTTCCAACAATGTTGTATGGTTGCGAGGCGTGGGCGATGGATAGAGTTGTGCGCAGGAGGATGGATGTGCTGGAAATGAGATGTTTGAGGACAATGTGTGGTGTGAGGTGGTTTGATCGAGTAAGTAACGTAAGGGTAAGAGAGATGTGTGGAAATAATAAGAGCGTATTTGAAAGAGCAGAAGAGGTTGTTTTGAAATGGTTTGGGCACATGGAGAGAATGAGTGAGGAAAGATTGACCAAAAGGATATATATGTCGGAGGTGGAGGGAACGAGGAGAAGAGGGAGACCAAATTGGAGGAGGAAAGATGGAGTGAAAAAGATTTTGTGTGATCGGGGCCTGAACATGCAGGAGGGTGAAAGGAGGGCAAGGAATAGAGTAAATTGGAGTGATGTGGTATACCGGGGTTGACGTGCTGTCAGTGGATTGAATCAGGGCATGTGAAGCGTCTCGGGTAAACCATGGAAAGCTGTGTAGGTATGTATATTTGCGTGTGTGGACGTATGTATATACATGTGTATGGGAGTGGGTTGGGCCATTTCTTTCGTCTGTTTCCTTGCGCTACCTCGCAAACGCGGGCGACAGCGACAGAGCAAAAAAAAAAAGAAAAAATATATATATATATATATATATATATATATATATATATATATATATATATATATATATATATATATATATATATAGCATTTATGGATCTGGAGAAGGCATATGATAGAGTTGATATATATATATATATATATATATATATATATATATATATATATATATATATATATATATATATATATATATATATATATATATTTAATATTAATATTTAATATTTATATATGTTATATATATTATATATTATTATATATTGTATCCCTGGGGATAGGGGATTAAGAATACTTCCCACGTATTCCCTGCGTGTCGTAGAAGGCGACGAAAAGGGGAGGGAGCGGGGGGGCTGGAAATCCTCCCCTCTCGTTTTTTTTTTTTTTTTTTTTTTTTTTTTTTAAATTTCCAAAAGAACGAACAGAGGCGGCCAGGTGAGGATATTCCAAAAAAGGTCCAGTCCTCTGTTCTTAACGCTACCTCGCTAACGCGGGAAATGGCGAATAGTTTAAAAGAAAAAAAGAATATATTATATTATATATATTATATTATATTATATATTATATATATATATATTATATATATTATATTATATTATATATTATATATATATATATTATATATATTATATTATATTATGTATATTATATATGTTATATATATATATATATATATATATATATATATATATATATATATATATATATATATATATATATATATATATATATATATATATATACAGAGAAGGGGGCCAGGTGAGGGTATTCCCTCAAAGGCCCAGTCCTCTGTTCTTAACGCTACCTCGCTATCGCGGGAAATGGCGAATAGTATGAAAAAAAAAATATATATATATATATATATATATTTTCCCTGGGGATAGGGGAGTAAGAATACTTCCCACGTATTCCCTGCGTGTCGTAGAAGGCGACTAAAAGGGGAGGGAGCGGGGGGTTGGAAACCCTCCCCTCTCAATTTTTTTTAATTTTCCAAAAGAAGGAAAAGAGAAGGGGGCCAGGTGAGGATATTCCCTCAATGGCCCAGTCCTCTGTTCTTAACGCTACCTCGCTAACGCGGGAAATGGCGAATAGTTTAAAAAAAAAAAAAAAAAAAAAAAAAAAAAAAAAATATATATATATATATATATATATATATATATATATATATATATATATATATATATATATATATATATATATATATATATATATATATATATATATATATTATATATATTATATATTTATATATATTATATATTTATATATATTATATATTTAATATTTATATATATATATATTTAATATATATTTAATATTTATATATATTAAATATATATATAATATATATATATATATATATATATATATATATATATATATATATATATATATATATATATATATATATATATATATATATATATATATATATATATATATATATATATATATATATATATATATATATATATATATATATATATATATATATATATATATATATATATATATATATATATATATATATATATATATATATATATTTTACACTTATACCTCTGCAATTTGAGCACTCACTTTTATCCCACTTGCCTTTGTACAATGGCGCTATGCACGCATTGCGCCAATCCTCAGGCACTTCACTATGAATCATATATACATTAAATAACATTGCCAACCAGTCAACAATACAGTCACCCTCTTTTTTTAATAATTTCCACTTCAATACCGTCCTAACCTGCTGCCTTGCCGGCTTTCATTATCCGCAAAGCTTTTACTACCTCTTCTCTGTTTACCAAATAATTTTCCCTAACCCTCTCACTTTGCACACCACCTCGACAAAAACACCCTATATCTGCCACTCTATCATCAAACACATTCAACAAACCTTCAAAATATTCACTCCATCTCCTTCTCACATCACCACCACTTGTTATCACCTCACCATTAGCCCCCTTCACTGAAGTTCCCATTTGCTCGCTTGTCTTACTCACTTTATTTACCTCCTTCCAGAACAGCTTTCATTCTCTCTAAAATTTAATGACACTCTCTCACCCCAACTCGCATTTGCCCTCTTTTTCACCGCTTGCATCTTTCTCTTGACCTCCTGCCTCTTTCTTTTATATATCCTCCACTCATTTGCATTTTTTCCCTGCAAAAATCGTCCAATTATCTCTCTCTTCTCTTTCACTAATAATCTTACTTTTTCATCCCACCACTTACTGCCCTTTCTAATCAACCCACCTCCCACGCTTCTCATGCCACAAGCATCTTTTGCGCCAGCCATCACTGCTTCCATAAATAAATCCCATTCCTCCTCCAGTCCCCTTACATCCTTTGTTCTCACCTTTTTCCATTCTGTACTCAGTCTCTCCTGGTACTTCCTCACACAAGTCTCCTTCCCAAGCTCACTTACACTCACCACCCTCTTCACCCCAACATTCTCTCTTCTTTTCTGAAAACCCATACAAATCTTCACCTTCGCCTCCACAAAATAATGATTAGACATCCCTACATTTGCACCTCTTAGCACCTTAACATCCATGTCTCTCTTTCGCGCGCCTGTCAATTAACACGTAATCCAATAACGCTCTCTGGCCATCTCTCCTAATTACAAAAGTATACTTATGTATATCACACTTTTTAAGCCTGGTATTCCCAATCACCAGTCCGTTTTCAGCACATAAATCTACAAGCTCTTCACCATTTCCATTTACAACACTGAACACCTCGTGTATACCAATTATTCCCTCAACTGCCACATTACTCACCTTTGCATTCAAATCACCCATCACTATAACCCGGTCTTGTGCATCAAAACCACTAACACACTCATTCAGCTGCTCCCAAAACACTTCCCTCTCATGATCTTTCTTCTCATGCCCAGGTGTTTATGCACTAATAAACCCATCTCCCTCCATCAACTTTTAGTTTTACCCATGTTAATCTAAATTTTACTTCTTACATTCTATCACATACTCCCACAACTCCTGTTTCAGGAGTAGTGCTACTCCTTGCCTTACTCTTTTCCTCTCACTAACCCCAGACTTCATTTCCAAGACATTCCTAAAACACTCGTCCCCTTTACCCTTGAGCTTCCCTTCACTCAGAGCCAAACCATCCAGGTTCCTTTCCTCAAACATAATACCTATCTCTCCTTTTTTCTCATCTTGGTTACATCCACACACATTTAGAAACCCATCTCTGAGCATTCTAGTAGGATGAGCACTCCCCGCGTGACTCCTTCTTCTGTTTCTCCTTTTAGAAAGTCTAAAATACAAGGAAGTGAGTGTTTCTGGACCCTCGATCCCGTCACCTTTAGTCGCCTTCTGCGACAAGTGAGGAATGCGTGAGAAGTAAGATAATATATATAAGATAACAAGATAAGATAATAAGATAAGATAAGATAATAAAAGAAGATAAGATAATATATATATATATATATATATATATATATATATATATATATATATATATATATATATATATATATATATATATATATATATATATATATATATATATATATATATATATATATATATATATATATATATATATATATATATATATATATATATATATATATATATATCCCTCCTTGTATTTTTTTAACTTTCTAAAATGAGAAACAGAAGAAGGAGTCACGCGGGGAGTCCTCATCCTCCTCGAAGGCTCAGATTGGGGTGCCTAAATGTGTGTGGATGCAACCAAGATGTAACCAAGGAGAGATAGGTAGTATGTTTGAGGAAAGGAAACTCGATGTTTTGGCTCTGAGTGAAACGAAGCTCAAGGGTAAAGGGGAAGAGTGGTTTGGGAATGTCTTGTGAGTAAAGTCAGGGGTTAGTGAGAGAACAAGAGCAAGGGAAGGAGTAGCAATACTCCTGAAACATGAGTTGTGGGAGTATGTGATAGAATGTAAGAAAGTAAATTCTCGATTAATATGGGTAAAACTGAAAGGTGATGGAGAGAGATGGGTGATTATTGGTGCATATGCACCTGGGCATGAGAACAAAGATCATGAGAGGCAAGTGTTTTGGGAGCAGCTGAATGAGTGTGTTAGTGGTTTTGATGCACGAGACCGGGTTATAGTGATGGGTGATTTGAATGCAAAGGTGAGTAATGTGGCAGTTGAGGGAATAATATGTATACATGGGGTGTTCAGTGTTGTAAATGGAAATGGTGAAGAGCTTGTAGATTTATGTGCTGAAAAAGGACTGATGATTGGGAATACCTGGTTTAAAAAGCGAGATATACATAAGTATACTTATGTAAGTATGAGAGATAGCCAGAGAGCGTTATGGAATTAGGTGTTAATTGACAGGCGCGCGAAAGAGAGACTTTTGGATGTTAATGTGCTGAGAGGTGCAAATGGAGGGATGTCTGATCATTATCTTGTGGGGGCTAAGGTGAAGATTTGTATGGGTTTTCAGAAAAGAAGAGTGATAGTTGGGGTGAAGAGAGTGGTGAGATTAAGTGAGCTTGGGAAGGAGACTTGTGTGAGGAAGTACCAGGAGAGACTGAGTACAGAATGGAAAAAGGTGAAAACAATGGAAGTAAGGGGAGTGGGGGAGGAATGGGATGTATTTAGGGAATCAGTGATGGATTTCGCAAAAGATGCTTGTGGCATGAGAAGAGTGGGAGATGGGTTGAGTAGAAAGGGTAGTGAGTGGTGGGATGAAGAAGTAAGAGTATTAGTGAAAGAGAAGAGAGAGGCATTTGGACGATTTTTGCAGGGAAAAAATGCAATTGAGTGGGAGATGTATAAAAGAAAGAGACAGGAGGTCAAGAGAAAGGTGCAAGAGGTGAAAAAAGGGGCAAATGAGAGTTGGGGTGAGAGAGTATCATTAAATTTTAGGGAGAATAAAAAGATGTTCTGGAAAGAGGTAAATAAAGTGCGTAACAGAAGGGAGCAAATGGGAACTTCAGTGAAGGGCGCAAATGGGGAGATGATAACAAGTAGTGGTGATGTGAGAAGGAGATGGAGTGAGTATTTTGAAGGTTTGTTGAATATGTTTGATGATAGAGTGGCAGATATAGGGTGTTTTGGTCGAGGTGGTGTGCAAAGTGAGAGGGTTAGGGAAAATAATTTGGTAAACAGAGAAGAGGTAGTAAAAGCTTTGCCGAAGATGAAAGCCGGCAAGGCAGCAGGTTTGGATGGTATTGCAGTGGAATTTATTAAAAAAGGGAGTGACTGTATTGTTGACTGGTTGGTAAGGTTATTTAATGTATGCATGACTCATGGTGAGGTGCCTGAGGATTGGCGGAATGCGTGCAGAGTGCCATTGTACAAAGGCAAAGGGGATAAAAGTGAGTGCTCAAATTACAGAGGTATAAGTTTGTTGAGTATTCCTGGTAAATTATATGGGAGGGTATTGATTGAGAAGGTGAAGGCATGTACAGAGCATCAGATTGGGGAAGAGCTTGTGGTTTCAGAAGTGGTAGAGAATGTGTGGATCAGGTGTTTGCTTTGAAGAATGTATGTGAGAAATACTTAGAAAAGCAAATCGATTTGTATGTAGCATTTATGGATCTGGAGAAGGCATATGATAGAGTTGATAGAGATGCTCTGTGGAAGGTACTAAGAATATATGGTGTGGGAGGCAAGTTGTTAGAAGCAGTGAAAAGTTTTTATCGAGGATGTAGGGCATGTGTACGTGTAGGAAGAGAGGAAAGTGATTGGTTCTCAGTCAATGTAGGTTTACGGAAGGGGTGTGTGATGTCTCCATGGTTGTTTAATTTGTTTATGGATGGGGTTGTTAGGGAGGTGAATGCAAGAGTTTTGGAAAGAGGGTCAAGTATGAAGTCTGTTGGGGATGAGAGAGCTTGTCAAATGAGTCAGTTGTTGTTCGCTGATGATACAGCGCTGGTGGCTGATTCATGTGAGAAACTGCGGAAGCTGGTGACTGAGTTTGGTAAAGTGTGTGAAAGAAGAAAGTTAAGAGTAAATGTGAATAAGAGCAAGGTTATTAGGTACAGTAGGGTTGAGGGTCAAGTCAATTGGGAGGTGAGTTTGAATGGAGAGAAACTGTAGGAAGTGAAGTGTTTTAGATATCTGGGAGTGGATCTGGCAGCGGATGGAACCATGGAAGCGGAAGTGGATCATAGGGTGGGGGAGGGGGCGAAAATTCTAGGAGCCTTGAAGAATGTGTGGAAGTCGAGAACATTATCTCGGAAAGGAAAAATGGGTATGTTTGAAGGAATAGTGGTTCCAACAATGTTGTATGGTTGCGAGGCGTGGGCTATGGATAGAGTGGTGCGCAGGAGGATGGATGTGCTGGAAATGAGATGTTTGAGGATAATGTGTGGTGTGAGGTGGTTTGATTCAGTAAGTAATGTAAGGGTAAGAGAGATGTGTGGAAATAAAAAGAGAGTGGTTGAGGGAGCAAAAGAGGATGTTTTGAAATGGTTTGGGCACATGGAGAGAATGAGTGAGGAAAGACTGAACAAGAGGATATATGTGTCGAAGGTGGAGGGAACGAGGAGAAGAGGGAGACCAAATTGGAGGTGGAAAGATGGAGTGAAAAAGATTTTGTGTGATCGGGGGTGGAACATGCAGGAGGGTGAAAGGAGGGCAAGGAATAGAGTGAATTGGATCGATGTGGTATACCGGGGATGACGTGCTGTCAGTGGATTGAATCAAGGCATGTGAAGCGTCTGGGGTAAACCATGGAAAGTTGTGTAGGTATGTATATTTGCGTGTGTGGACGTATGTATATACATGTGTATATGGGTGGTTTGGGCCATTTCTTTCGTTTGTTTTCTTGCGCTACCTCGCAAACGCGGGAGACAGCGACAAAGCAAAAAAAAAAAAAATATATATATATATATTTATATATATATATATATATATATATATATATATATATATATATATATATATATTTTTTTTTTTTTATTTATTTTCCTTTGTCGCTGTCTCCCGCGTTTGCGATGAAGCGCAAGGAAACAAACGAAAGAAATGGCCCAACCCTCCCCCATACACATGTATATACACACGGCCAAACACGCAAATATACATACCTATACATCTCAATGTACACATATATATACACAAACAGGCACATACATATATACCCATGCACAAAATTCACACAGTCTGCCTTTATTCATTCCCATCGCCACCTCACCACACATGGAATACCATCCCACTCCCCCCTCATGTGTGCGGGCTAACGCTAGGGAAAAACAACAAAGGCCTCATTCGTTCACACTCAGTCTCTTGCTGTCATGCAATAATGCCCGAAACCACAGCTCCCTTTCCACATCAAGGACCCACACAGCTTTCCATAGCTTACCCCAGACGCTTCATATGCCCTGATTCAATCCACTGACAGCACGTCAACCCGGTATACCACATCGATCCAATTCACTCTATTCCTTGCCCGCCTTTCACCCTCCTGCCTGTTCTGGCCTCGATCACTCAAAATCTTTTCCACTCCATCTTTCCACCACCAATTTGGTCCACTTCTTCTCGTTCCCTCCACCTCCGACACATATATCCTTTGGTCAATCTTTCCTCACTCATTCTGTCCATGTGCCCAAACCATTTCAAAACACCCTCTTCTGCTCTCTCAACCACGCTCTTTTTATTTCCACACATCTCTCATACCCTTACACTACTTACTCGATCAAACCACCTCACACCACACATTGTTCTCAAACATCTCATTTCCAGCACATCCACCCTCCTGCGCACAACACTATCCATAGCCCACGCTTCGCAACCATACAGCATTGTTGGAACCACTATTCCTTCAAACATACCCATTTTTCCTTTCTGAGATAATGTTCTCGACTTCCACACATTCTTCAAGACTCCCAGGATTTTCGCCCCCTCCCCCACCCTATGATTCATTTCCGCTTCCATGGTTCCATCCGCTGCCAAATCCACTCCCAGATATCTAAAACACTTTTCTTTCTCCAGTTTTTCTCCATTCAAACTTACCTCCCAGTTGACTTGATCCTCAACCCTGCTGTACCTAATAACCTTGATCTTATTCACATTTGCTCTTACCTTTCTTCTTTCACACACTTTACCAAACTCAGTCACCAGCTTCTGTATTTCTCACATGAATCAGCCACCAGTGCTATATCATCAGCGAACAACAACTGACTCACTTCCCATGCTCTCTCATCCACAACAGACTTCATTCTTGCCCCGCTTTCCAAAACTCTTGCATTCACCTCCCTAACAACCACATCCATAAACAAATTAAACAACCATGGACACAACACACATCCATGCCGCAAACCTACATTCACTGAGAACCAATCACTTTCCTCTCTTCCTACACGTACATATGCCTTACATCCTCGATAAAAACTTTTCACTGCTTCTAACAACTTGCCACCCACACCATATATTCCTAATACGGTCCACAGAGCATCTCTATCAACTCTATCATATGCCTTCTCCAGATCTAAAAATGCTACATACAAACCCATTTGCTTTTCTAAGTATTTCTAACATACATTCTTCAGAGCAAACACCTGATCCACACATCCTCTACCACTTCTGAAACCACACTGCTCTTCCCCAATATGATGCTCTGTACATGCGAAGCTTCACCCTCTCAATCAATACCCTCCCATATAATTTACCAGGAATACTCAACAAATTTATACCTCTGTAATTTGAGCACTCACTCTTATCCCCTTTGCCTTTGTACAATGGCACTATGCACGCATTCCGCCAATCCTCAGGCACCTCACCATGAGTTATACATACATGAAATAACCTTACCAACCAGTCAACAATACAGTCATAACCTTTTTTAATAAATTCCACTTCAATACCATCCAAATCTGCTGCCTTGCCGGCTTTCATATTCGGCAAAGCTTTTACTACCTCTTCTCTGTTTACCAAATCATTTTCCCTAACCCTCTCACTTTGCACACCACCTCGACCAAGACACCCTATATCTGCCACTTTATCATCAAACACATTTAACAAACCTTCAAAATACTCACTCCATCTAATTCTCACATCACCACTACTTGTTATCACCTCCCCATTGGCGCCCTTTACTGAAGTTCCCATTTGCTCCCTTGTTTTACGCACCCTATTTACCTCCTTCCAGAACATCTTTTTATTCTCCCTAAAATTTAATGATACTCTCTCACCCCAACTCTCATTTGCCCTCTTTTTCACCTCTTCCACTTTTCTCTTGACCTCCTGTCTCTTTCTTTTATACATCTTCCACTCAATTGCATTTTTTCCCTGCAAAAATCGTCCAAATGCCTCTCTCTTCTCTTTCACCAATAATCTTACTTATTTATCCCACCACTCACTACCCTTTCTAATCAGCCTACCTCCCACGCTTCAAGATCATGCCACAAGCGTCTTTTGCGCAATCCATCACTGATTCCCTAAATCCATCACATTCCTTCCCCACTCAACTTACTTCCATTGTTCTCACCTTTTTCCATTCTGTACTCAGTCTCTCCTGGTACTTCCTCACACATGTCTCCTTCCCAAGCTCACTTACTCTCACCACCCTCTTCACAACAACATTCACTCTTCTTTTCTTAAAACCCATACAAATCTTCACCTTAGCCTCCACAAGATAATGATCAGATATCCCTCCATTTGCACCTCTCATCACATTTGCATCCAAAAGTCTCTCTTTCGGTCGCCTGTCAATTAACACGTAATCCAACACCGCTCTCTGAACATATATATATATATATATATATATATATATATATATATATATATATATATATATATATATATATATATATATTTCTTTTCTTTCTTTCGTACTATTCGCCATTTCCCATATTAGCGAGGTAGCGTTATCAACAGAGGACTGGGCCTTAGAGGGAATAACCTCACCTGGCCCTCCTCTCTGTTCCTTCCTTTGGAAAAAAAAAAAAAAAAACGAGAGGGGAGGATTTCCAGCCACCCGCTCCCTCCCCTTTTAGTCGCCTTCTACGACACAATGGGAATACGTGGGAAGTATTCTTTCTCCCCTATTCCCAGGAATAATATATATATATATATATATATATATATATATATATATATATATATATATATATATATATATATATATATATATATATATATATATATATATATATATATATATATATATATAAATATGTATATATATATATATATATATATATATATATATATATATATATATATATATATATATATATATATATATATATATATATATATATTTTTTTTTTTTTTTTTTTATACTTTGTCGCTGTCTCCCGCGTTTGCGAGGTAGCGCAAGGAAACAGACGAAAGAAATGGCCCACCCCCCCCCCATACACATGTACATACACACGTCCACACACGCAAATATACATACCTACACAGCTCTCCATGGTTTACCCCAGACGCTTCACATGCCTTGATTCAATCCACTGACAGCACGTCAACCCCTGTATACCACATCGCTCCAATTCACTCTATTCCTTGCCCTCCTTTTACCCTCCTGCATGTTCAGGCCCCGATCACACAAAATCTTTTTCACTCCATCTTTCCACCTCCAATTTGGTGTCCCTCTTCTCCTCGTTCCCTCCACCTCCGACACATATATCCTCTTGGTCAATCTTTCCTCATTCATTCTCTCCATGTGCCCAAACCATTTCAAAACACCCTCTTCTGCTCTCTCAACCACGTTCTTTTTATTTCCATACATCTCTCTTACCCTTACGTTACTTACTCGATCAAACCACCTCACACCACACATTGTCCTCAAACATCTCATTTCCAGCACATCCATCCTCCTGCGCACAACTCTATCCATAGCCCACGCCTCGCAACCATATTCCTTCAAACATACCCATTTTTGCTTTCCGAGATAATGTTCTCGACTTCCACACATTTTTCAAGGCTCCCAAAATTTTCGCCCCGTCCCCCACCCTATGATCCACTTCCGCTTCCATGGTTCCATCCGCTGACAGATCCACTCCCAGATATCTAAAACACTTCACTTCCTCCAGTTTTTCTCCATTCAAACTCACCTCCCAATTGACTTGACCCTCAACCCTACTGTACCTAATAACCTTGCTCTTATTCACATTTACTCTTAACTTTCTTCTTCCACACACTTTACCAAACTCAGTCACCAGCTTCTGCAGTTTCTCACATGAATCAGCCACCAGCGCTGTATCATCAGCGAACAACAACTGACTCACTTCCCAAGCTCTCTCATCCCCAACAGACTTCATACTTGCCCCTCTTTCCAGGACTCTTGCATTTACCTCCCTAACAACCCCATCCATAAACAAATTAAACAACCATGGAGACATCACACACCCCTGCCGCAAACCTACATTCACTGAGAACCAATCACTTTCCTCTCTTCCTACACGTACACATGCCTTACATCCTCGATAAAAACTTTTCACTGCTTCTAACAACTTGACTCCCACACCATATATTCTTAATACCTTCCACAGAGCATCTCTATCAACTCTATCATATGCCTTCTCCAGATCCATAAATGCTACATACAAATCCATTTGCTTTTCTAAGTATTTCTCACATACATTCTTCAAAGCAAACACCTGATCCACACATCCTCTACCACTTCTGAAACAACACTGCTCTTCCCCAATCTGATGCTCTGTACATGCCTTCACCCTCTCAATCAATACCCTCCCATATAATTTACCAGGAATACTCAACAAACTTATACCTCTGTAATTTGAGCACTCACTCTTATCCCCTTTGCCTTTGTACAATGGCACTATGCACGCATTCCGCCAATCATCAGGCACCTCACCATGAGTCATACATACATTAAATAACCTTACCAACCAGTCAACAATACAGTCACCCCCTTTTTTAATAAATTCCACTGCAAAACCATCCAAACCTGCTGCCTTGCCGGCTTTCATCTTCCGCAAAGCTTTTACTACCTCTTCTCTGATTACCAAATCATTTTCCCTAACCCTCTCACTTTGCACACCACCTCGACCAAAACACCCTATATCTGCCACTCTGTCATCAGACACATTCAACAAACCTTGAAAATACTCATTCCATCTCCTTCTCACATCACCACTACTTGTTATCACCTCCCCATTTACGCCCTTCACTGAAGTTCCCATTTGCTCCCTTGTCTTACGCACCCTATTTACCTCCTTCCAGAACATCTTTTTATTCTCCCTAAAATTTAATGATACTCTCTCACCCCAACTCTCATTTGCCCTTTTTTTCACCTCTTGCACCTTTCTCTTGACCTCCTGTCTCTTTCTTTTATACTTCTCACACTCAATTGCATTTTTTCCCTGCAAAAATCGTCCAAATGCCTCTCTCTTCTCTTTCACTAATACTCTTACTTCTTCATCCCACCACTCACTACCCTTTCTAAACAGCCCACCTCCCACTCTTCTCATGCCACAAGCATCTTTTGCGCAATCCATCACTGATTCCCTAAATACATCCCATTCCTCCCCCACTCCCCTTACTTCCATTGTTCTCACCTTTTTCCATTCTGTACACAGTCTCTCCTGGTACTTCCCCACACAGGTCTCCTTCCCAAGCTCACTTACTCTCACCACCTTCTTCACCCCAACATTCACTCCTCTTTTCTGAAAACCCATACTAATCTTCACCTTAGCCTCCACAAGATAATGATCAGACATCCCTCCAGTTGCACCTCTCAGCACATTAACATCCAAAAGTCTCTCTTTCTTTTTTTAGATATCTGTATATATATGTATGTGTGTGTGTGTGTGTGTGTATGTGCGTATGTGTGTGTATGTGTGTGTGTGTGTATATGTATATATATATGTATATTATCCCTGGGGATAGGGGTGAAAGAATACTTCCCACGTATTCCTCGCGTGTCGTAGAAAGCGACTAGAGGGGACGGGAGCGGGGGGCCGGAAATCCTCCCCTCCTTGTATTAACTTTCTAAAATGGGAAACAGAAGAAGGAGTCACGCGGGGAGTGATCATTCTCCTCGAAGGCTCAGAGAGGGGTGCCTAAATGTGTGTGGATGTAACCAAGATGTGAAAAAAGGAGAGATAGGTAGTATGTTTGAGGAAAGGAACCTGGATGTTTTGGCTCTGAGTGAAACGAAGCTCAAGGGTAAAGGGGAAGAGTGGTTTGGAAATGTCTGGGGAGTGAAGTCAGGGGTTAGTGAGAGGACAAGAGCAAGGGAAGGAGTAGCAATACTCCTGAAACAGGAGTTGTGGGAGTATGTGATAGAATGTAAGAAAGTAAATTCTCGATTAATATGGGTAAAATTGAAAGTTGATGGAGAAAGGTGGGTGATTATTGGTGCATATGCACCTGGGCATGAGAAGAAAGATCATGAGAGGAAAGTGTTTTGGGAGCAGCTGAATGAGTGTGTTAGCGGTTTTGATGCACGAGACCGGGTTATAGTGATGGGTGATTTGAATGCAAAGGTGAGTAATGTGGCAGTTGAGGGAATAATTGGTATGCATGGGGTGTTCAGTGTTGTAAATGGAAATGGTGAAGAGCTTGTAGATTTATGTGCTGAAAAAGGACTGATGATTGGGAATACCTGGTTTAAAAAGCGAGATATACATAAGTATACTTATGTAAGTAGGAGAGATGGCCAGAGAGCGTATATATATATATATATATATATATATATATATATATATATATATATATATATATATATATATATATATATATATATATATATATATATATATATATATATATATATATATATATATATATATATATATATATATATATATATATATATATATATATATATATATATATATATATATATATATATATATATATATATATATATATATATATATATATATATATATATATATATATATATATATATATATATATATATATATATATATATATATATATATATATATATATATATATATATATATACATGTGGCTGATTCATGTGAGAAACTGCAGAAGCTGGTGACTAAGTTTGGTAGTGTGTGAAAGAAGAAAGTTAAGAGTAAATGTGAATAAGAGCAAGGTTATTAGGTACAGTAGGGTTGAGGGTAAAGTCAATTGGGAGGTGAGTTTGAATGTAGAAAAACTGGAGGAAGTGAAGTGTTTTAGATATCTGGGAGTGGATCTGGCAGCGGATGGAACCATGGAAGCGGAAGTGGATCATAGGGTGTGGGAGGGGGTGAAAATTCTGGGAGCCTTGAAGAATGTGTGGAAGTCGAGAACATTATCTCGGAAATCAAAAATGGGTATGTTTGAAGGAATAGTGGTTCCAACAATGTTGTATGGTTGCGAGGCGTGGGCTATGGATAGAGTTGTGCGCAGGAGGATGAATGTGCTGGAAATGAGATGTTTGAGGACAATGTGTGGTGTGAGGTGGTTTGATCGATTAAGTAACGTAAGGGTAAGAGAGATGTGTGGAAATAAAAAGAGCGTGGTTGAGAGAGCAGAAGAAGGTATTTTGAAATGGTTTGGGCACATGGAGAGAATGAGTGAGAAAAGATTGACCAAGAGGATATATGTGTCGGAGGTGGAGGGAACGAGGAGAAGAGGGAGACCAAATTAGGTGGAAAGATGGAGTGAAAAAGATTTTGTGTGATCGGGGCCTGAACATGCATGAGGGTGAAAGGAGGGCAAGGAATAGAGTGAATTGGATCGATGTGGTATACCGGGGTTGACGTGCTGTCAGTGGATTGAATCAAGGCATGTGAAGCGTCTGGGGTAAACCATGGAAAGCTCTGTAGGTATGTATATTTTCGTGTGTGGACGTATGTACATGCTTGTGTATGTGGGTGGGTTGGGCAATTTCTTTCGTCTGTTTCCTTGCGCTAGCTCGCAAATGCGGGAGACAGCGACAAAGCTGGTGACGGAGTTTGGTAAAGTGTGTGGAAGAAGAAAGTTAAGAGTAAATGTCAATAAGAGCAAGGTTATTAGGTACAGTAGGGTTGAGGGTCAAGTCAATTGGGAGGTGAGTTTGAATGGTGAGAGGCTGGAGGAAGTGAAGTGTTTTAGATATCTGGGAGTGGATCTGTCAGCGGATGGAACCATGGAAGCGGAAGTGGATCATAGGGTGGGGGAGGGGGCGAAAATTTTGGGAGCCTTGAAAAATGTGTGGAAGTCGAGAACATTATCCCGGAAAGCAAAAATGGGTATGTTTGAAGGAATAGTAGTTCCAACAATGTTGTATGGTTGCGAGGCGTGGGCTATGGATAGAGTTGTGCGCAGGAGGATGGATGTGCTGGAAATGAGATGTTTGAGGACAATGTGTGGTGTGAGGTGGTTTGATCGAGTAAGTAACGTAAGGGTAAGAGAGATGTGTGGAAATAAAAAGAGCGTGGTTGAGAGAGCAGAAGAGGGTGTTTTGAAATGGTTTGGGCACATGGAGAGAATGAGTGAGGAAAGATTGACCAAGAGGATATATAGGAAGAGAGGAAAGTGATTGGTTCTCAGTGAATGTAGGTTTGCGGCAGGGGTGTGTGATGTCTCCATGGTTGTTTAATTTGTTTATGGATGGGGTTGTTAGGGAGGTAAATGCAAGAGTTTTGGAAAGAGGGGCAAGTATGAAGTCTGTTGAGGATGAGAGAGCTTGGGAAGTGAGTCAGTTGTTGTTCGCTGATGATACAGCGCTGGTGGCGGATTCATGTGAGAAATATATATATATATATATATATATATATATATATATATATATATATATATATATATATATATATATATATATATATATATATATTTATATTTTTTTTTTTTTCCAAAAGAAGGTACAGAGGAGAGGTCCAGGTGAGGATATTCCCTCAAAGGCCCAGTCCTCTGTTCTTAACGCTACCTCGCTATCGCGGGAAATAGCGAATAGTATGAAAAAAAAAAAAAAAAAAATATATATACATATATATATATATATATATATATATATATATATATATATATATATATATATATATATATATATATATATATATATATATATATATATATATATAGTTTCTTTTTTTTTTTTACTTTGTCGCTGTCCCTCGCGTTTGCGAGGTAGCGCAAGGAAACACACGAGATAAATGGCCCAGCCGACCCCCATACACATGTATATACATACACGTCCACACATGCAAATATACATACCTATACAGCTTTCATTGGTTTACCCCAGACGCTTCACATGCCCTGATTCAATACATTGACAGCACGTCAACCCCGTTATACCACATCGATACAATTTACTCTATTCCTTGCCCTCCTTTCACCCTCCTGTGTGTTCAGGCCCCGATCACAAAAAATCTTTTTCACTACATCTTTCCACCTCCAATTTGGTCTCCCACTTCTCCTTGTTCTCTTCACCTCTGACACATATATCCTCTTCGTCAATCTTTCCTCACTCATTCTCTCCATGTGCCCAAACCATTTCAAAATACCCTCTTCTGCTCTCTCAACCACGATCTTTTTATTTCCACATATCTCTCTTACCCTTACGTTACTTACTCGATCAAAGCACCTCACACCACATATTGTACTCAAACATCTCATGTCCAGCACATCCACCCTCCTGCGCTCAACTCTATCCATAGCCCACGCCTCGCAACCATAAAACATTGTTGGAACCACTATTCCTTCAAACACACCATTTTCGCTTTCCGAGATAATGTTCTCGACTTCCAAACATTCTTCAAGGCTCCCAGGATTTTCGCCCCCTCCCTCATCCTATGATTCACTTCCGTTTCCATGGTTCTATCCGCTGCCAGATCCACTCCCAGATATCTAAAACACTTTACTTCCTCCAGTTTTTCTCCATTCAAACTTACCTCCCAATTGACTTGACCCTCAACCCTACTGTACCTAATAACCTTGCTCTTATTCACATTTACTCTTAACTTTCTTCTTTCACACACTTTATCAAACTCAGTCACAAGTTTCTTCAGTTTCTTACATGAATCAGCCACCAGCGCTGTATCATCAGCGAACAACAACTGACTCACTTCCCAACCTCTCTCATCCACAACAGACTTCATACTTACCCCTCTTTCCAAAACTCTTGCATTCACCTCCCTAACAGCCCCATCCATAAACAAATTAAACAACCATGGAGACATCACACACCCCTGCCGCAAACATACATTCACTGAGAACCAATCACTTTCCTCTCTTTCTACACGTACACATGCTTTACATCCTCGATAAAAACTTTTCACTTCTCCTAACAACTTCTCTCCCACACTATATATTCTTAATACCTTCCACAGAGCATCTCTATCAAATCCATCATATGCCTTCTCCAGATCCATAAATGCTACATACAAATCCATTTGCTTTTCTAAGTATTTCGCACATCCATTCTTAAAAGCAAACACCTGATCCACACATCCTCTACCAATTCTGAAACCACACTGCTCTTCCCCAATCTGATGCTCTGTACATGCCTTCCCCCGCTCAATCACTACCTTACCATATAATTTACCATGAATACTCAACAAACTTATACCTCTGTAAATTGAATACTCACTCTTATCCCCTTTGCCTTTGTACAATGTCACTATACAAGCATTCCGATAATCCTCAGGCACCTCACCATGAATCATACATGCATTAAATAACCTTACCAACCAGTCAAAAATAAAGTCACCCCCTTTTCTAATAAATTCCACTGCAAAACCATCCAAACTGCTGCCTTGCCGGCTATCATCTTCCGAAAAGCTTTTACTACCTTTTCTCTATTTACCAAATCATTTTCCCTAACCCTCTCACTTTGCACACCATCTCGACCAAGACACCCTATATCTGCCACACTAAAGGGGACGGGATCGCGGGGCCAAAAATCCTTCCCTCCTTGTATTTTAACTTTCTAAAAGGGGAAACAGAAGAAGGAGTCACGCGAGGAGTGCTCATCCTCCTCGAAGGCTCAGATTGGGGTGTCTAAATGTGTGTGGATGTAACTAAGATGAGAAAAAATGAGAGATAGGTAGTATTTTTGAGGAAAGGAACCTGGATGTTTTGGCTCTGAGTGAAACGAAGGTAAAGGGTAAAGGAGAAGAGTGGTTTAGGAATGTCTTGGGAGTATAGACAATGGTTAGTGAGAGGACAAGAGCAAGGGAAGGAGTAGCACTACTCCTGAATCAGGAGTTGTGGGAGTACGTGATAGAGTGTAAGAAAGTAATTCTTGAGTGATATGGGTAAAACTGAAAGTTGATGGAAAGAGATGGGTGATTATTAGTGCATATGCACCTAGGCATGAGAAGAAAGATCATGAGTAGCAAGTGTTTTGGGAGCTGCTGAATGAGTGTGTTATTGGTTTTGATGCACAAGACCGGGTTATAGTGATGGGTGATTTGAAAGCAAAGGTGAGTAATGTTCCAGTTGAGGGAATAATTGGTATACATGGAGTGTTCAGTGTTGTAAATGGAAATGGTGAAGAGCTTGTAGATTTATGTGCTGAAAAAGGATTGGTGATTGGGAATACCTGGTTTGAAAAGCGAGATATACATAAGTATACGTATGTAAGTAGGAGAGATGGCCAAAGAGCGTTATTGGATTACGTGTTAATTGATAGACGCACGAAAGAGAGACTTTTGGATGTTAATGTGCTGAGAGGTGCAAATGGAGGGATGTTTGATCACTATCTTGTGGAGGCGAAGGTGAAGATTTCAGGGGGTTTTCAGAAAAGAAGAGAGAATGTTGGGGAAAAGAGAGTGGTGAGAGTAAGTGAGGTTGGAAAGGAGACTTGTGTGAGGAAGTATCAGGAGAGATTGAGTACAGAATGGAAAAAAGGTGAGAACAAAGGAGATAAGGGGTGTGGGTGAGGAATGGGATGTATTTAGGGAAGCAGTGATTTCTTGCGCAAAAGATGCTTGTGGCATGATAAGCGTGGGAGGTGGGTTGATTAGAAAATGTAGTGAGTGGTCCGATGAAGAAGTAAGATTATTAGTGAAAGAGAAGAGAGAGGCATTTGAACGATTTTTGCAAGGAAAAAATGCAAATGAGTGGGAGATGTATAAAAGAAAGAGGCAGGAGGTCAATAAAAAGGTGCAAGAGGTGAAAAAGAGGGCAAATAATGGTTGGGGTGAGAGAGTATCATTAAATTTCAGGGAGAATAAAAAGATGTTTTGGAAGGAGGTAAACAAATTGCATAAGACGAGGGAGCAAATGGGAACTTCAGTGAAGGGGGCTAATGGGGAGGTGATAAAAAGTAGTGGTGATGTGAAAAGAAGATAGAGTGAGTATCTTGAAGGTTTGTTGAATGTGATGATAGAGTGGCAGATATAGGGTGTTTTGGTCGAGGTGGTGTGCAAAGTGAGAGGGTTAGGGAAAATGATTTGGTAAATAGAGAAGAGGTAGTAAAACCTTTACCGAAGATGAAAGCCATCAAAGCAGCAGGTTTGGATGGTATTGTAGCGGAATTTATTAAAAAAGGGGAGTGACTGTATTGTTGACTGGTTGGTAAGGTTATTTAATGTATGTATGATTCGTGGTGAGGTGCCTGAGGATTGTCGGAATGCTTGCATAGTGCCATTGTACAAAGGCAAAGGGGATAAGAGTGAGTGCTCAAATTACAGAGGTATAAGTTTCTTGAGTATTCCTGGTAAATTATATGGGAGGGTATTGACTGAGAGTGTGAAGGCGTGTACAAAGCATCAGATTCGGGAAGAGCAGTATGGTTTCAGAAGTGGTAGAGGATGTGTGGATCAGGTGTTTGCTTTGAAAAATGTATGCGAGAAATACTTAGAAAAACAAATGGATTTGTATGTAGCATTTTTGGATCTGGAGAAGGGATATGATAGAGTTGATAGGGAGGCTCTGTGGAAGGTTTTAATGATATATGGTGTGGGAAGCAAGTTGTTAGAAGCAGTGAAAAGTTTTTATCGAGGATGTAAGGCATGTGTACGAGTAGGAAGAGAGGAAAGTGATTGGTTCTCAGTGAATGTAGGTTTGCGGCAGGGATGTGTGATGTCTCCATGGTTGTTTAATTTGTTTATGGATGGGGTTGTTAGGGAGATGGATGCAAGAGTCTTGGAAAGAGTGGCAAGTATGCAATCTGTTGTGGATGAGAGAGCTTGTGAAGTGAGTCAGCTGTTGTTCGCTGATGATACAGCGCCGGTGGCTGATTCATGGAAGAAACTGCAGAAGCTGGTGACTGAGTTTGGTAAAGTGTTTGAAAAACAAAAGTTAAGAGTAAATGTGAATAAGAGCAAGGTTAATAGGTACAGTAGGGTTGAAGTTCAAGTCAATTGGGAGGTAAGTTTGAATGGAGAAAAACTGGAGGAAGTAAAGTGTTTTAGATATCTTGGAGTGGATCTGGCATTGGATGGAACCATGGAAGCGGAAGTATATCATAGGGTGGGGGAGGGGCCGAAAATTCTGGGAGCCATGAAGAATGCTTGGAAGTCGAGAACATTATCTCGGAAAGCAAGAATGGGTATGTTTGAAGTAATTGTGGTTCCAACAATGTCGTATGGTTGCGAGGCGTGGGCTATGGATAGAGTTGCGCGCAGGAGGGTGGATGTGCTGGAAATGAGATGTTTGAGGACAATATATGGTGTGAGGTGGTTTGATCGTGTAAGTAATATAAGTGTGGGAGAGATGTGTGGAAATAAAAAGAGTATGGTTGAGAGAGAAAAGAGGATGTTTTGAAATGGTTTGGTCACATGGAGAGAATGAGTGAGGAAAGATTAACAAAGGGGATATATGTGTCAGAGATGGAGGGAACGAGGAGACGTGGGAGACCAAATTGGAGGTGGAAAGATGGAGTGAAAAAGATTTTGAGTGATCGGAGCTTAAACATGCAAGAGGGTGAAAGGCGTTCTAGGAATAGATTGAATTGGAACGATGTGGTATACCGCGGTCGACGTGCTGTCAATGGATTGAACCAGGGCATGTGAAGCGTCTGGAGTAAACCCTGGAAAGTGTGTGGGGCCTGGATGTGGAAATGGAGCTGCGGTTTCGTTGCATTATTACATGACAGCTAGAGACTGAGTGTGAACGAATGGGGCCTTTGGTGGCTTTCCTAACGCTATCTCCCATACATAAGCGGGAGGGGGTTGTTATTCCATGTGTGGCGAGGTGGCGATGGGAACAAATAAAGGCAGACTTTATGAATTAAGTACATGTGTATATATGTATATGTCTGTGAGTGTATATATATGTTTACATTGAGATGTATAGGTATGGATATTGGCGTGTGTAGACATGTATGTATATACATGTGTATGTGGGCGGGTTGGGCCATTCTTTCGTCTATTTCCTTGAGCTACCTCGCTAACGCGGGAGACAGCGACAAAGCAAAATAAATGAAATAAATAAATAGATATATATTATCTATTTATTTATTTATTTCGCTTTGTCGCTGTCTGCCGCGTTTGCGAGGTAGCGCAAGAAAACAGACGAAAGAAATGACCCAACCCACCCACATACACAATGTACACACACACACACGCCCACACACGAAAATATACATACTTATACATCTCAATGTACATATATATATACACACACAGAAACATACATATATACCCATGCACAAAATTCACACTGTCTGCCCCTACTCATTCCCATCGGCACCTCGCCACACATGGAATACCATCCCCCTCTCCCCTCATGTGTGCGAGGTAGCACTAGGAAAAGAAAACAAAGGCCCCATTCGTTCACACTCAGTCTCCAGCCGTCACGCAATAATGCCCGAAACCACAGCTCCCTTTCCACATCCAGGCCCCACAAAACTTTCCATGGTTTACCCCAGACGCTTCACATGCCCTGATTCAATCCACCAACAGCACGTCAACCCCGGTATACCACATCGATCCAATTCACTCTATTCCTTACCCGCCTTTCACCCTCCTGCATGTTCAGGCCCCGATCACACAAAATCTTTTTCACTCCATCTTTCCACCTCCAATTTGGTCTCCCACTTCTCCTCGTTCCCTCCACCTCTGACACATATATCCTCTTGGTCAATCTTTCCTCACTCATTCTCTCCATGTGCCCAAACCATTTCAAAACTCCCTCTTCTGCTCTCTCAACCACGCTCTTTTTATTTCCACACATCTCTCTTACCCTTACATTACTTACTCGATCAAACCACCTCACACCATACATTGTCCTCAAACATCTCATTTCCAGCACATCCACCCTCCTGCGCACAACTCTATCCATAGCCGACGCCTCGCAACCATACAATATTGTTGGAACCACTATTCCTTCAAACATACCCATTTTTACTTTCCGAGGTAATGTTCTCGATTTCCACACATTCTTCAAGGCTCCCAGGATTTTCGCCCCCTCCCCCAACCTATGATTCACTTCCGATTCCATGGTTCCATCCGCTGCCAGATCCACTCCAAGATATATAAAACACTTTACTTCCTCCAGTTTTTCTTCATTCAAACTTACCTCCCAATTGACTTGACCCTCAACACTGCTGTACCTAATAACCTTGCTCTTGTTCACATTTACTCTTAACTTTCTTCTTTCACACACTTTACCAAACTCAGTCACCAGCTTCTGCAGTTTCTCACATGAATAAGCCGCCAGCGCTGTATCATCATCATATATATATATTTTTTTTTCTTTTTTCGCTGTCTCCTGCGTTTGCGAGGTAGCGCAAGGAAAAAGACGAAAGAAATGGCCCAACCCACCCCCATACACATTTATATACATCCACGTCCACACACGCAAATATACATAACTACACAGCTTTCCGTGGTTTACCAAAGACGCTTCACATGCCCTGATTCAATCCACTGACAGCACGTCAACCCCGGTATACCACATCGATCCAATTCACTCTATTCCTTGCCCTCCTTTCACCCTCCTGCATGTTCAGGCCCCGATCACACAAAATCTTTTTCACTCCATCTTTCCACCTCCAATTTGGTCTCCCACTTCTCCACCCATATATATATATATATATATATATATATATATATATATATATATGTATATATATATATATATATATATATATATATATATATATATATATATATATATATATATATATATATATATATATATATATATATATATATATACATATATATATATATATATATATATATATATATATATATATATATATGGGTGATTTGAATGCAAAGGTGCGTAATGTGCCAGTTGAGTGAATAATTGGTGTGCATGGGGTGTTTAGTGTTGTAAATGGAAATGGTGAAGAGCTTGTAGACTTATGTGCTAAAAAAGGAATGGTGATTGGGAATACCTGGTTTAAAAAGCGAGATATACATAAGTATACGTATGTAAGTAGGAGAGATGGCCAGAGAGCGTTATTGGATTACTTGTTAATTGACAGGCACGCGAAAGAGAGACTTTTGGATATTAATGTGTTGAGAGGTGCAACTGAAGGGACGTCTGATCATTATCTTGTGGAGGCTAAGGTGAAGATTTGTATGGGTTTTCAGAAAAGAAGAGTGAATGTTGGGGTGAAGAGGGTGGTGAGAGTAAGTGAGCTTGGGAAAGAGACTTGTGTGAGGAAGTACCAGGAGAGACTCAGTACAGAATAGAAAAAGGTGAGAACAATGGAAGTAAGGGGAGTGGGGGAGGAATGCGATGTATTTAGGGAATCAGTGATGGATTCCGCAAAAGAATCTTGTGGCATGAGAAGAGTGGGAGGTGGGCTGATTAGAAAGGGTAGTGACTGGTGGGATGAAGAAGTAAGATTATTAGTGAAAGAGAAGAGAGAGGCATTTGGACGATTTTTGCAGGGAAAAATGCAACTGAGTGGGAGATGTATAAAAGAAAGAGACAGGAGGTCAAGAGAAAGGTGCAAGAGGTGAAAAAGAGGGCAAATGAGAGTTGGGGTCAGAGAGTATCATTAAATTTTAGGTAGAATAAAAACATGTTCTGGAAGGAGGTAAATAAAGTGCGTAAGACAAGGGAGCAAATGGGAACTTCAGTGAAGGGCGCAAATGGGGAGGTGATAACAAGTAGTGGTGATGTGAGAAGAAGATGTTATGAGTATTTTGAAGGTTTGTTGTATGTGTTTGATGATAGAGTGGCGAGATATAGGGTGTTTTGGTCAAGGTGGTGTGCAAAGTGAGAGGGTTAGGGAAAATGATTTGGTAAACAGAGAAGAGATAGTAAAAGCTTTGTGGAAGATGAAAGCCGACAAGGCAGCAGGTTTGTATGGAATTGCAGGGGAATTTATTAAAAAAGGGTGTGACTGTATTGTTGCCTGGTTGGTAAGGTTATTTAATATATGTATGACTTATTGTTAGGTGCCTGATGATTGGTGGAATGCGTGCATAGTGCCATTGTACAAATGCAAAGGGGATAAGAGTGAGTGCTCAAATTACAGAGGTATAAGTTTGTTGAGTATTACTGGTAAATTATATGGGAGGGTATTGATTGAGAGGGTGAAGGCATATACAGAGCATCAGATTAGGGAAGAGCACTGTGGTTTCAGAAGTGGTAGAGGATGTGTGGATCAGGTGTTTGCTTTGAAGAATGTATGTGAGAAATACTTAGAAAATCAAATGGATTTGTATGTAGCATTTATGGATCTGGAGAAGGCATATGATAGAGTTGATAGAGATGCTCTGTGGAAGGTATTAAGACTATATGGTGTGGTAGGCAAGTTGTTAGAAGCAGTGAAAAGTTTTTATCGAGGATGTAAAGCATTTGTACGTGTAGGAAGAGAGGAAAGTGATTGGTTCTCAGTGAATGTAGGTTTGCGGCAGGGGTGTGTGATGTCTCCATGGTTGCTTAATTTATTTATGGATGGAGTTGTTGGGTAGGTTAATGCAAGAGTTTTGGAAAGAGGGGCAAGTATGAAGTTTGTTGTGGATGAGAGAGTTTGGGAAGTGAGTCAGTGGTGGTGGCTGATTCATGTGAGAAACTGCAGAAGCTGGTGACTGAGTTTGGTAAAGTGTGTGAAAGAAAGTTAAGAGTAAACGTGAATAAGAGCAAGGTTATTAGGTACAGTAGGGTTGAGGGTCAAGTCAATTGGGAGGTAAGTTTGAAGGGAGAAAAACTGGAGGAAGGAAAGTGTTTTAGATATATGGGAGTGGATCTGGCAGCGGATGGAACCATGGAAGCGGAAGTGAATCATAGGGTGAGGGAGGGGGAGAAAATCCTGGGAGCCTTGAAGAATGTGTGGAAGTCGAGTACATTATCTCGGAAAGCAAGAATGGGTATGTTTGAAGGAATAGTGGTTCCAACAATGTTGTATGGTTGCGAGGCGTGGGCTATGGATAGAGTTGTGTGCAGGAGGGTGGATGTGCTGGAAATGAAATGTTTAAGGACAATGTGTGGTGTGAGGTGGTTTGATCCAGTAAGTAATGTAAGGGTAAGAGTGATGTTTGGAAATAAAAAGAGCGTGGTTGAGAGAGCAGAAGAGTGTGTTTTGAAATGGTTTGGGCACATGGAGAGAATGAGTGAGGAAAGATTGACCAAGAGGATATATGTGTCGGAGGTGGAGGGAACGAGGAGAAGAGGGAGACCAAATTGGAGGTGGAAAGATGGAGTGAAAAAGATTTTGTGTGATCGGGGCCTGAACATGCAGGAGGGTAAAAGGAGGGTAAGGAATAGAGTGAATTGGATCGATGTGGTATACCGGGGTTGACGTGCTGTCAGTGGATTGAACCAGGGCATGTGAAGCGTTTGGGGTAAACCATGGAAAGTTGTGTGGGGCCTGGATGTGGAAAGGGAGATGTGGTTTATGGCATTTTTGCGTGGCAGCTAGAGACTGATTGTGAACGAATGGGGCCTTTGTTGTCTTTTCCTAGTGCTACCTCACAAACATGAGGGGGTTGGGGGAAGGTATTCCATGTGTGGCGAGGTGGCGATGGGAGTAAATGGGGGCAGACAGTGTGAATTGTGTGCATGGGTATATATGTATGTGTCTGTGTATGTATATATATATGTGTACATTAAGATGTATAGGTATGTATATTTGCGTTTGTGGACGTGTGTGTGTATATATTGTGTATGTGGGTGGGTTGCGCCCATTTCTTTCGTCTGTTTCTTTGCGCTACCTCGCAAACGCGGGAGACAGCGACAAAGCAAAATAAATAAACATATATATATATATATATATATATATATATATATATATATATATATTTTTTTTTTTTTATACTTTGTCGCTGTCTCCCGCGTTTGCGAGGTAGCGCAAGGAAACAGACGAAAGAAATGGCCCAACACCCCCCCCCCCCAAACACATGTACATACACACGTCCACACACGCAAATATACATACCTACACAGCTTTCCATGGTTTACCCCAGACGCTTCACATGCCTTGATTCAATCCACTGACAGCACGTCAACCCCTGTATACCACATCGCTCCAATTCACTCTATTCCTTGCCCTCCTTTCACCCTCCTGCATGTTTAGGCCCCGATCACACAAAATCTTTTTCACTCCATCTTTCCACCTCCAATTTGGTCTCCCTCTTCTCCTCGTTCCCTCCACCTCCGACACATATATCCTCTTGGTCAATCTTTCCTCACTCATTCTCTCCATGTGCCCAAACCATTTCAAAACACCCTCTTCTGCTCTCTCAACCATGCTCTTTTTATTTCCACACATCTCTCTTACCCTTACGTTACTCACTCGATCAAACCACCTCACACCACACATTGTCCTCAAACATCTCATTTCCAGCACATCCATCCTCCTACGCACAACTCTATCCATAGCCCACGTCTCGCAACCATACAACATTGTTGGAACCACTATTCCTTCAAACGTACCCATTTTTGCTTTCCGAGATAATGTTCTCGACTTCCACACATTCTTCAAGGCCCCCAGAATTTTCGCCCCCTCCCCTACCCTATGATCCACTTCCGCTTCCATGGTTCCATCCGCTGCCAGATCCACTCCCAGATATCTAAAACACTTCACTTCCTCCAGTTTTTCTCCATTCAGACTCACCTCCCAATTGACTTGACCCTCAACCCTACTGTACCTAATAACCTTGCTCTTATTCACATTTACTCTTAACTTTCTTCTTCCACACACTTTACCAAACTCAGTCACCAGCTTCTGCAGTTTCTCACATGAATCAGCCACCAGCGCTGTATCATCAGCGAACAACAACTGACTCACTTCCCAAGCTCTCTCATCCCCAACAGACTTCATACTTGCCCCTCTTTCCAAAACTCTTGCATTCACCTCCCTAACAACCCCATCCATAAACAAATTAAACAACCATGGAGACATCACACACCCCTGCCGCAAACCTACATTCACTGAGAACCAATCACTTTCCTCTCTTCCTACACGTACATCCTCGATAAAAACTTTTCACTGCTTCTAACAACTTTCCTCCCACCCCATATATTCTTAATACCTTCCACAGAGCATCTCTATCAACTCTATCATATGCCTTCTCCAGATCCATAAATGCTACATACAAATCCATTTGCTTTTCTAAGTATTTCTCACATACATTGTTCAAAGCAAACACCTGATCCACACATCCTCTACCACTTCTGAAACCACACTGCTCTTCCCCAATCTGATGCTCTGTACATGCCTTCACCCTCTCAATCAATACCCTCCCATATGATTTACCAGGAATACTCAACAAACTTATACCTCTGTAATTTGAGCACTCACTCTTATCACCTTTGCCTTTGTACAATGGCACTATGCACGCATTCCGCCAATCCTCAGGCACCTCACCATGAGTCATACATACATTAAATAACCTTACCAACCAGTCAACAATACAGTCACCCCCTTTTTTAATAAATTCCACTGCAATACCATCCAAACCTGCTGCCTTGCCGGCTTTCATCTTCCGCAAAGCTTTCACTACCTCTTCTCTGTTTACCAAATCATTTTCCCTAACCCTCTCACTTTGCACACCACCTAGACCAAAACACCCTATATCTGCCACTCTATCATCAAACACATTCAACAAACCTTCAAAATACTCACTCCATCTCCTTCTCACATCACCACTACTTGTTATCACCTCCCCATTTGCACCCTTCACTGAAGTTCCCATTTGCCCCCTTGTCTTACGCACTTTATTTACCTCCTTCCAGAACATCTTTTTATTCTCCCTAAAATTTAATGACACTCTCTCACCCTAACTCTCATTTGCCCTTTTTTTCGCCTCTTGCACCTTTCTCTTGACCTCCTGTCTCTTTCTTTTATACATCTCCCACTCAATTGCATTTTTTCCCTGCAAAAATCGTCCAAATGCCTCTCTCTTCTCTTTCACTAATACTCTTACTTCTTCATCCCACCACTCACTACCCTTTCTAATCAACCCACCTCCCACTCTTCTCATGCCACAAGCATCTTTTGCGCAATCCATCACTGATTCCCTAAATACATCCCATTCCTCCCCCACTCCCCTTGCTTCCATTGTTCTCACCTTTTTCCATTCTGTACTCAGTCTCTCCTGGTACTTCCTCACACAGGTCTCCTTCTCAAGCTCACTTGCTCTCACCACCCTCTTCACCCCAACATTCACTCTTCTTTTCTGAAAACCCATACACACTGCCTTTGCCTCTTGTGGAGGTGGAGGTGAGTCTTCATCATCCACCCAGCTGTCTAGGGTGAATAACTGATGAATAGCTCGAGTCACAAGGGACATGACTGTCAGTTGGGTAGTACTTGACTTGTATTCAAATTTTCCAGTACATATTTTTTATGTATGTATGGGGTGCCTAAATGTGTGTGGATGTAACCAAGATGTGAAGACCCTTACTGGAAAAAAACAATCACTCTTAAAGTAGAACCTTCAGACACAATTGAAAATGTGAAGGAAAATAGTGAAATTGGAGAAAAATGCAGCTTAGACATTAAAGCTTATTGATACAGTGGTTAAATTGATGAGAACTGCTATTGACGTTTGTGTAAATAAATTATACATTTCCTTTTTTCCATAGCCAGAGGTTGAACCATTATGTGACATTCATTTTTTTTTCATTCATTTCAAGCTAGAAGTTTCAGTTTTCTAAATTGTTTCTTACATTTTTCATATGTATATATATGTATATGTGTGTGTGTGTATATGTGCGTATGTATGTGTATGTGTGTGTATGTGTATATGTATATATATATGTATATTATCCCTGGGGATAGGGGTGAAAGAATACTTCCCACGTATTCCTCGCGTGTCGTAGAAAGCGACTAGAGGGGACGGGAGCGGGGGGCCAGAAATCCTCCCCTCCTTGTATTAACTTTCTAAAATGGGAAACAGATATTTTTATATATATATATATATATATATAAATATATATATATATATATATATATATATATATATATATATATATATATATATATATATATATATATATATATATATATATATATATATATATTTGTGTGTGTTTTATTTATTATTTGTTTATTTTGCTTTGTCGCTGTCTCCCGCGCTAGCGAGGTAGCGCAAGGAAACAGACGAAAGAAGAGCCCAACCCGCACACATACGCATGTATATGCATACACGTCCACACACGCAAATATACATACCTATACATCTCAAACACAGACATATACATATATATAAATGTACATAATTCATTCTGTCTGCCTTTATTTGTTCCCATCGCCACCTCGCCACACATAGAATAACAACCCCCTCCCCCCTAATGTGTGCGAGGTAGCGCTAGGAAAAGACACCAAAGGCCCGATTCGTTCACACTCAGTCTCTAGCTGTCATGCAATAATGCACCGAAACCACAGCTCCCTTTCCACTTCCAGGCCCCACACAACTTTCCATGGTTTACTCCAGACGCTTCACATGCCCTGGCTCAAATTATTGACAGCACGTCGACCCCGGTATACCACATCGCTCCAGTTCACTATATTCCTTGCACGACTTTCACCCTCCTGCATGTTCAGGTCCCGATCACTCAAAATATTTTTCACTCCATTTTTCACCCTAAAATTTGGTCTTCTACTTCTCCTCGTTCCCTCCACCTCTGACACGTATATCTTCTTTGTCAATCTTTCCTCACTGATTCTCTCCATGTGACCAAACCATTTCAAAACACCCTTTTCTGCTCTCCCAACCACACTCTTTTTGTTTCCACTCATCTCTCTTACCCTTACATTACTTAATCGATCAAACCACCTCACACCATATATTGTCCTCAAACATCTCATTTCTAGCACATCCACCCTCTTACGCACAACTCTATCCATAGCCCACACCTCGCAACCATACAACATTGTTGGAACCACTATTTCTTCAAACACACACATTTTTGCTTTATGAGATAATGTTATCGACTTCTAAACATTCTTCAAGGCTCCCAGAATTTTCGCCCCCTCCCCCACCCTATGATTCACTTCCGCTTCCATGGTTCCACCCGCTGCCAGATCCACTCCCAGATATCTAAAACACTTTACTTCCTCCAGTTTTTCTCCATTCAAACTTACCTCCCAATTGACTTGACCCTCATCCCTACTGCACCTAATAACCTTCCTCTTATTCACATTTACTGTTAACTTTCTTCTTTCACACCCTTTACCAAACTCAGTCACCAGCTTCTACATTTTCTTACATGAATCAGACACCAGCGCTGTATCATCAGGGAACAACAACTGACTCACTTCCCAAGCTCTCTCATCCCCAACAGACTTCATACTTGCCATTCTTTCCAAAACTCTTGCATTCACCTACCTAACAACCCCATCCATAAACAAATTAAAGAACCATGGAGATATCACACACCTTTGCCGCAAACCTACATTAACTGAGAACCAATCACTTTCCTCTCTTCCTACACGTACACATGCCTTACATCCTCGATAAAACTTTTCACTGCTTCTAACAACTTGCCTCCCACACCATATATTCTTAAAACCTTCCACAGAGCATCTGTATCAACTCTATCATATGCCTTCAACAGATCCATAAATGCTACATACAAATCCATTTGTTTTTCTGATTATTTCTCACATACATTCTTCAAAGGAAACACCTGATCCACACATCCTCTACCACTTCTAAAACCACACTGCTCTTCCCCAATCTGATGCTCTGCACATGCCCTCACCCTCTCAATCAATACCCTCCCATATAATTTACCAGGAATACTCAACAAACTTATACCTCTGTAATTAGAGCACTCACTCTTATACTCTTTGCCTTTGTACAATGGCACTATGCAAGCATTCCGCCAATCCTCAGGCACCTCACCATGAATCATATATACATTAAATAACCTTACCAACCAGTCAACAATACAGTTACCCCCTTTTTTAATAAGTTCCACTGCAATACCATCCAATCCTGCTGCCTTGCCGGCTTTCATCTTCCGTAAAGCTTTTACTACCTCTTCTCTGTTTACCAAATCATTTTCCCTAACCCTCTCACTTTGCACACCACCTCGACCAAAACACCCTATATCTGCCACTCTATCATCAAACACATTCAACAAACCTTGAAAATACTCACTCAATCTCCTTCTCACATCACCACTACGTGTTATCACCTCTCCATTAGCCCCCTTCACTGACGTTCCCATTTGCTACCATGTCTTACGCACTTTATTTACCACCTTCCAAAAGATCTTTTTATTATCCCTGAAATTTAATGATACTCTCTCACCCCAACTCTCATTTGCCCTATTTTTCACCTCTTTCACCTTTTTCTTTACGTCCTGCCTCTTTCTTTTATACCTCTCCCAGTCATTTGTATTTTTTCCCTGCAAAAATCGTCCAAATGCCTCTCTCTTCTCTTTCACTAATAATCTTACTTCTTCATCCCACCAGTCACTACATTTTCTAATCAACCCACCTCCCACGCTTCTCATGCCACGAGCATCTTTTGCGCAAGCCATCACTGCTTCCCTAAGTACATCCCATTCCTCACCCACTCCCCTTACCTCCTTTGTTCTCACCTTTTTCCATTCTGTACTCAGTCTCTCCTGTTACTTCCTCACACAAGTCTCCTTCCCAAGCTCACTTACTCTCACCACTGTTTTCACCCCAACATTCTCTCTTCTTTTCTGAAAACCCCCACAAATCTTGACCTTCGCCTCCACAAGATAATGAAAAGACATCCCTCCAGTTGCACCTCTCAGCACATTAACAGAGTCTCTCTTTCGTGCGTCTATCAATTAACACGCAATCCAATAACGCTCTCTGGCCATCTCTCCTACTTACATACGTATACTTATGTATATCTCGCTTTTTAAACCAGGTATTCTCAATCACCAGTCCGTTTTCAGTACATAAATCTACAAGCTCTTCACCATTTCCATATACAACACTGAGCACTCCATATATACCAATTATTCCCTCAACTGCCACATTATTCACCTTTGCATTCAAATCACCTATCACTATAACCCGGTCTTGTGCATCAAAACCACAAACACACTCATTCAGCTGCACGCAAAACACTTGCCTCTCATGATCTTTCTTCTCATGCCCAGGTGCATATGCACCAATAACCACCCATCTCTCTTCATCAATTTTCAGTTTTACCCATATCAATCTAGAATTTACTTTCTTACCCTCTATCACATACTCCAAAAACTCCTGATTCAGGAGTAGTGCTACTCCTTCCCTTGCTCTTGTCCTCTCACTAACCCCTGACTTTCCTCCCAAGACATTCCCAAACCACTCTTCCCCTTTGCACTTGAGCTTTGTTTCACTCATAGCCAAAAGCTTAAAAGGTTCCTTTCCTCAAACATCATACCTATCTCTCCTTTTTTCTCATCTTGGTTACATCCACACACATTTAGACACCCCAATCTGAGCCTTCGAGGAGGATGAGCACTCCTCGCGTGACTCCTTCTTCTGTTTCCCCTTTTCGAAAGTTAAAATACAAGGAGGGGAGGGTTTCTGGCCCCCCGGTGGCGTCCCCTTTAGTCGCCTTCTACGACACGTGAGGAATGCGTGGGAAGTATTCTTTCTCCCCTATCCCCAGGGAAAATATATATATATATATATATATATATATATATATATATATATATATATATATATATATTATCATTTTGCTTTGTCGCTGTCTCCCACGCTTGCGAGGTAGCGCAAGGAAACAGACGAAGGAAATGGCCCAACCCACCCCCACACGCATTCACACTCACACATGTCCACACACGCAAATGTACACACCCACACATCCCAACGTAAACATATATATACACACACACACACGCACACACACACACATATACACACATGCACACAATTCACACTGTCTACCCCTACTCACCCCCATCGCGACCCCGCCACACACGGAATAACATCCCTACCCCCTCTTGTCAGCTAGGCAGCGCCAAGAAAAGACTACGAAGGCCCCATTCGCTCACACTCAGTCTCCAGCTGTCAATCAGTAATGCCCGAAACCATAGCTCCCTTTCTACATCTTGGCCCACACCTTATATTCTTAGTACCTTCCACATATCATCTCTATCAACTCTGTCATATGCCTTCTCGAAATCCATAAATGCTACATAGAAATCCATTTGCTTTTCTAAGTATTTCTCACATACATTCTTCAAAGGAAACACCTGATCAACACATCCTCTACCACTTCTGAAACCATACTGCTCTTCCCCAATATTATGCTCTTCATATCTTTTTGTTATTAATATTATTTTGCTTTGTCGCTGTCTCCCGCGTTAGTGAGGTAGCGCAAGCAAGCAGATGAAAGAATGGCCCAACCCGCCCCCATACACATGTATGTACATACACGTCCACACACACAAATATACATACCTATACATCTCAATGTACACATATTTTTACACACACAGACATATACATATATACACATGTACACAATTCTTACTTTTTGCCTTTATTTATTCCCATCGCCACATCGCTACACAAGGAATATCAGCCCCTTCCCCCTCATGTGTGCGAGGTAGCGCTAGGAAAAGACAACAAAGGCCCCATTATTTCACACTCACTCTCTAGCTGTCATGTAATAATGCAACGAAACCACAGCTACCTTTCGACATCCAGGCCCAACAGAACTTTCCATGGTTTACCCCAGACGTTTCACATGCCCTGGTTCAATCCATTGACAGCACCTCGACCCCGGTATAAAACATCGTTCCAATTCAATCTATTTCTAGCACGCCTTTCACCCTCCTGCCTGTTCAGTCCCCGATCACTCAAAATCTTTTTCACTCCACCTTTCCACCTCCAATTTGGTCTCCCACTTCTCCTCGTTCACTACCACCTTTGACATATATATCCCCTTGGGCAATCTTTCCTAACTCATTCTCTCCATGTGACCAAACCATTTCAAAACACCCTCTTCTGCTCTCTCAACCACACTCTTTTTATTTCCACACATCTCTCTTACCCTTACATTACTTACTCGAACAAACCACCTCACACCACATATTCTCCTCAAACATCTAATTTCCAGCACATCCACCCTTCTGCCCACAACTCTATCCATAGCCCACGCCTCACAGCCATACAATATTGTTGGAGCCACTATTCCTTCAAACATACCCATTTTTGCCTTCCGAGATAATGTTCTCGACTTCCAAACATTCTTCAAAGCTCCCAGAATTTTCGCCCCCTCCCCCACCCTATGATTCACTTCCGCTTCCATGGTTCCATACGCTGCCAGATCCACTCCCAGATATCTAAACCACTTTACTTCCTCCAGTTTTCCTCCATTCAAACTTACCTCCTAATTGACTTGACCCTCAACCCTACTGTACCTAATAACCATGCTCTTATTCATATTTACTCTTAACTTTCTTCTTTCACACACTTTGCCAAACTCAGTCACCAGCTTCTGCAGTTTCTGATATGAATCAGGCACCAGCGCTGTATCATCAGCGAACAACTACTGACTCACTTCACAAGCTCTCTCTTCCACAACTGACTACATACTTGCCCCTCTTACCAAAACTCTTGTATTCACCTCCCTAACAACCCATCCAAAAACAAATTAAACAACCATGGAGACATCACACACACCTGCCGCAAACCTACATTCACTGAGAACCAATCACTTTCCTCTCTACCTACACGTTTACACGCCTTACATCCTCGATAAAAACTTTTCACTGCTTCTAACAACTTTCCTCCCACACCATATATTCTTAATACCTTCCACAGAGCATCTCTATCAACTCTGTCATATTCCTTCTCCAGATCCATAAATGCTACATACAAATCCGTTTGCTTTTCTAAATATTTCTCACATACATTCTTCAAAGCAAACACCTGATTCACACATCCTTTACCACTTCTGAAACGACATTGCTCTTCCCAATCTGATGTTCTGTATATTCCTTCAGGCTCTCAATCAATACCCTCCCATACAATTTACCAGGAATACTCAACAAACTTATACCTCTGTAATTTTAGCACTCACATTTATCCCCTTTGCCTTTGTACAATGGCACTATACAATATATATATATATATATATATATATATATATATATATATATATATATATATATATATATATATATATACATATATATATATATATATATATATATATATATATATATATATATATATATATATATATATATATATATATATATATATATATATATATATATATATATATATATATATATATATATATATATATATATATATATATATATATATATATAATATTGAGGAACTTCACCATGAATCATACATACAGTTAATAGCCTTACCAACTAGTCATCAATACTGTCACCAACTTTTTTAATAAATTCCACTGCAATACCACCCAAACCTGCTGCCTTGCCGGCTTTCATCTTCCGCAAAGCTTTTATTACCTCTTCTCTGTTTATCAAATCATTCTCCCTAACACTCTCACTTTGCACACCACCTCGACCCATACACCCTAATTCTGCCACTCTGTCATCAACCACATTAAACAAACATTCAAAATACTCACTCAATCTCCTCACTTCACCGCTAGTTGTTATCACCTCCCCATCAGCCCCCTTCACTGAAGTTTCCATTTGCTCCCTTGTCTTACGCACTTTATTTACCTCCTTCCAAAAAATCTTTGTATTGTCCCTAAAATCTAATGACACTCACTCACCCTACTCTCATTTGCCCTCTTTTTCACCTCTTGCACCTTCCTCTTGACCTTCTGCCTCTTTCTTTTATACATCCTCCACTCATTTGCATTTTTTCCCCGCAAAAATCGTCCAAATGCCTCTTCCTTCTCTTTCACTAATAATCTTACTTCTTCATCCCACCACTCACTACCCTTTCTAATCAACCAACCTCCCACGCTTATCATGCCACAAGCATCATTTGCGCAAGCCATCACTACTTCCCTAAATACATCACCTTCCTCCCCCACTCCCCTTACCTCCTTTGTTTTCACGTTTTTCCATTCGGTACTCAGTCATTCCTGGTACTTCCTCAAACAAGTCTCCTTCCCAAGCTAACTTACTCTCACCACTCTCTTCACCCTAACATTCTCTCTTCTTTTCTGAAAACCCCCACAAGTCTTCACCTTCGCCTCCACAAGATAATGATGAGACATCCCTCCAGTTGCACCTCTCAGCACATTAACATCTAAAAGTCTCTCTGTCGCGCGCCTATTAATAAACACGTAATCCAATAACGCTCTCTGGCCATCTCTCCTACTTTCATACGTATACTTATATATATGTCTTTTTTTAAACCAGGTATTCCCAATCACCAGTCCTTTTTCAGCACATAAATCTACAAGCTCCTCACCATTTCCATTTACAACACTGAACACCCCATGTATACCAATAATTCCCTCAATTGCCACATTACTCACCTTTGCATTTAATTCTCCCATCACTATAACTCGGTCTTGTGCATCAAAACCACTAATACATTAATTCAGCTGCACGCAAAACACTTGCCTCTCATGATCTTTCTTCTCATGCCCAGGTGCATATGCACCAATAATCACCCATATCTCTCCATCAACTTTCAGTTTTACCCATATCAATCTAGAAGTTACTTTTTTAAACTCTATCACATCCTCCCACAACTCCTGTTTCAGGAGTAGTGCTAGTCCTTCCCTTGCTCTTGTCCTCTCCCTAACACCTGACTTTATTCCCAAGACATTCCCAAAACATTCTTCCCCTTTACCCTTGAACTTAGTTTAACTTAGAGTCAAAACATAGAGGTTCCTTTCCTCAAATATACTACCTATTTTTCCTTTTTTCTCGTGTTGGTTACATCCACACACATTTAGACACCCCAATATGAGCCTTCGAGGAGGATGAGCACTCCACGCTTGAGTCCTTCTTCGGTTTCCCCTTTTCGAAAGTTAAAATACAAGGAGGGGAGGTTTTTTTGCCCCTCGCTCCCCTCACCTTTAGTTGCCTTCTACGATAAATATATATATATATATATATATATATATATATATATATATATATATATATATATATATATATATATATATATATATATATATATATATATATATATATATATATATATATATATATATATATATATATATATATATATATATATATATATATATATTTATATATGTATATATTTATATATATATATATATATATATATATATATATATATATATATATATATATATATATATATATATATATTTTGCTTTGTCGCTGTCTCCCGCGTTTGCGAGGTAGGGCAAGGAAACAGACGAAAGAAATGGCCCAACTCACCCCCATACACATGTATATACATACACGTCCCCACACGCAAATATGCATACCCATACATGTCAATGTACGCATATATATACACACACAGACATATACATATATATACATGCACACAATTCACACTGTCTGCCTTTATTCATTCCCATCGCCACCTCGACACACATAGAAATAACATCCCTCTCCCCCTCATGTGTGCGATGTAACACTAGGAAAAGACAACAAAGCCCCCATTCCTTTACACTCAGTCTCTAGCTGTCATACAATAATTCCCGAAACCACAGCTCCCTTTCCACATCCAGGCCCCACACAACTTTCCATGGTTTACCCCAGACGCTTCATATGCCTTGATTCAATCCATTGACAGCACGTCGACCCCAGTATACCACATCGATCCAATTCATTCCATTCCTTGCCCGCCTTTCACCCTCCTGCATGTTCAGGCCCGAACACTCAAAATCTTTTTCACTCCATCTTTCCACCTCTAATTTGGTCTCCCACTTCTCTTCGTTCCCGCCACCTCCGACACATATATCCTCTTGGTCAATCTTTCCTCACTCATTCTCTCCGTGTGCCCAAACCATTTCAAAACAACCTCTTCTTCTCTCTCAACCACGCTCTTTTTATTTCCACACATCTCTCTTACCCTTACGTTACTTACTCGATCAAACAACCTCACACCACATATTGTCCTCAAACATGTCATTTCCAGCACTTCCACCCGTCCTGCGCACTACTATATCCATAGTCCACGCCTCGTAACCATACAACATTGTTGGAACCACTATTCCTTCAAACATAGCCATTTCTTCTTCTGGAGATAATGTTCTCGACTTTCACACATTCTTCAAGGCTCCCAGGATTCTCACCCCCTCCCCCTCCCTATGATTCACTTCCGCTTCCTTTATTCCATCCACTGCCAGATCCACTCCCAATTATCTAAAACACTTTACTTTCTCTAATTTTTCTACAGTCAAACTTACCTCCCAATTGACTTGACCCTCAACCCTATTGTACCTAATAACCTTGCTCTTATTCACATTTTCTCTTAACTTTCTTCTTTCACACACTTTCGCAAACTCAGTCACCAGCTTCTGTAGTTTTTCACAAAAATTTAGCCACAAGCTCTATAGGATCAGCGAACATCATCTGACTCACTTCCCAAGCTCTTTCATCCCCGAAAGACGGCATACTTGCCCCTCTTTCCAAAACTCTTGCATTCATATCCCTAACAACCCCATCCATAAACAAATCAAACAACCATGGAGACATCAAACAACCCTGCCGCAAACCTACATTCACTGAGAACCAATCACTTTTCTCTCTTCCTACACGTCCACATGCCTTACATCCTCGATAAAAACTTTTAACTGTTTCTAACAACTTGCTTCCCACACAATATATTCTTAGTACCTTCCAAAGAGCATCTCTATCAAATCTATCATATACCTTCTCCAGATACATAAATTCTACATACACATTCATTTGCTTTTCTAAGTATTTCTCACATACATTCTTCAAAGCAAGCACCTGATCCACATATCCTCTGCCACTTCTGAAACCACACTCCTCTTCCCCAAACTGATGCTCTGTACATGCCTTAAACCTCTCAATCAATACCCTCCCATATGATTTACCAGGAATACTCAACAAACTTATACCTCTGTAATTTAAGCACTCACTCTTGTCCCCTTTGCCTTTGTACAATGGTATTATGCACGCATTCCGCCAATCCTCGGGCACCCCAACATGAATCATACATACATTAAATAACCTTATCAACCAGTCAACAATACAGTCACCCCCTTTTCTAACAAATTCCAATGCAATCCCATCCAAACCCGCTGCCTTGCCGGCGTTCATCCTCCGCAAAGCTTTTACTACCTCTTTTCTGTTCCCCAAATCATGTTCCCTAACCCTCTCACTTTGCACACCACCTCAACCAAAACACCCTATATCTGCCACTCTATCATCAAACACATTCAACAAACCTTCAAAATACTCACTCCATCTCCTTCTCACATCACCATTTCTTGTTATCACCTCCCCATTAGCCCCCTTCACTGAAGTTCCCATTTGCTCCCTTGTCTTACGCACTTTATTTACCTCCTTCCAGAACATCTTTTTATTCTCCCTAAAATTTAATGACACTCACTCACCCCAACTCTCATTTGCCCTCTTTTTCACCTCTTGCAACTTTCTCTTGGCCTTCTGCCTCTTTCTTTTATACATATCCCTCTCATTTGCATTTTTTCCACTCAAAAACCGTCCAAATGTCTCTCTCTTCTCTTTCAATAATAATCTTACTTCTTCATCCCACCACTCACTACCCTTTCTAATCAACCCACCTCCCACGCTTCTCATGCCACAAGCATCTTTTGCGCCAGCCATCACTGCTTCCCTAAATACATCCCATTTCTTCTCCACTCCCCTAACCTCCTTTGTTCTCACCTTTTTCCATTCTGTACTCAGTCATTCCTGGTACTTCCTCACACAAGTCTCCTTCCCAAGCTCACTTACTCTCACCTCTCTCTTCACCTTAACATTCTCTCTTCTTTTCTGAAAACCCCCACAAATCTTCACCTTCGCCTCCATAATATAATGATCAGACATCCCTGACTTTGCACTTCTCACCATATTAACATCCAAAAGTCTCTCTTTCGCGCGCCTATGAATAAACACGTAATCCAATAACGCTCTCTGGCCATCTCTTCTACTTACATACGTATATTTATGTATATCTCGCTTTTTAAACCACGTATTCCCAATCACCAGTACTTTTTCAGAACATAAATCTACAAGCTCTTCACCATTTCCATTTACAACACTGAACACCCCATGTATACCAATAATTCCCTCAACAGCCACATTACTCACCTTTGCATTCAATACTCCCATCACTATAACCCGGTCTTGGGCATCAAAACCACTTACACATTCATTCAGCTGTACGCAAAACACTTGCCTCTCATGATCTTTCTTCTCATGCCCAGGTGCATATGCACAAAGAATCACCCATATCTCTCCATCAACTTTCAGTTTTTCCCATATTAATCTAGAATTTACTTTTTTAAACTCTATCATATCCTGGAACTCTATCATATCCAGGAATGGGATGTATTTAGGGAATCAGTGATGGATTGCGCAAAAGATGCATGTGGCATGAGAAGAGTGGGAGGTGGGTTGCTTAGAAAGGGTAGTGAGTGGTAGGATGAAGAAGTAAGAGTATTAGTGAAAGAGAAGAGAGAGGCATTTGGACGATTTTTGAAGGGAAAAAATGCAATTGAGTGGGAGATGTATAAAAGAAAGAGACAGGAGGTCAAGAGAAAGGTGCAAGAGGTGAAAAAAAGGGCAAATGAGAGTTGGGGTGAGAGAGTATCATTAAATTTTAGGGAGAAAAAAAAGATGTTCTGGAAGGAGGTAAATAAAGTGCGTAAGACAAGGGAGCAAATGGGAACTTCAGTGAAGGGCGCAAATGGGGAGTTGAAAACAAGTAGTGGTGACGTGAGAAGGAGATGCAGTGAGTATTTTGAAGGTTTGTTGAATGTGTTTGATGATAGAGTGGCAGATATAGGGGGTTTTGGTTGAGGTGGTGTGCAAAGTGAGAGGGCTAGGGAAAATGATTTGGTAAACAGAGAAGAGGTAGTAAAAGCTTTGCGGAAGATGAAAGCCGGCAAGGTAGCAGGTTTGGATGGTATTGCAGTGGAATTTATTAAAAAAGAGGTAACTGTATTGTTGACTGGTTGGTAAGGTTATTTAATGTATGTATGACTCATGGTGAGGAGCCTGAGGATTGGCGAAATGCTTGCATAGTGCCATTGTACAAAGGCAAAGGGGATAAGAGTGAGTGCTCAAATTACAGAGGTATAAGTTTGTTGAGTATTCCTGGTAAATTATATGGGAGGGTATTGATTGAGAGGGTGAAGGCATGTACAGAGCATCAGATTGGGGAAGAGCAGTGTAGTTTCAGATGTGGTAGATGATGTGTGGATCAGGTGTTTACTTTGAAGAATGTATGTGAGAAATACTTAGAAAAGCAAATGGATTTGTATGTAGCATTTATGGATCTGGAGAAGGCATATGATAGAGTTGATAGAGATGCTCTGTGGAAGGTATTAAGAATATATGGTGTGGGAGGCAAGTTGTTAGAACCAGTGAAAAGTTTTTATCGAGGATGTAAGGAATGTGTACGTGTAGGAAGAGAGGAAAGTGATTGGTTCTCAGTGAATGTAGGTTTGCGGCAGGGGTGTGTGATGTCTCCATGGTTGTTTAATTTGTTTATGGATGTTGTTGTTAGGGAGGTGAATGCAAGAGTTTTGGAAAGAGGGGCAAGTATGAAGTCTGTTGGGGATGAGAGAGCTTGGGAAGTGAGTCAGTTGTTGTTCACTGATGATACAGCGCTGGTGGTTGATTCATGTGAGAAACTGCAGAAGCTGGTGACTGAGTTTAGTAAAGTGTGTGAAAGAAGAAAGTTAAGAGTAAATGTGAATAAGAGCAAGTTTATTAGGTACAGTAGGGTTGAGGGTCAAGTCAATTGGGAGGTGAGTTTGAATGGAGAAAAACTGGAGGAAGTGAATTGTTTTAGATATCTGGGAGTAGATCTGACAGCGGACGGAACCATGGAAGCGGAAGAGGATCATAGGGTGGGGGAGGGGGCGAAAATTCTGGGAGCCTTGAAAAATGTGTGGAAATCGAGAACATTATATCGGAAAACAAAAATGGGTATGTTTGAAGGAATAGTGGTTCCAACAATGTTGTATGGTTGCGAGACGTGGGCTATGGATAGAGTTGTGCGCAGGAGGATGGATGTGCTAGAAATGAGATGTTTGAGGACAATGTGTGGTGTGATGTGGTTTGATCGAGTAAGTAACGTAAGGGTAAGAGAGATGTGTGGAAATAAAAAGAGCGTGGTTGAGAGAGCAGAAGACGGTATTTTGAGATGATTCTGGCACATGGAGAGAATGAGTGAGGAAAGATTGACCAAGAGGATATACGTGTCGGAGGTGGAGGGAACGAGGAGAAGAGGGAGACCAAATTGGAGGTGGAAAGATGAATTGAAAAAGATTTTGTGTGATCGGGGCCTGAACATGCAGGAGGGTGAAAGGAGGGCAAGGAATATAGTGAATTGGATCGATGTGGTATACCGGGGTTGACGTGCTGTCAGTGGATTGAATCAAGGCATGTGAAGCGTCTGGGGTAAACCATGGAAAGTGTGTAGGTGTGTATATTTGCGTGTTTGGACGTATGTATATACATGTGTATGGGGGTGGATTGGGCCATTTCTTTCGTCTGTTTCCTTGCGCTACCTCGCAAACGCGGCAGACAGCGACAAAGCACAAATATATATATATATATATATATATATATATATATATATATATATATATATATATATATATATATATATATATATATATATATATATATATATATATATATACATATATTATTATTATTTTGCTTTGTCGCTGTTTCCCGCGTTTGCGAGTTAGTGCAAGAAACAGACGAAAGAAATGGCCCAACCCACCCCCCTACACATGTATATACATACACGTCCACACACGCAAGTATACATACCTATACATCTCAATGTACACATATGTATACGCACACAGACACATACATATATTCCCATGCACACAATTCACACTGTCTGCCTTTATTGATTCCCATCGCCCCCTCGCTACACATGAAATACCATCCCCCTCCTCCCTCATGTGTGGGAGGTAGCGCTAGGAAAAGACAACAAAAGCCCCATTCGTTCACACTCAGTCTCTAGGTGTCATGCAATAATGCCCGAAACCACAGCTCTCTTTCCACATCCAGGCCCCAAACAACTTTCCATGGTTTACCCCATACGTTTCACATGTCCTGATTCAATCCACTGACAGCATGCCAACCCAGGTATACCACATCGATCCAATTCACTCTATTCCTTACCCGCCTGTCAGCCTCCTGCATGTTCACGCCCCGATCACTCAAAATCTTTTTCACTCCATCTTTCCACCTCCAATTTGGTCTCCCACTTCTCCTCGTTCCCTCCACCTCCGACACATATATCCTCTTAGTTAATCTTTCCTTAATCATTCTCTCTCGAAACATCCTCTTTTGCTCTCCCAACCATGCTCTTCCTATTTCCGCACATCTATCTTACCCTTGCATTACTTACTCGATCAAACCACCTGTAACCAAACTTTGTCCTCAAACATCTCATTTCCAGCACATCCACCCTCCTGCGCACACCTCTATCCATAGCCCACGCCTCGCAACCATGCAACATTGTTGGAACCACTATTCCTTCAAACATACCCATTTTTGATTTCGGAGATAATGTTCTAGACTTCCAAACATTCTCCAAGTCTCCCAGGACTTTCGCCCCCTCCCCACCCTATGATTCACTTCCGCTTCCAGGGTTCCATCCGCTGCCAGATCCATTCCCAGATATCTAAAACGCTTTACTCCTCCAGTTTTTCTTCATTCAAACTTACCTCCCAATAGACTTGACCCTCAACCCTACTGTACCTAATAACCTTGCTCTTATTCACATTTACTCTTAACTTTCTTCTTTCGCACACTTTACCAAACTCAGTCACCAGCTTCTGCAGTTTCTCACATGAATCAGCAACCAGCCCTATATTATCAGCGAACAACATCTGACTCACTTCCCAAGCTCTCTCATCCACAACAGACGTCATACTTGCCACTCTTTCCAAAACTCTTGCATTCATCTCCCTAACAACCCCATCCATAAAACAAATTAAACAACAATGGAGAAATCACACATCCCTGCCGCAAACCTACATTCACTGAGAACCAATCACTTTCCTCTCTTCCTACACGTACACATTCCTTAAATCCTCGATAAAAACTTTTCACTGCTTCTAACAACTTGCCTCCCACACCATATATTCTTAATACCTTCAACAGAGCATCTCTATCATATATATGTATACATATATGTATGTATTTATATATATATATATATATATATATATATATATATATATATATATATATATATATATATATATATATATATATATATATATATATATATATAAAGCAAAAATGGGTATGTTTGAAGGAATAGTGGTTCCAACAATGTTGTATGGTTGCGAGGCGTGGGCTATGGATAGAGTTGTGCGCAGGAGGATGGATGTGCTGGAAATGAGATGTTGGAGGACAATGTGTGGTGTGAGGTGGTTTGATCGAGTGAGTAACGTAAAGGTAAGAGAGATGTGTGGAAATAAAAAGAGCGTGGTTGAGGGAGCAGAAGAGGGTGTTTTGAAGTGGTTTGGGCACATGGAGAGAATGAGTGAGGAAAGAATGAACAAGAGGATATATGTGTCGGAGGTGGAGGGAACGAGGAGAAGAGGGAGACCAAATTGGAGGTGGAAAGATGGAGTGAAAAAGATTTTGTGTGATCGGGGCCTGAACATGCAGGAGGGTGAAAGGAGGGCAAGGAATAGAGTGAATTGGAGCGATGTGGTATACCGGGGTTGACTTGCTGCCAGTGGATTGAATCAAGGCATGTGAAGCGTCTGGGGTAAACCATGGAAAGCTGTGTAGGTATGTATATTTGCGTGTGTGGACGTATGTATATACATGTGTATGGTAGGGGGGGTTGGGCCATTTCTTTCGTCTGTTTCCTTGCGCTACCTCGCAAACGCGGGAGACAGCCACAAAGTATAATAAAAAAAATAAAAATATATATATATATAGGAGGGTAAGGAATAGAGTGAATTGGATCGATGTGGTATACCAGGGTTGACGTGCTGTCAGTGGATTGAATCAGGGCATATGAAGTGTCTGAGGTAAACCATGGAAAGCTGTGTAGGTATGTATATTTGCATGTGTGGACCTATGTATATACATGTGTAAGGGGGTGGATTGGGCCACTTCTTTCGTCTGTTTCCTTGAGCTACCTCGCAAACGCGGGAGACAGCGACAAAGCAAAAAAAAAAAAAAAAATAAATATATATATATATATTAAAAAAGGGGGTGACTATATTGTTGACTGGTTGGTTAGGTTATTTAATGTATGTATGATTCATGGTGAGGTGCCTAAGGATTGGCGGAATGCTTGCATAGTGCCATTGTACAAAGGCAAATTAAGAGTGACTGCTCAAATTACAGAGGTATAAGTTTGTTGAGTATTCCTGGCAAATTATATGGGAGGGTATTGATTGAGAGGGTGAAGGCATGTACAGAGCATCAGATTGGGGAAGAGCAGTATGGTTTCAGAAGTGGTAGAGGATGTGTGGATCAGGTGTTTGCTTTGAAGAATGTATGTGATAAATACTTAGAAAAACAAATGGATTTGTATGTAGCAGTTATGGATCTGGAGAAGGCATATGATAGAGTTGATAGAAATGCTCTGTGGAAGGTTTTAAGAATATATGGTGTGGGAGGCAAGTTGTTAGAAGCAGTGAAAAGTTTTTATCGAGGATGTAAGGCATGTGTACGTGTATGAAGAGAGGAAAGTGATTGGTTCTCAGTGAATGTAGGTTTGCGGCAGGGGTGTGTGATGTCTCCATGGTTGTTTAATTTGCTTATGGATGGGGTGAATGCAAGAGTTTTGGAAAGAGGGACAAGTATGTAGTCTGTTCTGGATGAGAGAGTTTGGAAAGTGAGTCAGTTGTTGTTCGCTGATGATACAACGCTGGTGGCTGATTCATGTAAGAAACTGCAGAAGCTGGTGACTGAGTTTGGTAAAGTGTGTGAAAGAAGAAAGTTAAGCGTAAATGTGAATAAGAGTAAGGTTTTTAGGTACAGTAGGGGTGAGGGTCAAGTCAATTGGGAGGTAAGTTTGAATGGAGAAAAAATAGAGGAAGTAAAGTGTTTTAGATATCTGGGAGTGGATTTGGCAGCGGATGGAACCATGGTGGCGGAAGTGAATCATAGGGGGGGGGAGGGGTTGAAAATTCTGGCAGCCTTGAATAATGTTTGGAGGTCGAGAACATTATCTCGGAAAGCTAAAATGGGCATGTTTGAAGGAATAGTTGTTCAAAAATGCTGTAAGGTTGCGAGGCGTGGGCTATGGATAGAGTTGTGCGCAGGAGGGTGGATGTGCTGGAAATGAGATGTTTGAGGACAATATGTGGTGTGAGGTGGTTTGATCGAGTAAGTAATATAAGGGTGAGAGAGATGTGTGGAAATAAAAATAATGTGGTTGAGAGAGGAGAAGAGGGTGTTTTGAAATGGTTTGGTCACATGGAGAGAATGAGTGGGGAAAGATTGACCAAGAGGATATATGTGTCAGAGTTGGAGGGAACGAGGAGGAGTGGGAGACCAAATTGGAGGTGGAAAGATTGAGGGAAAAACATTTCAATATATATATATATATATATATATATATATATATATATATATATATATATATATATATATATATATATATATATATATATATATATATATTTTATTTTATTATTTTTATTATACTTTGTCGCTGTCTCCCGCGTTTGCGAGGTAGCGCAAGGAAACAGACGAAAGAAATGGCCCAACCCCCCCCCATACACATGTATATACATACGTCCACACACGCAAATATACATACCTACACAGCTTTCCATGGTTTACACCAGACGCTTCACATGCCTTCATTCAATCCACTGACAGCACGTCAACCCCGGTATACCACATCGCTCCAATTCACTCTATTCCTTGCCCTCCTTTCACCCTCCTGCATGTTCAGGCCCCGATCACACAAAATCTTTTTCACTCCATCTTTCCACCTCCAATTTGGTCTCCCTCTTCTCCTCGTTCCCTCCACCTCCGACACATATATCCTCTTGGTCAATCTTTCCTCACTCATTCTCTCCATGTGCCCAAACCACTTTAAAACACCCTCTTCTGCTCTCTCAACCACGCTGTTTTTATTTCCACACTTCTCTCTTACCCTTACGTTACTCACTCGATCAAACCATCTCACACCACACATTGTCCTCAAACATCTCATTTCCAGCACATCCATCCTCCTGCGCACAACTCTATCCATATCCCACGCCTCGCAACCATACAACATTGTTGGAACCACTATTCCTTCAAACATACCCATTTTTGCTTTCCGAGATAATGTCCTCGACTTCCACACATTCTTCAAGGACCCCAGAATTTTCGCCCCCTCCCCCACTCTATGATCCACTTCCGCTTCCATGGTTCCATCCGCTGCCAGATCCACTCCCAGATATCTAAAACACTTCACTTCCTCCAGTTTTTCTCCATTCAAACTCACCTCCCAATTGACTTGACCCTCAACCCTACTGTACCTAATAACCTTGCTCTTATTCACATTTACTCTTAACTTTCTTCTTCCACACACTTTACCAAACTCAGTCACCAGCTTCTGCAGTTTCTCACATGAATCAGCCACCAGCGCTGTATCATCAGCGAACAACAACTGACTCACTTCCCAAGCTCTCTCATCCCCAACAGACTTTATACTTGCCCCTCTTTTCAAAACTCTTGCATTTACCTCCCTAACAACCCCATCCATAAACAAATTAAATAACCATGGAGACATCACACACCCCTGCCGCAAACCTACATTCACTGAGAACCAATCACTTTCCTCTCTTCCTACACGTACACATGCCTTACATCCTCGATAAAAACTTTTCACTGCTTCTAACAACTTTCCTCCCACACCATATATTCTTAATACCTTCCAGAGAGCATCTCTATCAACTCTATCATATGCCTTCTCCAGATCCATAAATGCTACATACAAATCCATTTGCTTTTCTAAGTATTTCTCACATATATTCTTCAAAGCAAACACCTGATCCACACATCCTCTACCACTTCTGAAACCACACTGCTCTTCCCCAATCTGATGCTCTGTACATTCCTTCACCCTCTCAATCAATACCCTCCCATATAATTTACCAGGAATACTCAACAAACTTATACCTCTGTAATTTGAGCACTCACTCTTATCCCCTTTGCCTTTGTACAATGGCACTATGCACGCATTCCGCCAATCCTCAGGCACCTCACCATGAGTCATACATACATTAAATAATCTTACCAACCAGTCAACAATATAGTCACCCCATTTTTTAATAAATTCCACTGCAATACCATCCAAGCCTGCTGCCTTGCCGGCAAATATATATATATATATATATATATATATATATATATATATATATATATATATATATATATATATATATATATATATATATATATATATATATATATATATAAATATATATATATATATATATATATATATATATATATATATATATATATATATATATATATATATATATATATATATATATATATATATATATATATATATATATATATATATATGTATATATATATATATATATATATATATATATATATATATATATATATATATATATATATATATATATATATATATTATTTATTTATTTAGTCTGCTTTCTCTGTCTCCCGCGTTTGCGATGCAGCGCAAGGAAACAGGCGAAAGAAATAGCCCAACCCACCCCCATACACAATGTATATACATACACGTCCCCACACGCAAATATACATACCTATACATCTCAATGTACACATTATTATACACACACACACATATACATATATACCCATGCACAAAATTCACACTGTCTACCGCTATTCATTCACACCGCCACCTCGCCTCACATGGATTACCATTCGCCTCCCCCCTCATGTGTGCGAGGTAGCACTAGGAAAAGACAACAAAGGCCCAATTCGTTCACACTCAGTCTCTAGCTGTCATGCAATAATACCCGAAACCACAGCTCCCTTTCCACATCCAGGCACCACACAACTTTCCAAGTTTTACCCCACACGCTTCACATGCACTGATTCAATCCACTGACAGCACGTCAACCCCGGTATACCACATCGATCCAATTCACTCTATTCCTTGCCCGCCTTTCACCCTCCTGCATGTTCAAGCCCCGATCACACAAAATCTTTTTCACTCCATCTTTCCACTTCCAATTTGGTCTCCCACTTCTCCTCGTTCCCTCCACCTCCGACACATATATCCTCTTGGTCAATCTTTCCTCACTCATTCTCTCCATGTGCCCAAAACATTTCAAAACACCCTCTTCTCCTCTCTCAACCTCCACACATCTCTCTTACCCTTACATTACTTCCTCGATCAAACCACCTCACACCACATATTGTCCTCAAACATGTCATTTACAGCACATCCAACCTCCTGCGCACAACTCTACCCATAGCCCACGCCTCGCAACCATACAACATTGTTGCAACCACTATTCCTTCAAGCATTCCCATTTTTGCCTTCCGAGATAATGTTCTCGACTTCCACACATTCTTCAAGGCTCCCACAATTTTCGCCCCCTCCCCCACCCTATGATTCACTTCAGCTTTCATGGTTCCTTCCGCTGCCAGATCCACTCCAAGATATCGAAAACACTTTACTTCCTCCAGTTTTTCTCCATGCAAACTTACCTCCCAATTGACTTGACCCTCAACCCTACTGTACCTAATAACATTGCTCTTATTCACATTTACTCTTGACTTTTTTCTTTCACACACTTTACTAAACTCAGTCACCAGCTTCTGCAGTTTCTCACATGAATCAGCCACCAACGCTGTATCATCAGCGAACAACAACTGACTCACTTCCCAAGCTCTCTCATCCACAACAGACTTCATACTTGCCCCTCTTTACAAAACTCTTGCATTCACCTCCATAACAACCCCATCCATAAACAAATTAAAGAACCATGGAGACATCACACACCCCTGCCGCAAACCTACATTCACTGACAACCAATCACTTTCGTCTCTTCCTACACGTACACATGGCTTACAATCTCGATAAAAACTTTTCACTGCTTCTAACAACTTTCCTCCCACACCATATATTCCTAATACCTTCCACAGAGCATCTCTATCAACTCTATCATATGCCTTCTCCAGATCCATAAATGCTACATACAAATCCATTTGCTTTTCTAAGGATTTCTCACATACATTCTTCAAAGCAACCACCTGATCCACACATCCTCTACCACTTCTGAAACCACACTGCTCTTCCCCAATCTGATGCTCTGTACATGCCTTCACCCTCTCAATCAATACCCTCCCATATAATTTGACAGGAATACTCAACTAACTTATACCTCTGTAATTTGAGCACTCACTCTTATCCCCTTTGCCTTTGTACAATGGCACTATGCACGCATCCCGCCAATCCTCATGCACCTCACCATGAGTCATACATACATTGAATAACCTTACCAATCAGTCAACAATATATATATATATATATACATATATATATATATATATATATATATATATATATATATATATATATATATATATATATATATATATATATATATATATATATATATATATATATTTATTTATTTATTTTGCTTTGTCGCTGTCTCCCGCGTTTGCTAGGTAGGGCAAGGAAACAGACGAAAGAAATGGCCCAACTCAACCCCATACACATGTATATACATACACAGCCCCACACGCAAATATGCATGCACATATAACTCAATGTACACATATATATACACACACAGACATATACATATATACACATGCACACAATTCACATTGTCTGCCTTTACTAATTCCTATCGCCACCTCGATACACGTGGAAATAACATCCCTCTTCCCCTCATGTGTGCGATGTAATACTAGGAAAAGACAACAAAGCTCCCATTCCTTTACACTCACTCTCTAGCTGTCATGCAATAATTCCCGAAACCACAGCTCCCTTTCCACATCCACGCCCCACAGAACTTACCATGGTTTACCCCAACGCTTCACATGCCCTGATTCAATTCACTGATAGCAGGTCAACCCCTGTGTACCACATCGATCCAATTCATTCTATTCGTTGCCCGCCTTTCACCCTCATACATGTTCAGGCCCCGAACAATCAAAATCTTTTTCACTCCATCTTTCCACATCTAGTTTGGTCTCCCACTTCTCCTCGTTCCCTCCACCTCCGACACATATATCCTCTTGGTAAATCTTTCCTCACTCATTCTCTCCGTGTGCCCAGACCATTTTAAAACACCCTCTTCTGCTCTCTCAACCACGCTCATTTTATTTCCACACATGTCTCTTACCCTTACATTACGTACTCGATCAAACCACCTCACACCACATATTGTCCTCAAACATCTCATTTCCAGCACTTCCACCCCTCCTGCGCACTACTCTAACCATAGTCCACGCTTCGCAACCATACAACATTGTTGGGAACCACTATTCCTTCAAACATACCCATTTTTGATTTCGGAGATAATGTTCTAGACTTCCAAACATTCTCCAAGTCTCCCAGGACTTTCGCCCCCTCCCCACCCTATCATTCACTTCCGCTTCCAGGGTTCCATCCGCTGCCAGATCCACTCCCAGATATCTAAAACACTTTACTCCTCCAGTTTTTCTTCATTCAAACTTACCTCCCAATAGACTTGACCCTCAACCCTACTGTACCTAATAACCTTGCTCTTATTCACATTTACTCTTAACTTTCTTCTTTCACACACTTTACCAAACTCAGTCACCAGCTTCTGCAGTTTCTCACATGAATCAGCAACCAGCCCTATATTATCGGCGAACAACATCTGACTCACTTCCCAAGCTCCCTCATCCACAACAGACTTCATACTTGCCACTCTTTCCAAAACTCTTGCATTCACCTCCCTAACAACCCCATCCATAAAACAAACTAAACAACCATGGAGAAATCACACATCCCTGCCGAAAAACCTACATTCACTGAGAACCAATCACTTTCCTCTCTTCCTACACGTACACATGCCTTAAATCCTCGATAAAAACTTTTCACTGCTTCTAACAACTTGCCTCCCACACCATATATTCTTAATACCTTCCACAGAGCATCTCTATCATATATATGTATACATATATGTATGTATTTATATATATATATATATATATATATATATATATATATATATATATATATATATATATATATATATATATATATATATATATATATATATATATATATATACAAAGCAAAAATGTGTATGTTTGAAGGAATAGTGGTTCCAACAATGTTGTATGGTTGCGAGGCGTGGGCTATGGATAGAGTTGTGCGCAGGAGGATGGATGTGCTGGAAATGAGATGTTGGAGGACAATGTGTGGTGTGAGGTGGTTTGATCGAGTGAGTAACGTAAGGGTAAGAAAGATGTGTGGAAATAAAAAGAGCGTGGTTGAGGGAGCAGAAGAGGGTGTTTTGAAGTGGTTTGGGCACATGGAGAGAATGAGTGAGGAAAGATTGACCAAGAGGATATATGTGTCGGAGGTGGAGGGAACGAGAAGAGGGAGACCAAATTGTAGGTGGAAAGATGTAGTGAAAAAGATTTTGTGTGATCGGGGCCTGAACATGCAGGAGGGTGAAAGGAGGGCAAGGAATAGAGTGAATTGGAGCGATGTGGTATACCGGGGTTGACGTGCTGTCAGTGGATTGAATCAAGGCATGTGAATCGTCTGGGGTAAACCATGGAAAGCTGTGTAGGTATGTATATTTGCGTGTGTGGACGTATGTATATACATGTGTATGGTGGGGGGGGTTGGGCCATTTCTTTCGTCTGTTTCCTTGCGCTACCTCGCAAACGCGGGAGACAGCCACAAAGTATAATAAAAAAAATAGAAATATATATATATTGGAGGGTAAGGAATAGAGTGAATTGGATCGATGTGGTATACCAGGGTTGACGTGCTGTCAGTGGATTGAATCAGGGCATATGAAGTGTCTGAGGTAAACCATGGAAAGCTGTGTAGGTATGTATATTTGCATGTGTGGACGTATGTATATACATGTGTAAGGGGGTGGGTTGGGCCACTTCTTTCGTCTGTTTCCTTGCGCTACCTCGCAAACGCGGGAGACAGCGACAAAGCAAAAAAAAAAAAATATATATATATATATATTAAAAAAGGGGGTGACTATGTTGTTGACTGGTTGGTAAGGTTATCTAATGTATGTATGATTCATGGTGAGGTGCCTAAGGATTGGCGGAATGCTTGCATAGTGCCATTGTACAAAGGCAAATTAAGAGTGACTGCTTAAATTAAAGAGGTATAAGTTTGTTGAGTATTCCTGGCAAATTATATGGGAGGGTATTGATTGAGAGGGTGAAGGCATGTACAGAGCATCAGATTGGGGAAGAGCAGTATGGTTTCAGAAGTGGTAGAGGATGTGTGGATCAGGTGTTTGCTTTGAAGAATGTATGTGATAAATACTTAGAAAAACAAATGGATTTGTATGTAGCAGTTATGGATCTGGAGAAGGCATATGATAGAGTTGATAGAAATGCTCTGTGGAAGGTTTTAAGAATATATGGTGTGGGAGGCAAGTTGTTAGAAGCAGTGAAAAGTTTTTATCGAGGATGTAAGGCATGTGTACGTGTATGAAGAGAGGAAAGTGATTGGTTCTCAGTGAATGTAGGTTTGCGGCAGGGGTGTGTGATGTCTCCATGGTTGTTTAATTTGCTTATGGATGGGGTTTTGAGGGAGGTGAATGCAAGAGTTTTGGAAAGAGGGGCAAGTATGTAGTCTGTTCTGGATGAGAGAGCTTGGGAAGTGAGTCAGTTGTTGTTCCCTGATGATACAACGCTGGTGGCTGATTCATGTAAGAAACTGCAGAAGCTGGTGACTGAGTTTGGTAAAGTGTGTGAAAGAAGAAAGTTAAGCGTAAATGTGAATAAGAGTAAGGTTATTAGGTACAGTAGGGGTGAGGGTCAAGTCAATTGGGAGGTAAGTTTGAATGGAGAAAAAATAGAGGAAGTAAAGTGTTTTAGATATCTGGGAGTGGATTTGGCAGCGGATGGAACCATGGTGGCGGAAGTGAATCATAGGGTGGGGGAGGGGTTGAAAATTCTGGCAGCCTTGAATAATGTTTGGAAGTCGAGAACATTATCTCGGAAAGCTAAAATGGGTATGTTTGAAGGAATAGTTGTTCCAAAAATGCTGTAAGGTTGCGAGGCGTGGGCTATGGATAGAGTTGTGCGCAGGAGGGTGGATGTGCTGGAAATGAGATGTTTGAGGACAATATGTGGTGTGAGGTGGTTTGATCGAGTAAGTAATATAGGGGTGAGAGAGATGTGTGGAAATAAAAATAATGTGGTTGAGAGAGGAGAAGAGGGTGTTTTGAAATGGTTTGGTCACATGGAGAGAATGAGTGGGGAAAGATTGACCAAGAGGATATATGTGTCAGAGGTGGAGGGAACGAGGAGGAGTGGGAGACCAAATTGGAGGTGGAAAGATTGAGGGAAAAAGATTTTAATATATATATATATATATATATATATATATATATATATATATATATATGTATATATATATATATATATGTATATATATATATATATATATATATATATATATATATATATATATATATATATATATATATATATATATATATATATATATATATATATATATATATATATATACATATATATATATATATATACATATATATATATATATATATATATATATATATATATATGTATATATATATATATATATATATATATATATATATATATATATATATATATATATATATATATATATATATATATATATTAAAATCTTTTTCCCTCAATCTTTCCACCTCCAGAAGCTGGTGACGGAGTTTGGTAAAGTGTGTGGAAGAAGAAAGTTAAGAGTAAATGTGAATAAGAGCAAGCTTATTAGGTACAGTAGGGTTGAGGGTCAAGTCAATTGGGAGGTGAGTTTGAATGGAGAAAAACTGGAGGAAGTGAAGTGTTTTAGATATCTGGGAGTGGATCTGTCAGCGGATGGAACCATGGAAGCGGAAGTGGATCATAGGGTGGGGGAGGGGGCGAGAATTTTGGGAGCCTTGAAAAATGTGTGGAAGTCGAGTACATTATCCCGGAAAGCAAAAATGGGTATGTTTGAAGGAATAGTGGTTCCAACAATGTTGTATGGTTGCGAGGCGTGGGCTATGGATAGAGTTGTGCGCAGGAGGATGGATGTGCTGGAAATGAGATGTTTGAGGACAATGTGTGGTGTGAGGTGGTTTGATCGAGTAAGTAACGTAAGGGTAAGAGAGATGTGTGGAAATAAAAAGAGCGTGGTTGAGAGAGCAGAAGAGGGTATTTTGAAATGGTTTGGGCACATGGAGAGAATGAGTGAGGAAAGATTGACCAAGAGGATATATGTGTCGGAGGTGGAGGGAACGAGGAGAAGAGGGAGACCAAATTGGAGGTGGAAATATGGAGTGAAAAGGATTTTGTGTGATCGGGGCCTGAACATGCAGGAGGGTGAGAGGAGGGCAAGGAATAGAGTGAATTGGAGCGATGTGGTATACGGGGGTTGACGTGCTGTCAGTGGATTGAATCAAGGCATGTGAAGCGTCTGGGGTAAATCATGGAAAGCTGTGTAGGTATGTATATTTGCGTGTGTGGACGTGTGTATGTATATGTGTATGGGGGGGTTGGGCCATTTCTTTCGTCTGTTTCCTTGCGCTACCTCGCAAACGCGGGAGACAGCGACAAAGTATAAAAAAAAAAAAAATATATATATATATATATATATATATATATATATATATATATATATATATATATATATATATATATATATATATATATATATATATATATATATATATATATATATATATATATATATATATATATATATATATATATATATATATATATATGCAGGAGGGTGAAAGGAGGGCAAGGAATAGAGTGAATTGGAGCGATGTGGTATACCGGGGTTGACGTGCTGTCAGTGGATTGAATCAATGCATGTGAAGCGTCTGGGGTAAACCATGGAAAGCTGTGTAGGTATGTATATCTGCGTGTGTGGACGTATGTATATACATGTATATGGGGGTGGGTTGGGCCATTTCTTTCGTCTGTTTCCTTTCGCTACCTCGCAAACGCGGGAGACAGCGACAAAGCAAAAAAAAAAAGAAAAAAAAAAAAATATATATATATATATATATATATTATTTATTTATTTAGTCTGCTTTCTCTGTCTCCCGCGTTTGCGATGCAGCGCTAGGAAACAGGCGAAAGAAATAGCCCAACCCACCCCCATACACAGTGTATATACATACACGTCCCCACACGCAAATATACATACCTATACATCTCAATGTACACATTATGATACACACACACATACATATATACCCATGCACACAATTCACACTGTCTACCGCTATTCATTCACACCGCCACCTCGCCACACATGGATCCGCCTCCCCCCTCATGTGTGCGAGGTAGCACTAGGAAAAGACAACAAAGGCCCCATTCGTTCACACTCAGTCTCTAGCTGTCATGCAATAATACCCGAAACCACAGCTCCCTTTCCACATCCAGGCCCCACACAACTTTCCAAGTTTTACCCCACACGCTTCACATGCACTGATTCAATCCACTGACAGCACGTCAACCCCGGTATACCACATCGATCCAATTCACTCTATTCCTTGCCCGCCTTTCACCCTCCTGCATGTTCAAGCCCCGATCACTCAAAATCTTTTTCACTCCATCTTTCCACTTCCAATTTGGTGTCCCACTTCTCCTCGTTCCCTCCACCTCCGACACATATATCCTCTTGGTCAATCTTTCCTCACTCATCCTCTCCATGTGCCCAAAACATGTCAAAACACCCGCTTCTGCTCCCTCAACCTCCACACATCTCTCTTACCCTTACATTACTTCCTCGATCAAACCACCTCACACCACATATTGTCCTCAAACATGTCATTTACAGCACATCCACCCTCCTGCGCACAACTCTGCCCATAGCCCACGCCTCGCAACCATACAACATTGTTGCAACCACTATTCCTTCAAGCATTCCCATTTTTGCCTTCCGAGATAATGTTCTCGACTTCCACACATTCTTCAAGGCTCCCAGAATTTTCGCCCCCTCCCCCACCCTATGATTCACTTCAGCTTTCATGGTTCCTTTCGCTGCCAGATCCACTCCAAGATATCGAAAACACTTTACTTCCTCCAGTTTTTCTCCATGCAAACTTACCTCCCAATTGACTTGACCCTCAACCCTACTGTACCTAATAACCTTACTCTTATTCACATTTACTCTTGACTTTTTTCTTTCACACACTTTACCAAACTCAGTCACCAGCTTCTGCAGTTTCTCACATGAATCAGCCACCAACGCTGTATCATCAGCGAAGAACAACTGACTCACTTCCCAAGCTCTCTCATCCACAACAAACTTCATACTTGCCCCTCTTTCCAAAACTCTTGCATTCACCTCCATAACAACCCCATCCATAAACAAATTAAAGAACCAGGGAGACATCACACACCCCTGCCGCAAACCTACATTCACTGAGAACCAATCACTTTCGTCTCTTCCTACACGTACACATGGCTTACAATCTCGATAAAAACTTTTCACTGCTTCTAACAACTTGCCTCCCACACCATATATTCCTAATACCTTCCACAGAGCATCTCTATCAACTCTATCATATGCCTTCTCCAGATCCATAAATGCTACATACAAATCCATTTGCTTTTCTAAATATTTCTCACATACATTCTTCAAAGCAACCACCTGATCCACTCATCCTCTACCACTTCTGAAACCACACTGCTCTTCCCCAGTCAGATGCTCTGTACATGCCTTCACCCTCTCAATCAATACCCTCCCATATAATTTAACAGGAATACTCAACAAACTTATACCTCTGTAATTTGAGCACTCACTCTTATCCCCTTTGCCTTTGTACAATGGCACTATGCACGCATCCCGCCAATCCTCAGGCACCTCACCATGAGTCATACATACATTAAATAACCTTACCAATCAGTCAACAATATATATATATATATATATATATATATATATATATATATATATATATATATATATATATATATATATATATGTATATATTTATTTATTTTGCTTTGTCGCTGTCTCCCGCGTTTGCGAGGTAGGGCAAGGAAACAGACGAAAGAAATGGCCCAACTCACCCCCATACACATGTATATACATACACAACCCCACACGCAAATATGCATGCACATATAACTCAATGTACACATATATATACACACACAGACATATACATATATACACATGCACACAATTCACATTGTCTGCCTTTATTAATTCCTATCGCCACCTCGATACACGTGGAAATAACATCCCTCTTCCCCTCATGTGTGCGATGTAATACTAAGAAAAGACAACAAAGCTCCCATTCCTTTACACTCACTCTCTAGCTGTCATGCAATAATTCCCGAAACCACAGCTCCCTTTCCACATCCACGCCCTACAGAACTTTCCATGGTTTACCCCAACGCTTCACATGCCCAGATTCAATTCACTGATAGCACGTCAACCCCGGTGTACCACATCGATCCAATTCATTCTATTCGTTGCCCGCCTTTCACCCTCATACATGTTCAGGCCCCGAACAATCAAAATCTTTTTCACTCCATCTTTCCACCTCTAGTTTGGTCTCCCACTTCTCCTCGTTCCCTCCACCTCCGACACATATATCCTCTTGGTAAATCTTTCCTCACTCATTCTCTCCGTGTGCCCAGACCATTTTAAAACACCCTCTTCTGCTCTCTCAACCACGCTCATTTTATTTCCACACATGTCTCTTACCCTTACATTACGTACTCGATCAAACCACCTCATACCACATATTGTCCTCAAACATCTCATTTCCAGCACTTCCACCCCTCCTGCGCACTACTCTAACCATAGTCCACGCTTCGCAACCATACAAAATTGTTGGAACCACTATTCCTTCAAACATAGCCATTTCGTCTTCTGGAGATAATGTTCTCGACTTCCACACATTCTTTGAGGCTCCCAGGATTTTCGCGCCCTCCCCCACCCTATGATTCAATTAAGCTTCCATTCTTCCATCCACTGCCAGATCCACTCCCAAATATCTAAAACACTTTACTTTCTTCAGTTTTTCTCCATTCAAACTTACCTTACAATTGAATTGACCCTCAACCCTATCTTACCTAATAACCTTGCTCTTATTCACATTTTCTCTTAACTTTCTTCTTTCACACACTTTAGCAAACTCAGTCACCTGCTTCTGCAGTTTTTCACATAAATTTAGCCACCAGCGCTGTAGGATCAGTGAACATCAACTGACTCACTTCCCAAGCTCTCTCATCCCCGAAAGACTTCATACTTGCCCCTCTTTCCAAAACTCTTGCATTCACATCCCTAACAACCCCATCCATAAACAAATTAAACAACCATGGAGACATCACACACCCCTGCCGCAAACCTACATTCACTGAGAACCAATCACTTTCCTCTCTTCTTACACGTACACATGCCTTACATCGTCGATAAAAACTTTTCACTGCTTCTGACAACTTGCCTCCCACACAATATATTCTTAGTACCTTTCTAAGAGCATCTCTATCAACTCTATCATATACTTTCTCGAGATCCATAAATGCTACATACAAATCCATTTGCTTTTCTAAGTATTTCTGATCCACACATACTCTGCCACTTCTGAAACCACACTCCTGTTCCCCAATCTGATGCTCTGTTCATTCCTTAAACCTCTCAGTCAATACCCTCCCATATAATTTACTAGGAATACTCAACAAACTTATACCTCTGTAATTTGAGCAGTCATTCTTATCCCCTTTGCCTTTGTACAATGGCACCATGCACGCATTCCGCCAATCCTCAGGCACCTCACAATGAATCATACATACATTAAATAACCTTATCAACCAGTCAACAATACAGTCACCTCCTTTTCCAACAAATTCCACTGCAATACCATCCCAACCTGCTGCCTTGCCGGCTTTCATCTTCCGCAAAGCTTTTACTACCTCTTCTCCGTTCACCAAATCATGATCCCTAACCCTCTCACTTTGCACACCACCTCCTGAAAAACACCCTATATCTGCCACTCTATCATCAAACACATTCAACAAACCTTCAAAATACTCACTCCATCTCCTTCTCACATCACCACTACTTGCTATCTCCTCCCCATTAGCCCCCTTCACTGAAGTTCCCATTTGCTCCCTTGTCTTACGCACTTTATTTACCTCCTTGCAGAACATCTTTTTATTCTCCCTAAAATTTAAGGATACTCTCTCACAACAACTCTAATTGCCCTCTTTTTCACCTCTTGCACTGTTCTCTTAACCCTCTGTCTCTTTTTTTTATACATCTCTCACTCATTTGCATTTTTTCCCCAGAAAAATCGTCCAAATGCCTCTCTCTTCTCTTTCACTAATAATCTTACTTCTTCATCTCACCACTCACTACCCTTTCTAATCAACCCACCTCCCACGCTTCTCATGCCACAAGCATCTTTTGCGGAAACCATCACTTCTTTCTTAAATGTATTCCATTCCTCCCCCACTCTCCTTACCTCCTTTGTTCTCACCTTTTTCCATTCTGTACTCTCTCTCCTGGCACTTTGTCACACAAGTCTCCTTCCCAAGCTCAATTACTTTCACCACCCTCTTCCCCCAACATTCTCTCTTCTTTTCTGCAAACAAATACAAATCTTCACCTTCGCCTCCACAAGATAATGATCAGACATCCCTCCAGTTGCACCTCTCAGCACATTAACATCCAAAAGACTGTCTTTCGCACGCCTGTCAATTAACATGTAATCCAACAAGCCTCTCTGGCCATCTCTCCTACTTACATACGTATACTTATGTATATCTCGCTTTTTAAAATTGGTATTCCCAACAGCCAGTCCTTTTTCAGCACATAAATCTACAATCTCTTCACCATTTCCACTTACATCACTGAACACCACATGTATACCAATTATTTCCTCTACTGCCACATTACTCACCTTTGCATTCAAATCACCCATCACTATAACCCGGTCTTGTGCATCAAAACCACTAGCACACTCATTCAGCTGCTGCCAAAACACTTGCCTCTCATGATCTCTCTTCTCCTTCCCAGGTGCATATGCACCAATAATCACCCATCTCTCTCAATCAACTTTCAGTTTTACCCATATTAATATAGAATTTACTTTCTTACATTCTATTACATACTCCCGCAACTCCTGTTTCAGAAGTAGTGCTACTCCTTCCCTTGCTCTTGTCCTCTCACTAACGCCTGACTTTACTCTTAAGACATTCCCAAACCACTCTTCCCCTTTACCTATGAGGTTCATTTCACTGGGAGCCAAAACATCTTGGTTCCTTTCCTCAAACATACTACGTATCTCTCCTTTTTTCACCTCTTTGTTACATCCACACACATTTAGACACCCCAATCTGAGCTTTGCAACTCCTGTTTCAGGAGTAGTGCTACTCCTTCCCTTGCTCTTGTCCTCTCCCTAACCCTTGACTTTACTCCCAAGATATTCCCAAACCACTCTTCCCCTTTAACCATGAGCTTCATTTCACTGAGAGCCAAAACATCCTGGTTCCTTTCCATAAACATACTACCTATCTCTCCTTTTTTCACCTCTTTGTTACATCCACACACATTTAGACACCCCAATCTGAGCTTTGCTTTGTCGCTGTCTCACGCGTTTGCGAGGCAGCGCAAGGAAACAGGCAAAAGATATTGCCCAACCCACCCACTTACACAAGCATATACATACACGTCCACACACGCACATATACACACCCATACATCTCAATGTACACATATATATACACAGACTGACATTTACATATATACACCTGCACACAATTCACACTGTCTGCCTTTATTCATTCCCATCGCCACCCCGCCACACATGGAATAACATCCCCCTCCCCCCTCACGTGTGAAGGTATCGCTAGGAAAAGACAACAAAGGCCCCACTAGTTCACACTCAATCTCTAGCTGTCATGCAATCATGCCCGAAACCACAGCTCTCTTTCCACATCTAGGCCCCACACAACTTTCCATGGTTTACCCCAGAAGCTTTACATGCCCTGATTCAATCCATTGACAGCACGTCGACCTAGTATACCACATCGATCCAATTCACTCAATTCCTTGCCCGCCTTTCACCCTCCTGTATGTTCAGGCCCCGATCACTCAAAATCTTTTTCAGGCCATCTTTCCACCTCCAATTTGGTCTCCCAATTCTCCTCGTTCCCTCCACCTCCGACACATATACATATCCTCTTGGTCAATCTTTCCTCACTCATTCTCTCCATGTGCCCAAACCATTTCAAAACACCCTTTTCTGCTCTCTCAACCAGGCTCTTTTTATTTCCACACGTCTCTCTTACCCTTACATTACTTACTCGATCAAACCACCTCACACCACATATTGTCCTCAAACATCTCATTTCTAGCACATCCACCCTCCTCTGCACAACTCTATCCATAGCCCACGCCTCGCAACCATACAACATTGTCGGAACCACTATTCCTTCAAACATAGCCATTTTTCTTTCGGAGATAATGTTCTCGACTTCCACACATTCTTCAAGGCTCCCAGGATTTTCGCCCCCTCCCCCACCCAATGATTCAATTCCGCTTCCATGGCTCTATCCGTTGCCAGATCCACCCCCAGATATCTAAAACACTTTACTTCCTCCAGTTGTTTTCCATTCAAACTTACCTCTCAATTGACTTGACCCTCAACCCTACCGTACCTAATAACTGTGGTCTTATTCACATTTATATATATATATATATATATATATATATATATATATATATATATATATATATATATATATATATATATATATATATATATATATATATATATATATATATATATATATATATATATATATATATATATATATATATATATATATATATATATATATGTATATATATATGTATATATATATATATATATATATATATATATATATATATATATATATATATATATATATATATATATATATATATATATATTTATACATATATATATACATATATATATATATATATATATATATATATATATATATATATATATATATATATATATATATATATATATATATATATATATATATATATATATATATATATATATATATATATATATATATATATATATATATATATATATATATATATATATATATATATATATATATATATATATATATATATATATATATATGTATATATATATATATATATATATATATATATATATATATATATATATATATATATATATATATATATATATATATATATATATATATATATATATATATATATATATATATATATATATATATACATATATATATATATATATATATATATGTATATATATATATATATATATATATATATATATATATATATATATATATATATATATATATATATATATATATATATATATATATATATATATATATATATATATATATATATATATATTTAATGTATGTATGACTCATGGTGAGGTGCCTGAGGATTGGCGGAATGCGTGCATAGTGCCATTGTACAAAGGCAAAGGGGATAAGAGTGAGTGCTCAAATTACAGAGGTATAAGTTTGTTGAATATTCCTGGCAAATTATATGGGAGGGTATTGATTGAGAGGGTGAAGGCATATACAGAGCATCAGATTGGGGAAGAGCAGTGTGGTTTCAGAAGTGGTAGTGGATGTGTGGATCAGGTGTTTGCTTTGAAGAATGTATGTGAGAAATACTTAGAAAAGCAAATGGATTTGTATGTAGCATTTATGGATCTGGAGAAGGCATATGATAGAGTTGATAGAGATGCTCTGTGGAAGGTATTAAGAATATATGGTGTGGGAGGCAAGTTGTTAGAAGCAGTGAAAAGTTTTTATCGAGGATGTAAGGCATGTGTACGTGTAGGAAGAGAGGAAAGTGATTGGTTCTCAGTGAATGTAGTTTTGCGGCAGGGGTGTGTGACGTCTCCATGGTTCTTTAATTTGTTTATGGATGGGGTTGTTAAGGAGGTAAATGCAAGAGTTTTGGAAAGAGGGGCAAGTATGAAGTCTGTTGGAGATGAGAGAGCTTGGGAAGTGAGTCAGTTGCTGTTCGCTGATATATATATATATATATCCTCTACCACTTCTGAAACCACACTGCTCTTCCCCAATCTGATGCTCTGTACATGCCTTCACCCTCTCATTCAATACCCTCCCATATAATTTACCAGGAATACTCATCAAACTTATACCTCTGTAATTTGAGCACTCACTCTTATCCCCTTTGCCATTGTACAATGGCACTATGCACGCATTCCACCAATCCTCAGGCACCTCACCGTGAGTCATACATACATTAAATAACCTTACCAACCAGACTACAATACAGTCACCCCTTTTGTTAATAAATTCCACTGCAATACCTTCCAAACCTGCTGCCTTGCCGGCTTTCATCTTCCGCAAAGCTTTTACTACCTCTTCTCTGTTTGCTTTGAAGAATGTATGTGAGAAATACTTAGAAAAGCAAATGGATTTGTATGTAGCATTTATGGATCTGGAGAAGGCATATGATAGAGTTGATAGAGATGCTCTGTGGAAGGTATTAAGAATATATGGTGTGGGAGGCAAGTTGTTAGAAGCAGTGAAAAGTTTTTATCGAGGATGTAAGACATGTGTACGTGTAGGAAGAGAGGAAAGTGATTGGTTCTCAGTGAATGTAGGTTTGCGGCAGGGATGTGTGATGTCTCCATGGTGGTTTAATTTGTTTATGGATGGGGTTGTTAGGGAGGTGAATGCAAGAGTTTTGGAAAGAGGGGCAAGTATGAAGTCTGTTGGGGATTAGAGAGCTTGGGAAGTGAGTCAGTTGTTGTTCGCTGATGATACAGCGCTGGTGGCTGATTCATGTGAGAAAGTGCAGAAGCTGGTGACTGAGTTTGGTAAAGTGTGTGAAAGAAGAAAGTTAAGAGTAAATGTGAATAAGAGCAAGGTTATTAGGTACAGTAGGGTTGAGGGTCAAGTCAATTGGGAGGTGAGTTTGAATGGAGAAAAACTGGAGGAAGTGAAGTGTTTTAGATATCTGGGAGTGGATCTGGCAGCGGATGGAACCATGCAAGCGGAAGTGGATCATAGGGCGGGGGAGGGGGCGAAAATTCTGGGAGCCTTGAAGAATGTGTGGAAGTCGAGAACATTATCTCGGAAAGCAAAAATGGGTATGTTTGAAGGAATAGTGGTTGCAACAATGTTGTATGGTTGCGAGGCGTGGGCTATGGATAGAGTGGTGCGCAGGAGGATGGATGTGATGGAAATGAGATGTTTGAGGACAATGTGTGGTGTGAGGTGGTTTGATCGAGTAAGTAACGTAAGGGTAAGAGAGATGTGTGGATATAAAAAGAGCGTGGTTGAGAGAGCAGAAGAGGGTGTTTTGAAATGGTTTGGGCACATGGAGAGAATGAGTGAGGAAAGATTGACCAAGAGGATATATGTGTCGGAGGTGGAGGGAGCGAGGAGAAGAGGGAGACCAAATTGGAGGTGGAAAGATGGAGTGAAAAATATTTTGTGTGATCGGGGCCTGAACATACAGGAGGGTGAAAGGAGGGCAAGGAATAAAGTGAATTGGAGCGATGTGGTATACCGGGGTTGACGTGCTGTCAGTGGATTGAATCGGGGCATGTGAAGCGTCTGGGGTAAACCATGGAAAGCTGTGTAGGTATGTATATTTGCGTGTGTGGACGTATGTATATACATGTGTATGGGGGTGGGTTGGGCCATTTCTTTCGTCTGTTTCCTTGCGCTATCTCGCAAACGCGGGAGACAGCGACAAAGCAAAAAAAAAAAAAATATATATATATATATATATATACATATACATAAATCATTCTGTCTGCCTTTATTCATTTCCATCGCCACCCCGCCACACATGAAATAACAACTCCCTCCCCCTCATTTAAGCGAGGTAACGCTAGGGAAAGACAACAAAGTCCCCATTCGTTCAAACTCATTCTCCAGTTGTCATGTAATGACGCACCTAAACCATAGCTCCTTTTCCATATTTAGGCGATGCAGAACTTTCCATGGTTTACTCCAGACGATTCACATCCCCTGGTTCATTCCATTGACAGCACCTCCACCCCGGTATACCACATCGTTCCAATTCACTCTATTCCTTGTACGCCTTTCACCCTCCTCCATGTTATGGCTCCGATTACTCAAAATCTTTTTCACTCTATCTTTCCACCTCCAATTTGGTCTCCCCTTTCTCGTTGCCTACACCTCTGAAATATATATCCTCTTGGTCAATCTTTACTCACTCATTCTCTCCATGTGACCAAACCATTTCAAAACACCCTCTTCTGCTCTCACAATAGCATTCTTTTTAATACCTAACATTTCCCTTACCTTGTTATTACTTACTCAATCAAACCATCTCACACCACATATAGTCCTCAAACATCTCATTTCCAGCACATCCACTCTCCTCCACACAATTCTATCTATAGCCCCAACCTCGCTACAATATAACATTGTTGGAATCACTATTTCTTCAAACATACCCATTTTAGTTTTCCGAGATAATCTTCTCGACTTCCAAGCATTCTTCAATGCTGCCAGGACTTTCACCCCCTCCCCCACTCTATCATTCACTTCCGCTTCTATGGTTCCATCCCCTCCAAAGCCAGTCCTAGATATCTAAATCACTTCACATCCTCCAGTTTTCCTCATTGAAACTTACCTCCCACTTGACTTGTCCCTCAACCCTACTCTACGTAATAACCTTGCTCTTATTCACATTCACCCTCCGCTTTCTTCTTTCACACACTTTACCAAACTCAGTCACCAGCTTCTTCAGTTTATCACATGAATCAGCCACATGCGCTGTACCATCAACGAACAACAACTGACTCACTTCTAAGGCTCCCTCATCCCCAACAGACTTCATACTTGCCCCTCTTTCCAAAACTCTTCCATTTACCTCCCTAACAACCCAATCCATAAACAAATTAAACAACCATAGACACATCACAAACCCCTGCCGCAAACCTATATTCACTGACAACCAATCACTTTCCTCTCCTTCTACACGTACACTTGCCTTACATCCTCGATAAAAACTTTTCACTGCTTCTAACAACTTGCCTCCCACACCATATATTCTTAATACCTTCCACAGAGAATCTCTATCAACTCTATCATATACCTTCTCCAGATCCATAAATGCTACATACAAATCTATTTGTTTTTCTGAGTATTTCTCACTTACATTCTTCAAAGGAAACACCTGATCTACACATCCTCTACCACTTCTGAAACCACACTGCTCTTCCCCAATCTGATGCTCTGTACATGCTTTCACCCTCTCAATCAATACCCTCCTATATAATTTACTAGGAATACTCAACACACTTATACATCAGTAATTTGAGCACTCACTCTTATCCCCTTTGCGTTTGTACAATGGCACTATGCACGCATTCCGCCAATCCTCAGGCACCTCACCATGATTCATACATACATTAAATAACCTTACCAAACAGTCAACAATACAGTCACCCCCTTTTTTAACAAATTCCACTGCAATACCAACCAAACCTGTTGCCTTGCCGGCTTTCATCTTCCGCAAAGCTTTTACTACGTCTTCTGTGTTTACCAAATCATTTTCCCTAACCCTCTCACTTTGCACACCACCTCGACCAAAACACCCTATATCTGCCACTCTATCATCAAACACATTCAATAAACCTTCAAAATACTCACTCCATCTCCTTCTCATATCACCACTACTTGTTATCACCTCCCCATTTGCCCCTTTCACTAAAGTTCCAATTTGCTCCCTTGTCTTACGCACTTTATTTACCTCTTTCCAGAACGTCTTTTTATTCTCCCTAAAATTTAATGATACTCTCTTACCCCAACTCTCATTTGCATTCTTTTTCACCTCTTGCACCTTTCTCTTGACCTCTTGTCTCTTTCTCTTATACATCTCTTACTCATTTGCATTTTTCCCTGCAAAAATCGTCCAAATGCCTCTCTCTTCTGTTTCATCAATAATCTTACCCCTTCATCCCACCACTCACTACCCTTTCTAATCAACCCACCTCCCACGCGTCTCATGCCACACATCTTTTGCGCAAGCCATCACTGCTTCCCTAAATACATTCCATTCCTCCCCCATTACCCTTACCTCCTTTGTTCTCACCTTTTTCCATTCTGTACTCATTTTCTCCTGGTACTTCCTCACACAAATCTCCTTCCCAAGCTCGCTTACTCTCACCACCCTCTTCACCCCAACATTCACTCTTCTTTTCTGAAAACCCATACAAATCTTCACCTTCGTCTCCAGAAGATAATGATCAGACATCCCTCCAGTTGCACCTCTCAGCATATCAACATCAAAAAGTCTCTCTTTCGCGCGCCTGTCAATTAACATGTATTCCAATAACAATCTCTGGCCATCTCTCCTACTTACATACGTATACTTCTGTATATCTCACTTTTTAAACCAGGTATTCCTAATCACCAGTCCTTTTTCAGCACATAAATCTACAAGCTCTTCACCATTTCCATCTACAACACTGAACACCCCATATATACCAATTATTCCCTCAACTGCCACATTACTCACCTTTGCATTCAAATCACCCATCACTATAACCCGGTCCTGTGCATCAAAACCATTAACACACTCATTCAGCTGCTCCAAAACACTTACCTCTCATGATGTTTCTTCTCATGCCGAGTTGCATATGCATCAATAATCACCCATCTCTCTCAATCAACTTTCAGTTTTATCCATATTAATCTAGAATTTACTTTCTTACATTCTATTACATACTCCTGCAACTCCTGTTTCAGGAGTAGTGCTACTCCTTCACTTGCTCTTGTCCTCTCACTAACCCCTGACTTTACTCCCAAGACATTCCCAAACCACTCTTCCCCTTTATCCTTGACTTTCGTTTCACTCAGAGCCAAAACATACAGGATCCTTTCCTCAAACATACTACCTATCTCTCCTCTTTTCACATCTTGGTTACATCCACACACATTTAGACACCGCAATCTGAGCCTACGAGGAGGATGAACGCTCCCCGCGTGACTCCGTCTTCTGTTTCCCATTTTAGAAAGTTAAAATACAAGGAGAGGAGGATTTCTGGCCCCCCGCTCCCGTCCCCTCTAGTCGCCTTCTAGAACACGTGAGGAATGCGTGGGGAGTATTCTTTCTTCCCTATCCCCGGGGATAATATATATATATATATATATATATATATATATATATATATATATATATATATATATATATATATATATATATATATATATATATATATATGAAAAATGTAAGAAATTATTTAGAAAACTGAAACTTGTAGCTTGAAATGAATTGAAAAATGAATGTCATATAATGCTTCAACCCTTGGCTTTGGAAAAGGGAAATGTATAATTTATTTACAGAAACTTCAATAGTAGTTTTCATCAATGTAACCACTGTTTCATACTGCCTGGTACACTTCTCTTATCATGAAACTGGAATATTGGCTTATGATGTTTCTCAATTGTCTTGGATACATGAGGGTAGGTAGTTGGTCAACCGCCACAATAAAGAATTGACAGACCAAAAGTTTATCTGGACCTCAAGTTTTCCAGTACATTCATGAAAAACACCTTTTTGCTTTCCATCTGTATCATTTTGAAAAATGCTCCATTTGTTCACATCTCAATGAAAGAATACGCTTCAATGTCTAACCTACATTCTTTTCCAGTTTCACTATTTTCTTGTCAGAGCACCATGTATGATAATTATCACTACAGTAACACAACTATAAACATTTACTTCCCCTTTAAAAAAAAAGAAAAAAAAGAATAAAAAATGCTGACTTATATTTCTCTCTTGTGTCTTCCCTGATGATGTGATTATTTCACGATAGTGCACTTGGGAACCTATCGTGTTTCATTTTCCCCGTGGACTTAGAGGAATATGTTAGATTAAACGCAAAATTGTGATCCTTTCCAATATATACATATATAAATATATATATATATATATATATATATATATATATATATATATATATATATATATATATATATATATATATATATATATATACATATATATATATATATATATATCTATTTATATATATATATATATATATATATATATATATATATATATATATATATATATATATATATATATATATATATATATATATATATATGTATATATATATATATATATATCTTAAGTTCTATATGGGGAAGGAGAAGAAGGACTCACGCGGTGAGTGCTCATCCTCCTCGACTGCTCAGAGTGGGGTATCTAAATGTGTGTGGATGTAACTAAGATAATTAAAAAGTTGAGATAGGTAGTATGTTTGAGGAAAGGAGCCTGGATGTTTTGGCTCTGAGTGAAACAAAGGTCAAGGGTAAAGGGGAAGAGTGGTTTGGGAATGTCTTGGGAGTAAAGTCAGGGGTTAGTGAGCAGACAAGAGAAAGGGAAGGGGTAGTACTACACCTGAAACAGGAGTGGTGGGAGTATGTGATAGAGTGTAAAAAGTAAACTCTAGATTGATATCGGTAAAACTGAAAGTGGATGGAGAGAGATGGGTGATTATTGGTGCATACGCTCCTGGGCATGAGAAGAAAGATTATGAGAGGCAAGTGTTTTGGGAGCATCTGAGTGAGTGTGTTATTAGTTTTGATGCACGAGACGGGGTTATAGTGATGGGTGATTTGAAAGCAAAGGTGAGTAATATGGCAGTTCAGGGAATAATTGGTGTACATGGGGGGTTCAGTGTTGTAAATGGAAATAGTGAAGAGCTTGTAGATTTATGTGCTGAAAAAGGACTAGTAATTGGGAATACCTGGTTTGAAAAGAGAGATGTAAAGAAGTAAACATATGTAAGTAAGAGAGATGGGCAGAGAGCGTTATTGGATTACGTGTTAATTGAAAGGCGCAGGAAAAATAGAATTTTGGAGATTAATATGCTGAGAGGTTCAACTGGAGGTATGTGTGATCATTATCTTATGTAGGCGAAAGAGAAGATTTGTAGAGGTTTTCAGAAAAGAAGAGAGAATGTTGGGGTTTAGAGAGTGGTGAGAGTAAGTGAGCTTGGGAAGGAGACTTGCGTGAGGAAGACCAGGATAAAATGAGTACAGAATGGAAAAAGGTGAGAAAAAAGGACATAAGGGGAATCGGGGAGGAATAGGACATATTTAGGGAAGCAGTGATGGTTGGCGCTAAAGATGCTTGTGGCATAAGTAGCGTGGGAGTTTGGGAGATTAGAAAGGGTAATGAATGGTGGGATGAAGAGGTAAGATTGCTAGTGAAAGAGAAGAGAGAGGCATTTGGACGATTTTTGCAGGGAAATAATGCAAATGAGTGAGAGATGTATAAAAGAGAGAGGCAGGAGGTCAAGAGATAGTTGCAAGAGGTGAAGAAGAGGGCAAATGAGAGTTAGGGTGGGAGGGCATCATTTGATTTTAGAGAGAATAAAAAAATGTTTTGTAAGGAGGTAAATAATGTGCGTAAGACAAGGGAATCAATGGAAACTTCAGTGAAGAGGGCTAATGGGGAGGTGATAACAAGTAGTCGTAATGTGAGAAGGAGATAGACTGAGTATTTTCAAGGTTTGTTGAATGTGTGTGATGATAGAGTGGCAGATATAGGGTGTTTTGGTTGAGGTGTTGTGCAATGTGAGAGGGTCAGAGAGAATGATTTGGTAAACAGAGAAGAGGTAGTAATAGCTTTGCGGAAGATGAAAGCCTGCAAGGCACCGGATTTGGATGGTATTGCAGTGGAATTTATTAAAAAAAGGCGGTGACTGTATTATTGACTGGTTGGGAAGGTTATTTAATGTATTTATGACTCATGGTGAGGTGCCTGAGGATTGGCGGAATGCTTGCATACTGCCATTGTACAAAGGCGAAGGGGATGAAAGTGAGTTCCTAAATTACAGAGCTATAAGTTTCTTGAGTATTACTGGGAAATTATACGGTTGGGTATAGATTGAGAGGGTGAAGAAATGTACAGAGCATCAGATTGGGGAAGAGCTGTGTAGTTTCAGAAGTGGCAGAGGATGTGTGATTCAGGTGTTTGCTTTGGAGAATGTATGTGAGAAGTACTTATAAAAGCAAATGGATTTGTATGTAGCATCTATGGATCTGGAGGAGGCATATAATAGAGATGATGAAGATACTCTGTGGAAGGTATTAAGAATATATGGTGTCGGAGGCAAGTTCTTAGAAGCTTAAAAAAGTTGTTATCGAGGATGTAAGGCATGTGTACGAGTAGGAAGAGAGGAAAGTGATTGGTTCTCAGTGAATGTAGGTTTGCGGCATGGGTGTTTGATGTCTCCATAGTTGTTTAATTTGCTTATGGATGGGGTTGTTAGGGAGGTGAATGCAAGTGTTTTGGAAATAGGAGCAAGTATGCAGTCTCTTGTGGATGAGAGAGCTTGGGAAGTGAGTCAGTTGTTGTTTCCTGATGATACAGCGCTGGTGGCTGATTCGTGTGAGAAACTGCAGAAGCTGGTGACTGAGTTTGGTAAAGTGTGTGAAAGAAGAAAGCTGAGAGTAAATGTGAATAAGAGGAAGGTTATTAAGTACAGTAGGGTTGAGGGACAAGTCAATTGTGAGGTAAGTTTGAATGGAGAAAAACTAGAGGAAGTGAAGTGTTTTAGATATCTGGGAGTGGATTTGGCAGTGGATGGAATCATGCAAGCGGAAATGAATCATAGGGTAGGGAAGGGGGGTGAAAGTTCTGGGAGAGTTGAAGAATGTGTGGAAGTCGAGAACATTATCTCGGAAAGCAAAAATGAGTATGTTTGAGGGAATAATGGTTCCAACAGTGTTATATGGTTGCGATGTTTGGGCCATAGATAGAATTGCGCAGAGGGTGGGTGTGCTAGAAATGAGATGTTTGAGAGCAGACTATATGTGGTGTGAGGTGGTTTGATCGAGTTAGTAATAATAGGGTAAGAGTGATGTGTGGTAATAAAAAGAGTGTGGTTGAGAGATCAGAAGAGGGTGTTTTGAAATATTTTGGTCACGTGGAGAGAATGAATGAGGAAAGATTGACCAAGAGGATATATGTGTCAGGGATGGAAGGAACGAGAAGTGGGAGATCGAACTGGAGGTGGAAAGATGGAGTGAAAAAGATTTTAAGTGATCGGGGCCTGAACATGCAACATGCAGGAGAGTGAGAGGCGAACAAGGAATAGAGTGAATTGGAACGATGTGATATACTGGGGTGTCGACATGCTTCCAATGGATTGAACCAGGGCATGTGAAGCCTCTGGGGTAATCAATGGAAAGTTCAGTGGGGCCTGGAGGTTTAAAGTAAGCTGTGGATTTGGTGCATTATATATAACAGCTAGAGACTGAGTGTGAACGAATGTGGCCTTTGTTGTCTATTCCTAGCTCTACCTTGTGCACATGCGTGGGAGGGGGTTGTTATTTCATGCGAGGCGGGCTGGCGACGGGAATGAATAAAGGCGGACAGTATGAATTTTGTTCATGTGTATTTTTGTATATGTCTGTGTGTGTATATATATATATATATATATATATATATATATATATATATATATATATATATATATATATATATATATATATATATATATATATATATATATATATATATATATATATATATATATATATATATATATATATATATGTATATATATATATATATATATATATATTCATTATTTATATTTATTCTGCTTTGTCGCTGTCTCCCGCGTTAGCAAGGTAGCGCAAGGAAACAGGCGAAAGAATGGCCCAACCCGCCCACATACACATGTATATACATACACGTCCACACACGAAAATATACATACCTATACATCTCAATGTACACATATATATACACACACAGACATATACATATATAAACATGTACATAATTCATACTGTCTGCCTTTATTTGTTCCCATCGCCACCTCGCCACACATGGAATAACAACCCCATCCCCCCTCACGTGTGCGAGGTAGAGCTAGGAAGAGACACCAAAGGCCCCATTCGTTCACACTAAGTCTCCAGCTGTCATGTAATAGTGCACCGAAACCACAGCTCCCTTTCCACATCCAAGTCCCACAAAACTTTCCATGGTTTACCTCAGACGCTTCACATGCCCTGGTTCAATCCATTGACAGCACGTCGACCCCGGTATAACACATCTTTCCAATTCACTCTATTCCTTGCACGCCTTTCACCCTCCTGAATGTTCAGGCTCCGATCACTCAAAATCTTTTTCACTCCATCTTTCCACCTCCAATTTGGTCTCCCACTTCTCCTCGTTCCTTCCACCTCTTACACATATATCCTCTTCGTCAATCTTTCCTCACTCATTCTCTTCATGAGACCAAACCATTTCAAAACACCCTCTTCTGCTCTCTCAACCACACTCTTTTAATTTCCACACATCTCTCTTAACCGTACATTACTTACTCGATCAAACCACCTCAAACCACATATTGTCCTCAAACATCTCATTTCCAGCACATCCTCCCTCCTGCGCACAACTCTATCCATAGCCCACGTCTCGCAACCATACAACATTGTTGGAGCCACTATTCCTTCAAACATACCCATTTTTGCTTTCTGAAATAATGTTCTCGACTTCCAAAAACTCTTCAAGGCTCCCAGAATTTTTGCCCCCTCCCCCACCCAATGATTCACTTCCGCTTCCATGGTTCCATCCTCTGCCATATCCACTCCAAGATATCTAAAACACTTTACTTCCTCTATATTTTCTCCATTCAAACTTACCTCCCAATTGACTTGACCCTCAACCCTACTGTACCTAATAACCTTGCTCTTATTCACATTTACTCTTAGCTTTCTTCTTTCACACACTTTACCAAACTCAATCACCAGCTTCTGAAGTTTTTTTTACATGAATCAGCCACCATCGCTCTATCACCAGCGAACAACAACTGACTCACTTCCAAAGCTCTCTCATCCACAACAGACTGCATACTTGCCCCTCTTTCCAAAACTCTTGCATTCACCTCCCTAACAACCCCATCCATAAAGAAATTAAACAACCATGGAGACATCACACACCTTTGCCGCAAATCTACATTCACTGAGAACCAATCACTTTCCTCTCTTCCTACACGTACACATGCCTTACATCCTCGATAAAAACTTTTCACAGCTTCTAACAACTTGCCTCCCTCACCATATATTCTTAAAACCTTCCACAGGGCATCTCTATCAACTCTATCATATGCCTTCTCCAGATCCATAAATGCTACATACAAATCCATTTGTTTTTCTAAGTATTTCTCACGTATATTCTTCAAAGCAAACCCCTGATCCACACATCCTCTACCACTTCTGAAACCACACTGTTTTTCCCCAATCTGATGCTCTGTACATGCCTTCACCCTCTCAATCAATACCCTCCCATATAATGTACCAGGAATACTCAACAAACTTATGCCTCTGTAATTTGAGCACTCAATCTTATCCCCCTTCCCTTTGTACAATGGCACTATGCAAGCAGTCCGCCAATCCTCAGGCACCTCACCATGAATCATACATACATTAAATAACCTTACAATCCAGTCAACAATAGAATACAGTCACCCCCTTTTTTAATAAATTCCACTGCTATACCATTCAAACCTGCTGCCTTGCCGGCTTTCATCTTACGCAAAGCTTTTACTACCTCTTCTCTATCTACCAAATCATTTTCCTTAACCCTCTCACTTTGCACACCACCTCGACCGAAACACCCTATATCTGCCACTTTATCATCAAACACATTCAACAAACCTTCAAAATACCTACTCCATCTCCTTCTCACATCACCACTACTTGTTATCACCTACCCATTAGCCCCCTTCAATGAAGTTCCCATTTGCTCCCTTGTCTTACGACATTTATTTACCTTCTTCCAAAACATGTTTTTATTCTCCCTGAAATTTAATGATACTCTCTCACCCCAACTCTCATTTGCCCTCTTTTTCACCTCTTGCAGCTTTCTCTTGGCCTCCTGCCTCTTTCTTTTATACATCTCCCACTCATATGCATTTTTTCCCTGCAAAAATCGTCCAAATGCCTCTCTCTTCTCTTTCACTAATATTCTTACTTCTTTATCCCACCACTCATTACCCTTTCTAATCAACCCACCTCCCACGCTTCATAATCATGCCACAAGTATCTTTTGCACCAGCCATCACTGCTTCCCTAAATACATCCCATTCCTCCCCCACTTCCCTTAGCTCCTTTGTTCTCACCTTTTTCCATTTTGTACTCAGTCTCTCCTGGTACTTCCTCACACAAGTCTCCTTCCCTCTTCACCCCAACATTCTCTCTTCTTTTCTGAAAACCCATACAAATCTTCACCTTCGCCTCCACAAGATAATGATCAGACATCCTTCCAGTTTCACCTCTCAGCACATTAACATCCAAAAGTCTCTCTTTCGCACGCCTGTAAATTAAGACGTAATCCAATAACGCTCTCTGGCCATCTCTCCTACTTACATATGTATACTTCTGTATATCTCGCTTTTTAAACCAGGTATTCCCAATCACCAGTCCTTTTTCAGCACATAAATCTACAAGCTCTTCACCATTTCCATTTACAGCACTGAACACCCCATGTATACCAATTATTCCCTCAACTATCACATTACTCACCTTTGCATTCAAATCACCCATCACTATAACCCGGTCTTGTGCATCAAAATCACTAACACACTCATTCAGCTGCTCCCAAAACAGTTTCCTCTCATGATCTTTCTTTTCATGCCCAAGTGCGTATTCACCAATAATCACCCATCTCTCTCCATCAACTTTCAGTTTTACCCATATTTTTCGAGAATTTACTTTCTTATATTCTATCACATACTCCCACAACTCCTGTTTCAGGAGTAGTGCTACTCCTTCCCTTGCTCTTATCCTCTCACTAACCCTTGACTTTACTCCCAAGACATTCCCAAACCACTCGTCCCCTTTACCCTTGAGCTTCGTTTCACTCAGAGCCAAAACATCCAGGTTCCTTTCCTCAAATATACTACCTATCTCTCCTTTTTTCTCATCTTGGTTACATCCACACATATTTAGACACCCCAATCTGAGCCTTCGAAGAGGATGAGCATTCCCCGCGTGACTCCTTCTTCTGTTTCCCATTTCAGAAACTTAAAATACAAGGAGGGGAGGATTTCTGGCGCCCCGCTCCCGTCCCCTCTAGTCGCCTTCTAAGACACGTGAGGAAGGCGTGGTAAGTATTCTTTCTCCCCCGTCCCCAGGGATGATATATATATATATATATATATATATATATATATATATATATATATATATATATATATATATATATATATATATATATATATATACATATATATATATATATATATATATATATATATATATATATATATATATATACATATATGCACACACATACACACACATATATATATATATATATATATATATATATATATATATATATATATATATATATATATATATATATATATATATATATATATATATATAATTTTTTTATACTATTCGCTATTTCCCGCGTTAGCAAGGTAGCGTCAAGAACAGAGGACTGGACCTTTGAGGGAACATCCTCACCTGGCCCCCTTCTCTGTTCCTTCTTTTGGAAAATTAAAAAAAAACTGAGAGGGGAGGATTTCCAGCCCCCCGCTCCCAATAATAATAATAATAATAATAATAATGATAATAATAAGTGATAATAAAAACATAAACAGTAAGGAAAAGTTCATTGAATTTAGGTAGCCATTCAGCTGAAAATACACGACTGAAATGTTACAGAACTGGAAAATTATAAAAGTACCTATTAACTAGTGCATGTGAGCATTTACAAGGAAGTTACCAACTCTGCCTACTTGTGGTTATGTACTGAAGAAAATCTCATCTTCAGCAAGACTGTCATCAAAGTATAACACTGTCAAAAAACTCATATATATATTATCCCTGGGGATATGGGAGAAAGAATACTTCCCACGTATTCCCTGCGTGTCGTAGAAGGCGACTAAAAGGGGAAGGAGCGGGGGGGCTGGAAATCCTCCCCTCTCATTATTTTTTTTTTAATTTTCCAAAAGAAGGAACAGAGAAGGGGGCCAGGTGAGGATATTCCCTCAAAGTCCCAGTTCTCTGTTCTTAACGCTACCTCACTAACGCGGGAAATGACGAATAGTTTGAAAGAAAGATATATATATATATATATATATATATATATATATATATATATATATATATATATATATATATATATATATATATATATATATATATACACAGTCATATACATCAATTCATGTGTACTATAAAAAAAAACATTCTTGAATTACTGAAAATAAGGAAAATACTTTCATTAAATCAAAACATATGCTGTAAATGCCTTACTTCACCAAATGTTAAGCATAAAAAAACTAAGACAACCAGGACAGACTGATTGTCTTGAAATTACTGAACTTTATCTTGCTTAATCTTCAGCACATCTTCCCAGTAATATGCTAATGTAGAAGAAACATTATACATAGTTAAAATCTATTACACTTGCAATATTTAACTTTCATCACAAAGATCTGGATGACATTTATTGAGATAGTTTTGCTACAATAATTTCAATATAGGCTGCCTTCTCAGTCCACAAAATCTGACATGAAGAAATGTTCTCAATTATGGGAAAGTCCCAGAGTTACTAACTCCACTGTTTACACTGGAGGAAATTCTCAGTCATCATCAAACTTAAGGACACTCCATCGAGGCGATTCACAAGCAGCAGCCATCACACTCATTTTGTCTGCTTCAACCAACTTTTCTGTTCTTTTCAATTTCCAGTGTTCTAAAATCATCAAACACACGAGTTCGAGGTCTCAGTAAATGCATGTTTGCGGCAGGGGTACGTGATGTCTCCATGGTTGTTTAATTTCTCTATGGATGGGGTTGTTAGGGAGGTGAATGCAAGAGTTTTGGAAAGAGGGGCAAGTATGCAGTCTGTTGGGGATGAGAGAGCTTGGGAAGTGAGTCTGTTGTTGTTCGCTGATGATACAGCGCTGGTGGCTGATTCATGTGAGAAACTGCAGAAGCTGGTGACTGAGTTTGAAAAAGTGTGTGAAAGAAAAAAGTTAAGAGTAAATCTGAATAAGAGAAAGGTTATTAGGTACAGTAGGGTTGAGGGTCAAGTCAACTGGGAGGTAAGGTTGAATGGAGAAAAACTGGAGGAAGTAAAGTGTTTTAGATATCTGGGAGTACATCTGGCAGCGGATGGATCCATGGAAGCGGAAGTGAATCATAGGGTGGGGGAGGGGGCGAAAATCCTGGGAGCTTTGAAGAACGTGTGGAAGTCGAGAACATTGTCTCGGAAAGCAAAAACTTGTATGTTTGAAGGAATAGTGGTTCCAACAATGTTGTATGGTTGCGAGGCGTTGGATATGGATAGACTTGTGCGCAGGAGGGTGGATGTGCTGGAAATGAGGTGTTTGAGGACAATATGTGGTGTGAGGTGGTTTGATCGAGTAAGTAATTTAAGGGTAAAAGAGATGTGAGGAAGTAAAAAGAGCGTGGTTGAGAGAGCAGAAGAGTGTGTTTTGAAATGGTTTGGGCACATTGAGAGAATGAGTGAGGAAAGATTGACCAAGAGGATATATGTGTCGGAGGAGGAGGGAAAGAGGAGAGGTGGGAGACCAAATTGGAGGTGGAAAGATGGAGTGAAAAGGATTTTGTGTGATCGGGGCCAGAACATGTAAGAGGGTGAAAGGCGGGCAAGGAATAGAGTGAATTGGACCGATGTGGTATACCGGGGTCGACGTGCTGTCAATGGATTGAATCAGGGCATGTGAAGCGTCTGGGGTAAACCGTGGAAAGTTGTGTGGGGCCTGGATGTGGAAAGGGAGCTGTGGTTTCGATGCATTATTACATGACAGCTAGAGACTGAGCGTGAACGAATGGGGCCTTTGTTATCCTTTCCTAGCGCTACCTTGCACACATGAGGGGGGAGGGGGATGTTATTCCATGTGTGGCGAGGTGGCGATGGGAATAAATAAAGGCAGACAGTATGAGTAATGTACGTGTGTATATATGTATATGTCTGTTTGTGTATATATATGTGTACATTGAGATGTATAGTTATGTATGTTTGCGTGTGTGGACATGTATGTATATTCATGTGTATGGGGGTGGGCTGGGCCATTTCTTTCGTCTGTTTCCATGCGCTACCTCGCAAACGCGGGAGACAGCGACAAAGCAAAATAGAAAAAAAAAGAAATATATATATATATATATATATATATATATATATATTTTTTTTTTTTTTTTTTTTTTTTTTATACTTTGTCGCTGTCTCCCGCGTTTGCGAGGTAGCGCAAGGAAACAGACGAAAGAAATGGCCCAACCCACCCCCATACACATGTATATATATACACGTCCACACACGCAAATATACATACCTACACAGCTTTCCATGGTTTACCCCAGACGCTTCACATGCCCTGATTCAATCCACTGACAGCACGTCAACCCCGGTATACCACATCGCTCCAATTCACTCAATTCCTTGCCCTCCTTTCACCCTCCTGCATGTTCAGGCTCCGATCACACAAATCTTTTTCACTCCATCTTTCCACCTCCAATTTGGTCTCCCACTTCTCCTCGTTCCCTCAACCTCTGACACATATATCCTCTTGGTCAATCTTTCCTCACTCATTCTCTCCATGTGCCCAAACCATTTCAAAACACCCTCTTCTGCTCTCTCAACAACGCTCTTTTTATTTCCACACATATCTCTTACCCTTACGTTACTTACTCGATCAAACCACCTCACACCACACATTGTCCTCAAACATCTCATTTCCAGCACATCCACCCTCCTGCGCACAACTCTATCCATAGCCAACGCCTCGCAACCATAAAAAATTGTTGGATCCACTATTCCTTCAAACATACCCGTTTTTGCTTTCCGAGACAATGTTCTCGACTTCCACACATTCTTCAAGGCTCACATGATTTTCGCCCCCTCCCCCACCCTATGATCCACTTCCACTTCCATGGTTCCATCCGCTGCCAGATCCACTCCCAGATATATAAAACACTTTCCTTCCTCCAGTTTTTCTCCATTCAAACTTACCTCCCAATTGGCTTGACCCTCAACCCTACTTTACCTAATAACCTTGCTGTTATTCACATTTACTCTTAACTTTCTTCTTTCACACACTTTACCAAACTCAGTCACCAGCTTCTGCAGTTTCTCACATGAATCAGCCACCAGCGCTGTATCATCAACGAACAACAACTGACTCACTTTCCGAGTTCTCTCATCCACAACAGACTTCATACTTGCCCCTCTTTCCAAAACTCTTGCATTCACCTCCCTAACAACTCCATCCATAAACAAATTAAACAACCATGGAGACATCACACACCCCTGCCGCAAACCTACATTCACTGAGAACCAATCACTTTCCTCTCTTCCTACACGTACAAATGCCTTACATCCTCGATAAAAACTTTTCACTGCTTCTAACAACTTGCCTCCCACACCATATATTCTTAATACCTTCCACAGAGCATCTCTATCAACTCTATCATATGCCTTCTCCAGATCCATAAATGCTATATACAAATCCATTTGCTTTTCTAAGTATTTCTCATACATTCTTCAAAGCAAACACCTGATCCACACATCCTCTACCACTTCTGAAACCACACTGCTCTTCCCCAATCTGATGCTCTGTACATGCCTTCACCCTCTCAATCAATACCCTCCCATATAATTTACCAGGAATACTCAACAGACTTATACCTTTGTAATTTGAGCACCCACTCTTACCCCCTTTGCCTTTGTAGAATGGCACTATCCACGCATTCCGCCAATCCTCAGGCACCTCTCCATGAGTCATATATACATTAAATAACCTTATCAACCAGTCAATAATACAGTCACCCCTTTTTTAATGAATTCCACTGCAATACCATCCTAACCTGCTGCCTTGCCGGCTTTCATCTTCCGCAAAGCTTTTACTACCTCTTCTCTATTTACCAAATCATTTTCCCTAACCCTCTCACTTTGTACACCACCTCGACCAAAACATCCTACATCTGCCACTCTATCATGAAACACATTCAACAAACCTTCAAAATACTCACTCCATCTCTTTCTCACATCACCACTACTTGTTATCACCTCCCCCAGATATATATATATATATATATATATATATATATATATATATATATATATATATATATATATATATATATATATATATATATATGTATATATATACAGGATGGCGTGGTGGCGATGGGAATTAATAAGGGTAGACAGTATGAATTATGTACATGTGTATATATGAATATGCCTATGTGTGTTTATATATGTATACGTTGAGATGTATAGGTATATATATATGCGTGTGTGGACGTGTATGTATAAACATGTGCATGTGGGTGGGTGGGGCCATTTTTTCATCTGTTTCCTTGCGCTATCTCGCTAACGCGGGAGACAGCGACAAAGCAAAATACATATATATATATATATATATATATATATATATATATATATATATATATATATATATTTTTTTTTTTTTTTTTTTTGCCGCTGTCTCCCGCGTTTGCGAGGTAGCGCAAGGAAACAGACGAAAGAAATGGCCCAACCGACCCCCATACACATGTATATACATACGTCCACACACGCAATATACATACCTCCACAGCTTTCCATGGTTTACCCCAGACGCTACACTTGCCTTGATTCAATCCAATGACAGCACGTCAACCCCGGTATACCACATCGCTCCAATTCACTCTATTCCTTGCCCTCCTTTCACCCCCCTGCATGTTCAGGCCCCGATCACACAAAATCTTTTTCACTCCATCTTTCCACCTCCAATTTGGTCTCCCTCTTCTCCTCGTTCCCTCCACCTCCGACACATATATCCTCTTGGTTAATCTTTCCTCACTCATTCTCTCCATGTGACCAAATCATTTCAAAACACCCTCTTCTGCTCTCTCAACAACGCTCTTTTTATTTCCACACATCTCTCTTACCCTTACGTTACTTACTCGATCAAACCACCTCACACCACACATTGTCCTCAAACATCTCATTTCCAACACATCCATCCTCCTGCGCACAACTCTATCCATAGTCCACGCCTCGCAACCATACAACATTGTTGGAACCACTATTCCTTCAAACATACCCATTTTTGCTTTCCGAGATAACGTTCTCGACTTCCACACATTCTTCAAGGCTCCCAAAATTTTCGCCCCCTCCCCCACCCTATGATCCACTTCCGCTTCCATGTCTCCATCCGCTGCCAGATCCACTCCCAGATATCTAAAACACTTCACTTCCTCCAGTTGTTCTCCATTCAAACTCACCGCCCAATTGACTTGACCCTCAACCCTGCTGTACCTAATAACCTTGCTCTTATTCACATTTTCTCTTAACTTTCTTCTTTCACACACTTTACCAAACTCAGTCACCAGCTTCTGCAGTTTCTCAAATGAATCACCCACCAGCGCTGTATCATCAGCGAACAGCAACTGACTCACTTCCCAAGCTCTCTCATCCCCAACAGACTTCATACTTGTCCCTCTTTCCAAAACTCTTGCATTCACCTCCCTAACAACTCCATCCATAAACAAATTAAACAACCATGGAGACATCACACACCCCTGCCGCAAACCTACATTCACTGAGAACCAATCACTTTCCTCTCTTCCTACACGTACAAATGCCTTACATCCTCGATAAAAACTTTTCACTGCTTCTAACAACTTGCCTCCCACACCATATATTCTTAATACCTTCCACAGAGCATCTCTATCAACTCTATCATATGCCTTCTCCAGATCCATAAATGCTATATACAAATCCATTTGCTTTTCTAAGTATTTCTCATACATTCTTCAAAGCAAACACCTGATCCACACATCCTCTACCACTTCTGAAACCACACTGCTCTACCCCAATCTGATGCTCTGTACATGCCTTCACCCTCTCAATCAATACCCTCCCATATAATTTACCAGGAATACTCAACAGACTTATACCTCTGTAATTTGAGCACCCACTCTTACCCCCTTTGCCTTTGTACAATGGCACTATCCACGCATTCCGCCAATCCTCAGGCACCTCTCCATGAGTCATATATACATTAAATAACCTTATCAACCAGTCAATAATACAGTCACTCCCTTTTTTAATGAATTCCACTGCAATACCATCCAAACCTGCTGCCTTGCCGGCTTTCATCTTCCGCAAAGCTTTTACTACCTCTTCTCTATTTACCAAATCATTTTCCCTAACCCTCTCACTTTGTACACCACCTCGACCAAAACATCCTACATCTGCCACTCTATCATGAAACACATTCAACAAACCTTCAAAATACTCACTCCATCTCTTTCTCACATCACCACTACTTGTTATCACCTCCCCCAGATATATATATATATATATATATATATATATATGTATAAATATACAGGATGGCGTGGTGGCGATGGGAATTAATAAGGGTAGACAGTATGAATTATGTACATGTGTATATATGAATATGCCTATGTGTGTTTATATATGTATACGTTGAGATGTATAGGTATATATATATGCGTGTGTGGACGTGTATGTATAAACATGTGCATGTGGGTGGGTGGGGCCATTTTTTCATCTGTTTCCTTGCGCTATCTCGCTAACGCGGGAGACAGCGACAAAGCAAAATATATATATATATATATATATATATATATATATATATATATATATATATATATATATATATATATATATATATATATTTTTTTTTTTTTTTTTTTTTTTTGCCGCTGTCTCCCGCGTTTGCGAGGTAGCGCAAGGAAACAGACGAAAGAAATGGCCCAACCGACCCCCATACACATGTATATACATACGTCCACACACGCAATATACATACCTCCACAGCTTTCCATGGTTTACCCCAGACGCTACACTTGCCTTGATTCAATCCAATGACAGCACGTCAACCCCGGTATACCACATCGCTCCAATTCACTCTATTCCTTGCCCTCCTTTCACCCTCCTGCATGTTCAGGCCCCGATCACACAAAATCTTTTTCACTCCATCTTTCCACCTCCAATTTGGTCTCCCTCTTCTCCTCGTTCCCTCCACCTCCGACACATATATCCTCTTGGTTAATCTTTCCTCACTCATTCTCTCCATGTGACCAAATCATTTCAAAACACCCTCTTCTGCTCTCTCAACAACGCTCTTTTTATTTCCACACATCTCTCTTACCCTTACGTTACTTACTCGATCAAACCACCTCACACCACACATTGTCCTCAAACATCTCATTTCCAACACATCCATCCTCCTGCGCACAACTCTATCCATAGTCCACGCCTCGCAACCATACAACATTGTTGGAACCACTATTCCTTCAAACATACCCATTTTTGCTTTCCGAGATAACGTTCTCGACTTCCACACATTCTTCAAGGCTCCCAAAATTTTCGCCCCCTCCCCCACCCTATGATCCACTTCCGCTTCCATGTCTCCATCCGCTGCCAGATCCACTCCCAGATATCTAAAACACTTCACTTCCTCCAGTTGTTCTCCATTCAAACTCACCGCCCAATTGACTTGACCCTCAACCCTACTGTACCTAATAACCTTGCTCTTATTCACATTTTCTCTTAACTTTCTTCTTTCACACACTTTACCAAACTCAGTCACCAGCTTCTGCAGTTTCTCAAATGAATCAGCCACCAGCGCTGTATCATCAGCGAACAGCAACTGACTCACTTCCAAGCTCTCTCATCCCCAACAGTCTTCATACTTGCCCCTCTTTCCAAAACTCTTGCATTCACCTCCCTAACAACTCCATCCATAAACAAATTAAACAACCATGGAGACATCACACACCCCTGCCGCAAACCTACATTCACTGAGAACCAATCACTTTCCTCTCTTCCTACACGTACAAATGCCTTACATCCTCGATAAAAACTTTTCACTGCTTCTAACAACTTGCCTCCCACACCATATATTCTTAATACCTTCCACAGAGCATCTCTATCAACTCTATCATATGCCTTCTCCAGATCCATAAATGCTACATACAAATCCATTTGCTTTTCTAAGTATTTCTCACATAGATTTTTCAAAGCAAACACCTGATCCACACATCCTCTAGCACTTCTGAAACCACACTACTCTTCCCCAATCTGATGCTCTGTACATACCTTCACCCTCTCAATCAATACCCTCCCATATAATTTGCCAGGAATACTCAACAAACTTATACCTCTGTAATTTGAGCACTCACTCTTATCCCCTTTGCCTTTGTACAATGGCATTATGCAAGCATTCCGCCAATCCTCAGGCACCTCACCATGAGTCATACATACATTAAATAACCTTACCAACCAGTCAACAATACAGTCACCCCCTTTTTTAATAAATTCCACTGCAATACCATCCAAACCTGCTGCCTTGCTGGCTTTCATCTTCCGCAAAGCTTTTACTACCTTTTCTCTGTTTACCACATCATTTTCCCTAACCCTCGCACTTTGCACACCACCTCGACCAAAACACCCTATATCTGCCACTCTATCATCAAACACATTCAACAAACCTTCAAAATACTCACTCCATCTCCTTCTCACATCACCACTACTTGTTATCACCTCCCCATTTGCGCCCTTCACTGAAGTTCCCATTTGCTCCCTTGTCTTACGCACTTTATTTACCTCCTTCCAGAACATCTTTTTATTCTCCCTAAAATTTAATGATACTCTCTCACCCCAACTCTCATTTGCCCTTTTTTACACCTCTTGCACCTTTCTATTGACCTCCTGTCTCTTTCATTTATACGTCTCCCACTCAATTTCATTTTTTCCCTGCAAAAATCGTCCAAATGCCTCTCTCTTCTCTTTCACTAATACTCTTACTTCTTCATCCCACCACTCACTACCCTTTCTAATCAACTCACCTCCCACTCTTCTCATGCCACAAGCATCTTTTGCGCAATCCATCACTGATTCCCTAAATACATCCCATTCCTCCCCCACTCCCCTTACTTCCATTGTTCTCACCTTTTTCCATTCTGTACTCAGTCTCTCTTAGTACTTCCTCACACAAGTCTCCTTCCCAAGCTCACTTACTCTCACCACCCTCTTCACCCCAACATTCACTCTTCTTTTCTGGAAAGCCATACAAATCTTCACCTTAGCCTCCAAAAGATAATGATCAGACATCCCTCCAGTTGCACCTCTCAGCACATTAACATCCAAAAGTCTCTCTTTCGCGCGCCTGTCAATTAACACGTAATCCAATAACGCTCTCTGGCCATCACTCCTACTTACATAAGTATACTTATGTATATCTCGCTTTTTAAACCAGGTATTCCCAATTATCAGTCCTTTTTCCGCACATAAATCTACAAGCTCTTCACCATTTCCATTTACAACACTGAACACCCCATGTATACCAATTATTCCCTCAACTGCCACATTACTCACCTTTGCATTCAAATCACCCAACACTATAACCCGGTCTCGTGCATCAAAACCACTAACACACTCATTCAGCTGCTCCCAAAACACTTGCCTCTCATGAATCTTTCTTCTCATGCCCAGGTGCATATGCACCAATAATCACCCATCTCTCTCCATCAACTTTCAGTTTTACCCATATTAATCGAGAATTTACTTTCTTACATTCTATCACATACTTCCACAACTCCTGTTTCAGGAGCACTGCTACTCCTTCCCTTGCTCTTGTCCTCTCACTAACCCCTGACTTTACTCCCAAGACATTCCCAAAGCACTCTTCCCCTTTACCCTTGAGCGTCGTTTCACTCAGAGCCAAAACATCCAGGTTCCTTTCCTCAAACATACTACCTATCTCTCCTTTTTTCACATCTTGGTTACATCCACACACATTTAGGCACCCCAATCTGAGCCCTCGAGGAGGATGAGTACTCCCCGCGTGACTCCTTCTTCTGTTTCCCATTTTAGAAACTTAAAAAAATACAAGGAGGGGAGGATTTCTGGCCCCCCGCTCCTGTCCCCTCTAGTTGCTTTGTACGACACGCGAGGAATGCGTGGGAAGTATTCTTTCACCCCTATCCCCAGGGATAATATACATATATATATACACATACACACACATACACACACATACGCACACATACACACACACACACATACATATATATACATGTGAAAAATGTAAGAAACAATTTAGAAACTGAAACTTCTAGCTTGAAATGAAATGAAAAAAATGAATGTCACATAGTGGTTCAACCTCTGGCTATGGAAAAAGGAAATGTTTAATTTATCTACATAAACGTCAATAGTAGTTCTCATCAATTTAACCACTGTATCAATAAGCTTCAATGTCTAAGCTACATTTTTTCCAATTTCACTATTTTCTTGTCAAAGCACCATGTATGAAAACTATCACTCCAGTAACACAACTACAAACATTTACTTTCCCTTTAAAAAAAGTTCTGGAGAAGTCTGTCTCGATACACTGCGGGACACTCTACCACCTGGCGAGGTTTGAGTTGCAATATATTATCTCGGAAAGCAAAAATGGGTATGTTTGAAGGAATAGTGGTTGCAACAATGTTGTATGGTTGCGAGGCGTGGGCTATGGATAGAGTTGTGCGCAGGAGGATGGATGTGCTGGAAATGAGATGTCTGAGGACAATGTGTGGTGTGAGGTGGTTTGATCGAGTGAGTAACGTAAGGGTAAGAGAGATGTGTGGAAATAAAAAGAGCGTGGTTGAGAGAGCAGAAGAGGGTGTTTTGAAGTGGTTTGGGCACATGGAGAGGATGAGTGAGGAAAGATTGACCAAGAGGATATATGTGTCGGAGGTGGAGGGAGCAAGGAGAAGAGGGAGACCAAATTGGAGGTGGAAAGATGGAGTGAAAAAGATTTTGTGTGATCGGGGCCTGAACATGCAGGAGGGTGAAAGGAGGGCAATTAATAGAGTGAATTGGAGTGATGTGGTATACCGGGGTTGACGTGCTGTCAGTGGATTGAATCAAGGCATGTGAAGCGTCTGGGGTAAACCATGGAAAGCTGTGTAGGTATGTATATTTGCGTGTGTGGACGTATGTATATACATGTGTATGGGGGGGGGGGGGTTGGGCCATTTCTTTCGTCTGTTTCCTTGCGCTACCTCGCAGGCGCGGGAGACAGCGACAAGGTAAAAAAAAAAAAAAAAAAAAAAATATATATATATATATATATATATATATATATATATATATATATATATATATATATATATATATATATATATATATATATATATATATATATATATATATATATGTATATACTCCTTTCCTTGCTCTTGTCTTCTCACTAACTCCTTACTTTACTCCAAGACATTCCCACACCATTTTCCCCTTTACCCTTGAGCCTCGTTTCACTCAGAGCCAAAACATCCAGGTTCCTTTCCTCAAACGTACCGACTATCTCTCCTTTTTTCTCATCTTGGTTACATCCACATACAGTTAGACAACCCAGTCTGAGCCTTCGAGGAGGATGAGCACTCCCTGTGTGACTCCTTATTCTGTTTCCCCATTTTAGAAAGTTAAAATATAAGGAGGGGAGGAACTATAAGTTTTGGAAAGAGGGTCAAGTATGAGAGAGCTTGGGAAGTGAGTCAGCTGTTGTTCGCTGATGATACAGCGCTGGTTTGTAATTCGGGTGAGAAACTGCAGAAGCTGGTGACTGAATTTGGTAAACGTGTGAAAGAAGAAAGCCGAGAGTAGATGTGAATACGAGGAAGGTATTTTGGTGCAGTAAGATTGAGGGGCAAGTCAATTGGAACGTAAGTTTGAAAGGAGAAAGACTGGAGGAAGTGAAGTGTTTTAGATATCTGGGATTGGATTTGGCAGCGGATGGAACCATGGAAGCGGAAGTGAATCATAGGGTGGGGAAGGGGCAAAAAATTTGGGAGCGTTGAAAAATGTGTGGAAGTCGAGAACGTTATTCTGGAAATCGAAAATGGGTATGTTTGAAGGAATAGTGGTTCCAACAATGATGTATGGTTGTGATGATTGTGGATGTGCTGGAAATGACATGTTTGAGGACAGTATGTGGTATGAGGTGTTTTGATCGAGTAAGTAATGAAAGGGTAAGAGAGATGTTATTAAAATGAGTCTAATTGAGAGAGCAGAAGAGGGTGTTTTGAAATGGTTTGGTCGCATGGAGAGAATGAGTGAGGAAAGATTGACCAAGAGGATATATGTGTCAGAGGTGGAGACAACGAGAAGTGGGAGACCGAATTGGAGTTAGAAAGATGGTGTGAAAAAGATTGGGAGTGATTGGGGCTTGAACCTGTAGGAGGGTGAAAGGCGTGCAAGGAATAGAGTGAATTGGAACGATATGGTATACCGGGGTTGACGTGCTGCAAATGGATTTAACCAGTGTATATGAGACGTCTGGGGTGAACCATGGAAACATTTGTGGTGCCTGACTGTGGAAAGGGAGCTGTGGTTTCGGTGCATTACACATAGCAGGTAGGGACTGAGTGTGAACAAATGTGGCCTTTTTTGTCTTTTCCTACCGCTGCCTTCCGCAGATGAAGGGGAGGGGCCTGTCATTTAATGTGTGGCAGTGTGGCGACGGGAATGAATAATGGCAGACGGTATGAATTATGTACATGTGTATATATGTATATGTCTATGTGTGTATATATATGTATACGTTGAGATGTATAGGTATGTATATATGCATGTGTGGTGATGTATTTATTTTCATGAGTATTTGGGTGGGTTGGGCTATTCTTTCGTCTGTTTCCTTGCGGTACCTCGGTAACGCGGGAGACAGCGACAAAGTATAATGAATAAAAAAGTGGGTGACTGTATTGTTGACTGGTTGGTAAGATTATTTAATGTATATATGCCTCATGGTGAGGTGCCTGAGGATTGGCGGAATGATTGCATAGCGCCATTGTACAAAGGCAAAGGGGATAAATGTGAGTGCTCAAATTACAGAGGTATGAGTTTGTTGAGTATTCCTGTGAAATTATGTTGGAGGTTATTGATTGAGAGGGTGAAGCCATCTACAGAGCATCCGATTGGGGAAGAACAGTGTTTTCAGAAGTGATAGAGGATGTTTTGATCATGTGTTTGCTTTGAAGAATGTATGTTTAAATACCTAGAAAAGCAAATGGATTCGTATGTAGCATTTATGGATCTGGAGAAGGTATATGATAGTGTTGATACAGATGCTCTTTGATAGATATTAAGAATATATGGTGTGGGAGGCAAGTTATTAGGAGCATCGAGGATGTAAGGCATGTGTACGTGTAGGAAGAGAGGAAAGTGATTGGTTCTCAGTGAATGTTGGTTTTCGGCAGGGGTGCATGATGTCTCCATGGTTGTTTAATTTGCTTATGGATGGGTTTGTTAGGGAGGTGAATGCAAGAGTCTTGGAAAGAGGGGCAAGTATGCAGTCTGTTGTGGATGAGAGAGCTTGGGAAGCGAGTCAGTTTTTGTTTGCTGATGATACAGCGCTGGTGGCTGTTTCATGTGAGAAACTGCAGAAGCTGGTGACTGAGTTTCGTAAATTGTATGAAAAAAGAAAACTTAGAGTAAATGTGAATAAGAGCAAGGTTATTAGGTACAGTCGGGTTGAGGGACATGTCAATTTGGAGGTAAGTTTCAATAGAGAAAAATTGGAGGAAGTGAAGTGTTTTAGATATATGGGAGTGGATTTGGCAGAGGATGGAACCATGGAAGCGTAAGTTAATCATATGGTGGGGGAGGGGGCAAAAGTTCTGGGAGCGTTGAAAAATGTGTGGAAGTCGACAACGTTATCTTGGAAAGTGAAAATGGGTATGTGTGAAGGAATAGTGGTTCCAACAATGATATCTGGTTGCGAGGCGTTGGCTATAGATAGAGTTGTGCGCAGGAGGGTGGATATTCTGGAAATGAAATGTTTGAGGACAATATGTTGTGTGAGGTGGTTTGATTGAGTAAGTAATGAAACGGTAATAGAGATGTGTGGTAATAAAAAGAGTGCGGTTGAGAGAGCAGAAGAGGGTGTTTTGAAATGGTTTGGTCATATGGAGAGAATGAGTAAGGAAAGATGGACAAAGAGGATATATGTGTCAGAGGTGGAGGGAACGAGAAGTGGGAGACCAAATTGGAGGTGGAAAGATGGAATGAAAAAGATTTTGAGTGATTTGGAGCCTGAACATGCAGGAGGGTGAAAGGCGTGCACGGAATAGAGTGAATTGGAACGATGTGGTATACCGGGGTCTACGTGCTGTCAGTGGATTGAATCAGGGCATATGAAGCGTCTGGGCTAAACCATGGAAAGTTCTGTGGGGCTTGGATGTGGAAAGGGAGCTGTGGTTTCGGTGCATTATACATGACAGTTAGAGACTCATTGTGAGCGAATGTGGTCTTTATTGCCTTTTCCTAGAATTACCTCGCGCACATGAGGGGGAGGGGGCTGTTATTTCTTGTGTGGCGGGTTGGCGACAGGAATGAATAAGAGCAGACAGTATGAAGTATGTACATAAGTATATATGTATATATCTGTGTGTGTATATATACATATGTGTACGCTAAGATGTATAGGTATGTATATGTGCGCTTGTGGATGTATACGTATGTACATGTGTATGATGGTGGGTTCGGCCATTCTTTCGTTTGTTTACTTGCGCTACCTCGATAACGCGGGAGACAGCGTCAAAGTACAATAAAAGATAAAATCTATATATATATATATATATATATATATATATATATATATATATATACTATCCCTGGGGATAGGGGAGAAAGAATACTTCCCACGTATTCCCTGCGTGCCGTAGAAGGCGACTAAAAGGGAAGGGAGCGGGGGGGCTTTTTTTTTTCTTTCTTTTTTTTTCCCAAAAAGAAGGAACAGAGAAGGGGGCCAGGTGAGGATATTCCCTCTAAGGCCCAGTCCTCTGTTCTTAACGCTACCTCGCTAACGCGGGAAATGGCGAATGGTATGAAAAAAAAAAAAATATATATACATATATATATATATATATATATATATATATATATATATATATATATATATATATGTGTGTGTGTGTTTGTGTATGTACATGTGTTGTGTGTGTACGTGTTTGCATCATGCAAAGTACTTATATTGCGCCAGGTACCCAATGAACAAATATATTAAGTAGAAGAAGGGTCATCTCGGTTAAATGTGAGCAGGTTTTATATATCTTCAGTATTTCTTACTCAAAATCTTGTCTCGTCTACGTTTAGAGCAATACTTGTTATCGTATGATCATCTAGAATTGTAGGATATTCCACACACAGCTCATAGGATTGGTTTTCCTACTAAGAATATGACATTGCGTCACTAGAATCGTTAATATCAAGGTATCGTCGTGATAGTATTGAATCTGTAGCTGGCTCGTTTTAATCCTCGACTTCCATGATCTAGCCGAGCATCTCCACCTCCCTCACATACTGTAGCCCATTGCATTATTATTGCATCTCTCTGTGGCCTTCAGCTATATCTCTTCGCCATCCCCTCCCACCTCATCAACCTGTAATTCTTAGGACATAATGTTCGGCTGCTTTTCTTTTCCAACACGACTTCAGACTCCTCCCAGGTTATTCAAATACTGATGATTTCTTTGGGTTATGTTTTTCCTTTCCTCCAGTAGGTTATAATGGTCTTTATTTCTTTTCTTCTTGAAGTTTAGTGTTTTGAAAGGTATTATATTTAATGCCATTTTGTTTTCCCATCATTCTTTCCTCTCTCCTGCTGGAACCAATAAATTGATTCACATTTTTTTCTGTTTTTCTGCTCATTATAAACAGTTTATTATGGTTGTTATATTTCCGCATTGTGGAAATTGTATACTATATATATACTGTGGAATATATGTATACTCTCTTGCTCAAGATGACAAAAGTTCCTGTGCTTGAAAACCTACCTATGCGTAGACTGCAGTGTTTCAGAACCTTTCCATAATCTAAGTATTTTCTGATGACCTCCTTCAACATAATGACAAATGTTTACAGTACCACACAACATCATATACCCATCATTTTCAACGTCTTTCAATATCTCATTCTGAGGTATTTTCCAGAGTCGTCTTAAACCCTAATGTTCCAACTGTTAAGGTCTTCCTCGCCGTAATCTACTTTCTTTTTTTTGCCTCACGGCCCATGCAAATGAAGGCATTTGAATACATGTGTGTTCATAGCCAGAGCTGAATTGGATATTGTTTGGCAGGTTTATTATAATGATATTCTCCCTTAATGCTACCGCTTGGTCGCTGGCAGAATAACAAGATTTGCATGAGTTTTGTTTGAACTTCAAATTTAAATGTTTACCAAGTTCCATGAAAATGTCCTTAAGGTTATATGAAGAATGTGTTATGAGCATGATAACATAATGTGTAAAATATACAGCTTCAAAGATAAGAAAAGAGTCTCCCCACAAAAAAATAAAGTTTCTTTCTGCAGTTTAATAAAAAATAACATTTGTAATATGGTTTGCGTTATGACATGTAAAAACATATCCGAAAGTGAACACTCATTATAGTATTGCAACACTTCATACTAACCCGTAATTTAGGTCCAGGGGCATTACAACTTTAAAGCAACAGTATTATTCTATCTGTATAATAAAAAAGGTTATGATTTGCCCCTAGGTAGATAAAAAGCTCAGTTGTCATGGAATGGCACTAATCGAAAAAAAATTATTCATTCTGCTATAAGATTTGCCTTATTTAAGTTTACTATTGTAGTCTCAGAATCACACTATTCTCACTTGAGCTTAAGCGGGGTAAACTTATTAAAGAATCAGTAACTTATAAAACCTTGTATCATATTTGTTTTCATATCAAAAGATATAAGTAATTATACATAATTAACTTATGTAAGGGGAGAGATGCAAGAGCATTATGGAAAAAAAAAGTGTTAATTGACAGGCGGCGAAAGAAGACTTTTGGATGTCAATGTGTTTAAAAGTGCAAAATGGGGATGTCGTTTCATTTCTTGTGGGGCTAAGGGAAAAATAGTATGGTTTTTCAGAAAAGAAGAAAAAATTTTTTTTGGGTAAAAAGGGTGGTGAGAGTAAGTGAGTTTGGGGAAGGAGACTTGTGAAGAAGTTCAGGAAGACTGTGTACAGAATGGAAAAGGTGAGACCAAGGGAAGTAAGGGGAGTGGGGGAGGAATGGGATGAATTTAGGAAAAAGAGGATTGCGCAAAAGATGCTGTGGCAGGAAAAGTGGGAGTTGGCTTTTTTTTAAAAAGGGGTAGTGATTTGGGGATAAGAAGTAAAGTATTAGTGAAAAGAGAGAGAGGCATTTTGGACTTTTTTTTGCGGGGAAAAAATGCAATTGAGTGGGAGAATATAAAAAAAAAGACGGGAGGTCAAGAGAAAGGTGCAAGAGGTGAAAAAAAGGGCAAATGAATTTGGGGGTGAGAGACTATCAGAAAATTTTAGGGAGAATAAAAAGAGTTTAGGGAAAGGGGGTAAATAGGGGGCCCTAAGACAAGGGGGCAAATGGGAACCGTGGGAAAGGGGGTAAAAGGGGGGGTATAACAATAGTGGTGATGTGAGAAGGGGATGGAAGAAATATTGAAGGTTGTTGAAGTTCTATGACAGAGTGGCAGTATAGGGGTAGGGTCGAGTGGTGTGCAAAATAGAGGTTGGGAAAATAGATTGGTAAACAAGGAGAGGTATTTAAAAACTTGCGAAAAGAAAGCCGGGAGCCGCAGGTTTTGATGTATTGCAGTGGAATTAATTAAAAAGGGGGTGGGCGTATTGTTGACTGGTGTAAGGGTTTTTTAATGTAAGTAGACTCATGGTGAGTCCTGAGGATTGGCGGAAATTCTGCAAAAGTGCCAATGTAACAAAGCAAAGGGGAAAGAGTGAGTGCTCAAATTACAGAGGATAAGTTTGTTGAGTTTTCCTGGTAAAATTTTAAGGAGGGTAATGATGAGAGGGTAAGGGATGTACAGAGCATCAGATTGGGGGAAAAGCATGTGGTTTTTGAAATGGTTTGAGATTTGGGGGATCAGGTGTTTTGGGTTGAAGGGAAAGTATGTGAAAATACTAGAAAAGCAAATGGTTGTAGTACATTTTGGACTGGAGAAGGCCCTATAAGAAATTGATAGGATGCTCTGTGGAAGGGGATATAAAAAAATTTTGGGGGTGGGAGGCCCTGTAAAACAGGGGAAAAGTTTTTTATCGAGGAGGTAAGGCATGTGTACGTGTGGAAGAGAGGAAAGTGATTGGTTCTCAGTAATGTAGGTTGGGGGCAGGGGGTGTGAGTCTTTCCCTGGTTGTTTAATTTTTTATGGATTGGTTGTTTGGGGGGTAAATGCAAAGTCTTTGAAAAGGGGCAAGAGAAGTCGTTGGGGGTAGAGAGCTTGGGAAGTGAGTCAGTTGTTGTTTGCTGATGAACCGCGCTGGTGGCGGATTCATTGAAAACGCAAAGCTGGGGACGGAGTTTGGGAAAGTTTTGTGGGAAAAAGAAAGTTAAAAGTAAATGTGAAAAAAGAGCAAGGTTATTAGGTACAGTAAGGGGCCCGAGGCAAAATCAATTGGGAGGGGAGTTTGAATGGTGAAAAACTGAGGGAAAGGGGAAATGTTTTTGATATCTGGGAGTGGATTTTGTTTAGCGGGGTGGAACCCGGAAGCGGAAATGGATCATAGGGGGGGGGAGGGGGCGAAAATTTTTGGGGAGCGTTGAAAAATGTGGGGAAGTCGACAACTTTATTTTGGAAAGTGAAAATGGGTAGGGGAAAAGGAATAGGGGTTTTCCAACAATTTATACTGGTTGCGGGGGCGTTGGGTATAGATAGAGTTGTGCGCAGGGGGGGGATATTCTGGGGAAATTTAAATGTTTGAGGAACCCAAAATGTTTTTGTGAGGTGGTTTGATTTTAGTAAAATAATGAAAAAGGTTTAAAAGGGGATGTTGGTAATAAAAAGAGTGCGGTTTGGGGAGGAGAAGAGGGTGTTTTGGGAAAAGGTTTGGTCATATGAAGGGAAAGAGAAAAGGAAAAATGGGCAAAGGGGATAAAATTTTGTTTAGAGGTGGGGGGAAAAGAGAAGTGGGAGACCCAAATTTGGAGGTGGGAAAAAAGGAATAAAAAGAATTTTTAGTGATTTGGGGCCTGAAAAATGCAGGAGGTGAAAAAGGGGTGCACGGAATAGATGGGAATTTTGGGAAAGATGTGGTATACCCGGGGGGGGACCCTTTCTGTTTAGTGGATTGAATCAGGGGGATAGAAGGTCTGGCTAAAAACCCTGGGGAAAATTCTGTGGGGTTGGATGTGGAAAAAGGGGGGCCCGTGGTTTCGGGGGCATTAAAACATGACAGTTTGAACTCATTGTGAGCGAAAGTGGTCTTTATTGCCCCTTTTCCCGAAATTTTTCCTCGCGCCCCATGAGGGGGAGGGGGCCCTTTTTTTTTGTGTGGCGGGTTGGCGACAGGAATGAAAAGAGCGGGCAGTATGAAATTGTACCAAAATTTTATTGGGATTATTGTGTGTGTAAATATACATTGGGTACGCTAAGGTATAGGTATGTATATGTGGGGCCCTTTTGGGGTTTTATTTTGTTTTAAAATGTTTTATATGGGGGGTTTTGGCCATTTTTTTGTTTTTTTTACTTTCGTACCCCGATAACGCGGGAGACGCGTCAAAGACAATTTAAAAAATAAAATTTTTATATATATAATATATATATAAAATTTATATTTTATATAAAAATATTTCTTCCCCCCCGGGGATAGGGGGGAAAGAATTTCTTAAGTTTTCCCCGGTGCCGTTTGAAGGCGACTAAAAGGGGAAGGGGGGCGGGGGGGCTTTTTTTTTTTTTTTTTTTTTTTTCCCAAAAAAAAAGGGAACCCGAGAAGGGGGCCAGGGGGGTTTTCCCCCTAAGGCCCCTCCCCTGTTCTTAAGCTTCCTTTGCTAACGCGGGGGGAAAAGGGAATTTGGGATGAAAAAAAAAAAATATTATACATTATTAAAATTTTTTAAAATATTTATATATTATATTTATATTTTTATATATATGGTGTGTGTTTGTGGATGTAAAGTGTTTTGTGTTTAGTTTTTTGCATCATGCAAATTTTTTTATATTGGCCCAAAGGGACCCAATGAACAAAAATTTAAGGTTTGAAGAAGGGGGCATTCCGGGGTTTAAATGTGGAAGTTTTATATATATTCAGTATTTCTTACTCAAAATCTTGTCTCGTCTACGTTTAGAGCAATACTTTTTATCGTATGTTCATCTAGAATTGTAGGATTTTCCCAACACAGTCATAGGTTTGGGTTTTTCCTACAAAGAATAGGGACTTTGCGTCACTAGAATCTTTAAATATAAAGGGTATCGTCGTGATGGGATTAAATCTGTAGCTGGCTCGTTTTAACCCTGGGACTTAAAATGTTTCTACCCGAGAATCTCCCCCCCTCACTTTACTGTAGCCCATTGCATTTATTGCATCTCTCTGTGGTTTCAGCAAATATCTCTTGGGCCTTTCCCCTCCCACTCATAAACCTGTAATTTTAGGACTAATGTTCGGTGCTTTTCTTTTTCCAACACGACTTCAGACTCCTCCCAGGTTATTCAAATACTGATGATTTCTTTGGGTTATGTTTTTCCTTTCCTCCAGTAGGTTATAATGGTCTTTATTTCTTTTCTTCTTGAAGTTTAGTGTTTTGAAAGGTATTATATTTAATGCCATTTTGTTTTCCCATCATTCTTTCCTCTCTCCTGCTGGAACCAATAAATTGATTCACATTTTTTTCTGTTTTTCTGCTCATTATAAACAGTTTATTATGGTTGTTATATTTCCGCATTGTGGAAATTGTATACTATATATATACTGTGGAATATATGTATACTCTCTTGCTCAAGATGACAAAAGTTCCTGTGCTTGAAAACCTACCTATGCGTAGACTGCAGTGTTTCAGAACCTTTCCATAATCTAAGTATTTTCTGATGACCTCCTTCAACATAATGACAAATGTTTACAGTACCACACAACATCATATACCCATCATTTTCAACGTCTTTCAATATCTCATTCTAAGGTATTTTCCAGAGTCGTCTTAAACCCTAATGTTCCAACTGTTAAGGTCTTCCTCGCCGTAATCTACTTTCTTTTTTTTGCCTCACGGCCCATGCAAATGAAGGCATTTGAATACATGTGTGTTCATAGCCAGAGCTGAATTGGATATTGTTTGGCAGGTTTATTATAATGATATTCTCCCTTAATGCTACCGCTTGGTCGCTGGCAGAATAACAAGATTTGCATGAGTTTTGTTTGAACTTCAAATTTAAATGTTTACCAAGTTCCATGAAAATGTCCTTAAGGTTATATGAAGAATGTGTTATGAGCATGATAACATAATGTGTAAAATATACAGCTTCAAAGATAAGAAAAGAGTCTCCCCACAAAAAAATAAAGTTTCTTTCTGCAGTTTAATAAAAAATAACATTTGTAATATGGTTTGCGTTATGACATGTAAAAACATATCCGAAAGTGAACACTCATTATAGTATTGCAACACTTCATACTAATCGTAAATTTAGAGTCCATGTGCATTACTACATTAGCACCAGTAGTTTAAGTCTATCTGTATATATAATATAATGGTTATGATTTGACCTAGGTAGATATAAAGCTTCAGTTGTCCATGGAATGGCTATCTAATCGAAAGAAAAATTATTCATTCTGCTATAAGATTTGCCTTATTTGACAGTTTACTTAATTGTAGTCTCTGAATCACACTATTCTCACTTGAGCGTAAGCGTGTAAACGTATTACAAGACATCAGTAACATATCCATCCTTGTATCATATAATGTTTTCATATCTAATGGATATAAGTAATTATACATAAGTATACTTATGTAAGTAGGAGAGATGGCCAGAGAGCATTATTGGATTACGTGTTAATTGACAGGCGTGCGAAAGAGAGACTTTTGGATGTCAATGTGCTGAGAGGTGCAACTGGAGGGATGTCTGATCATTATCTTGTGGAGGCTAAGGTGAAGATTAGTATGGGTTTTCAGAAAAGAAGAGTTAATGTTGGGGTGAAGAAGGTGGTGAGAGTAAGTGAGCTTGGGAAGGAGACCTGTGTGAAGAAGTATCAGGAGAGACTGTGTACAGAATGGAAAAAGGTGAGAACAATGGAAGTAAGGGGAGTGGGGGAGGAATGGGATGTATTTAGGGAATCAGTGATGGATTGCGCAAAAGATGCTTGTGGCATGAGAAGAGTGGGAGGTGGGCTGTTTAGAAAGGGTAGTGAGTGGTGGGATGAAGAAGTAAGAGTATTAGTGAAAGAGAAGAGAGAGGCATTTGGACGATTTTTGCAGGGAAAAAATGCAATTGAGTGGGAGAAGTATAAAAGAAAGAGACAGGAGGTCAAGAGAAAGGTGCAAGAGGTGAAAAAAAGGGCAAATGAGAGTTGGGGTGAGAGACTATCAGTAAATTTTAGGGAGAATAAAAAGATGTTCTGGAAGGAGGTAAATAGGGTGCGTAAGACAAGGGAGCAAATGGGAACTTCAGTGAAGGGCGTAAATGGGGAGGTGATAACAAGTAGTGGTGATGTGAGAAGGAGATGGAATGAGTATTTTGAAGGTTTGTTGAATGTGTCTGATGACAGAGTGGCAGATATAGGGTGTTTGGGTCGAGGTGGTGTGCAAAGTGAGAGGGTTAGGGAAAATGATTTGGTAAACAGAGAAGAGGTAGTAAAAGCTTTGCGGAAGATGAAAGCCGGCAAGGCAGCAGGTTTGGATGGTATTGCAGTGGAATTTATTAAAAAAGGGGGTGACTGTATTGTTGACTGGTTGGTAAGGTTATTTAATGTATGTATGACTCATGGTGAGGTGCCTGAGGATTGGCGGAATGCGTGCATAGTGCCATTGTACAAAGGCAAAGGGGATAAGAGTGAGTGCTCAAATTACAGAGGTATAAGTTTGTTGAGTATTCCTGGTAAATTATATGGGAGGGTATTGATTGAGAGGGTGAAGGCATGTACAGAGCATCAGATTGGGGAAGAGCAGTGTGGTTTCAGAAGTGGTAGAGGATGTGTGGATCAGGTGTTTGCTTTGAAGAATGTATGTGAGAAATACTTAGAAAAGCAAATGGATTTGTATGTAGCATTTATGGATCTGGAGAAGGCATATGATAGAGTTGATAGAGATGCTCTGTGGAAGGTATTAAGAATATTTGGTGTGGGAGGCAAGTTGTTAGAAGCAGTGAAAAGTTTTTATCGAGGATGTAAGGCATGTGTACGTGTAGGAAGAGAGGAAAGTGATTGGTTCTCAGTGAATGTAGGTTTGCGGCAGGGGTGTGTGATGTCTCCATGGTTGTTTAATTTGTTTATGGATGGGGTTGTTAGGGAGGTAAATGCAAGAGTCTTGGAAAGAGGGGCAAGTATGAAGTCTGTTGGGGATGAGAGAGCTTGGGAAGTGAGTCAGTTGTTGTTCGCTGATGATACAGCGCTGGTGGCGGATTCATGTGAGAAACTGCAGAAGCTGGTGACGGAGTTTGGTAAAGTGTGTGGAAGAAGAAAGTTAAGAGTAAATGTGAATAAGAGCAAGGTTATTAGGTACAGTAGGGCTGAGGGTCAAGTCAATTGGGAGGTGAGTTTGAATGGTGAAAAACTGGAGGAAGTGAAGTGTTTTAGATATCTGGGAGTGGATCTGTCAGCGGATGGAACCATGGAAGCGGAAGTGGATCATAGGGTGGGGGAGGGGGCGAAAATTTTGGGAGCCTTGAAAAATGTGTGGAAGTCGAGAACATTATCCCGGAAAGCAAAAATGGGTATGTTTGAAGGAATAGTAGTTCCAACAATGTTGTATGGTTGCGAGGCGTGGGCTATGGATAGAGTTGTGCGCAGGAGGATGGATGTGCTGGAAATGAGATGTTTGAGGACAATGTGTGGTGTGAGGTGGTTTGATCGAGTAAGTAACGTAAGGGTAAGAGAGATGTGTGGAAATAAAAAGAGCGTGGTTGAGAGAGCAGAAGAGAGTGTTTTAAAATGGTTTGGGCACATGGAGAGAATGAGTGAGGAAAGATTGACCAAGAGGATATATGTGTCGGAGGTGGAGGGAACGAGGAGAAGAGGGAGACCAAATTGGAGGTGGAAAGATGGAGTGAAAAAGATTTTGTGTGATCGGGGCCTGAACATGCAGGAGGGTGAAAGGAGGGCAAGGAATAGAGTGAATTGGAGCGATGTGGTATACAGGGGTTGACGTGCTGTCAGTGGATTGAATCAAGGCATGTGAAGCGTCCGGGGTAAACCATGGAAAGCTGTGTAGGTATGTATATTTGTGTGTGTGGACGTGTGTATGTACATGTGTATGGGGGGGGTTGGGCCATTTCTTTCGTCTGTTTCCTTGCGCTACCTCGCAATACGCGGGAGACAGCGACAAGGTATAAAAAAAAAAAAAAAAAAAAAAAAAAAAAAAAAAAAAAAAAAATAAGTAATTATAATCAAGATCTCAGAACTATACAATCCCTTGCATCTGATATTTAGATACCGATATGGCGCACTCACATGTTAACACGTTTTCATAAACAGACATACGTGATGACGTGAAAAAATGAATACATTCCACACTCGGAACAAAGGTAAACTCTGTAAGGTGATGCCCATGTTTTGAATATATACGAACAGGTCATAAAAAGGGGTAGTTCCCTGGTTAGATTTTCTTTAGATAATTCTATTTTGTATAATCTTAATGTCACACACACTATGGATGCAGTTGATGAAGACAGCGTACATAAGTTTGGATAGGTGTATAACAGTAAAGAATGTTTTAGAGATGGGTCCCCTTGAGTGTAGAACTCCCTTCCCGTGCAGTACTTATAATTACACACACACAAACAAATAGACCTTCGTGGTGTAATGGTTAGCGTCAGCATAAGCCCACCTGGATCGGGCCTTATGAATTCGAATCCTTGGCTCATCTATCGGCTCACACCCCCAGGTGCTCATTCATTCCATCCGTTTGGTCGATAAATGAATATCTGGTTTCGGCTTGGAAAAAGTGTGTGTGTGTGTGTGTGTGTGTGTGTGTGTGTGTGTGTGTGTGTGCATGTGTGTGTGTGTGTGTGTGTGTGTGTGTGTGTGTGTGTTTGTCCATAGGAGTAAAGATATGGGACATATATACACAGTTAAGGGACAAAGCAACGCGAGTGTAAAACTCTATCCCGTTACACAGAAATAAGAATTAGAAATTGCACACACAATTGTACTCATTCACAGATACACATATGTAAACTCATATACACATGCACACAAATACATGATGGCTCTGTTTTGTATTTAAAGGTTTCGCGTTGCGTTCTTATATCACTAAGTTGTGGCCTGATAGCTTCACGTTATTCTATGATTAGAATCACTCTAACTATATACACAACCAGTTTCATACATAAAAAGACTGACAAAAGTACAACTCAGTTAAAATGAGGTTCCTAAAGCTCCGATTTACATCCTAGATCTACTGCGAGATCACTTGGATAAAATGGATGAATTGTATATGCTTCACTGTTGGAGTCATTTACACTGTTAAGCGCATATCTCAGGCAGTCAGGAGGACGATGAAAGGATAGGTAGAGAACGGATACGGAGGATTAGAAAAGTGAGTAGGATATTAACGGTAGGGAGAAGAGGATTAGGAGAAAATGGAGCTGTTGGTGTATCGGTTAGCGTTCATGACTGTGACGCATTCACGGGCCATCCAGGGTGGAGCGCACAGGTTCTAATCCTGATTGCAGAAGTCGGTCCACAGTTACCCCAGTGGTTCATTCACCCTTACAGATTGGTTGATAGGATGGGATACCTGGTTCAGGCAAAGATATATATATACATATATATATATATATATATATATATATATATATATATATATATATATATATATATATATATATATATATATATATATATATATATATATATATATATATATATATATATATATATATATATATACATATATATATATATATATATATATATATATATATTTTTTTTTCATACTATTCGCCGTTTCCCGCGATAGCGAGGTAGCGTTAAGAACAGAGGATTGGGCCTTTTTTGGAATATCCTCACCTGGCCCCCTCTGTTCCTTCTTTTGGAAAATTTAAAAAAAAAAAAAGAGAGGGGAGGATTTCCAGCCCCCCGCTACCTCCCCTTTTAGTCGCCTTCTACGACACGCAGGGAATACGTGGGAAGTATTCTTAATCCCCTATCCCCAGGTGCATATGCACCAATAATCATCCATCTCTCTCCATCAACTTTCAGTTTTACCCATATTAATCGAGAATTTACTTTCTTACATTCTATCACATACTCCCACAACTCCTGTTTCAGGAGTATTGCTACTCCTTCCCTTGCTCTTGTCTTCTCACTAACCCCTGACTTTACTCACAAGACATTCCCAAACCACTCTTCCCCTTTACCCTTGAGCTTCGTTTCACTCAGAGCCAAAACATCCAGGTTCCTTTCCTCAAACATACTCCCTATCTCTCCTTTTTTCACATCTTGGTTACATCCACACACATTTAGGCACCCCAATCTGAGCCTTCGAGGAGGATGAGCACTCCCCGCGTGACTCCTTCTTCTGTTTCCCATCTTAAAAAGTTATCTTGTGGAGGCTAAAGTGAAGATTTGTATGGGTTTTCAGAAAAGAAGAGTGAATGTTGGGGTGAAGAGGGTGGTGAGAGTAAGTGAGCTTGGGAAGGAGACTTGTGTGAGGAAATACCAGGAGAGACTGAGTACAGAATGGAAAAAGGTGAGAACAATGGAAGTAAGGGGAGTGGGGGAGGAATGGGATGTATTTAGGGAATCAGTGATGGATTGCGTAAAAGATGCTTGTGGCATGAGAAGAGTGGGAGGTGGGTTGATTAGAAAGGGTAGTGAGTGGTGGGATGAAGAAGAAAGAGTATTAGTGAAAGAGAAGAGAGAGGCATTTGGACGATTTTTGCAGGGAAAAAATGAAATTGAGTGGGAGATGTATAAAAGAAAGAGACAGGAGGTCAAGAGAAAGGTGCAAGAGGTGAAAAAAAGGGCAAATGAGAGTTGGGGTGAGAGAGTATCATTAAATTTTAGGGAGAATAAAAAGATGTTCTGGAAGGAGGTAAATAAGGTGCGTAAGACAAGGGAGCAAATGGGAACTTCAGTGAAGGGCGCAAATGGGGAGGTGATAACAAGTAGTGGTGATGTGAGAAGGAGATGGAGTGAGTATTTTGAAGGTTTGTTGAATGTGTTTGATGATAGAGTGGCAGATATAGTGTGTTTTGGTCGAGGTGGTGTGCAAAGTCAGAGGGTTAGGGAAAATGATTTGGTAAACAGAGAAGAGGGAGTAAAAGTTTTCCGGAAGATGAAAGCCGGCAAGGCAGCAGGTTTGGATGGTATTGCAGTGGAATTTATTAAAAAGTGGGGTGACTGTATTGTTGACTGGTTGGTAAGGTTATTTAATGTATGTATGACTCAGGGTGAGGTGCCTGAGGATTGGCGGAATGCGTGCATAGTGCCATTGTACAAAGGCAAAGGGGATAAGAGTGAGTGCTCAAATTACAGAGGTATAAGTTTATTGAGTATTCCTGGTAAATTATATAGGAGGATATTGATTGAGAGGGTGAAGGCATGTACAGAGCATCAGATTGGGGAAGAGCAATGTGCTTTCAGCAGTGGTAGAGGATGTGTGGATCAGGTGTTTGCTTTGAAGAATGTATGTGAGAAATACTTAAAAAAGCAAATGGATTTGTATGTAGCATTTATGGATCTGGAGAGGGCATATGATAGAGTTGATAGAGATGCTCTGTGGAAGGTATTAAGAATATATGGTGTGGGAGGCAAGTTGTTAGAAGCAGTGAAAAGTTTTTATCGAGGATGTAAGGCATGTGTACGTGTAGGAAGAGAGGAAAGTGATTGGTTCTCAGTGAATATAGGTTTGCGGCAGGGGTGTGTGATGTCTCCATGGTTGTTTAATTTGTTTATGGATGGGGTTGTTAGGGAGGTGAATGCAAGAGTTTTGTAAAGAGGGGCAAGTATGAAGTCTGTTGGGGATGAGAGAGCTTGGGAAGTGAGTCAGTTGTTGTTCGCTGATGATACAGCGCTGGTGGCTGATTCATATGAGAAACTGCAGAAGCTGGTGACTGAGTTTAGTAAAGAGTGTGGAAGAAGAAAGTTAAGAGTAAATGTGAATAAGAGCAAGGTTATTAGGTACAGTAGGGTTGAGGGTCAAGTCAATTGGGAGGTGAGTTTGAATGGAGAAAAACTGGAGGAAGTGAAGTGTTTTAGATATCTGGGAGTGGATCTGGCAGCGGATGGAACCATGGAAGCGGAAATGGATCATAGGGTGGGGGAGGGGGCGAAAATTCGGGGAGCCTTGAAGAATGTGTGGAAGTCGAGAACATTATCTCGGAAAGCAAAAATGGGTATGTTTGAAGGAATAGTGGTTCCAACAATGTTGTATTGTTGCGAGGCGTGGGCTATGGATAGAGTTGTGCGCAGGAGGATGGATGTGCTGGAAATGAGATGTTTGAGGACAATATGTGGTGTGAGGTGGTTTGATCGAGTAAGTAACGTAAGGGTAAGAGAGATGTGTGGAAATAAAAAGAGCATGGTTGAGAGAGCAGAAGAGGGTGTTTTGAAATGGTTCGGGCACATGGAGAGAATGAGTGAGGAAAGATTGACCAAGAGAATATATGTGTCGGAGGTGGAGGGAACGAGGAGAAGAGGGAGACCAAATTGGAGGTGGAAAGATGGAGTGAAAAAGATTTTGTGTGATCGGGGCCTGAACATGCAGGAGGGTGAAAGGAGGGCAAGGAATAGAGTGAATTTGAGCGATGTGGTATACCGGGTTGACGTGCTGTCAGTGGATTGAATCAAGGCATGTGAAGCGTCTGGGGTAAACCATGGAAAGTTGTGTAGGTATGTATATTTGCGTGTGTGGACGTATGTATATACATGTGTATGGGGGTGGGTTGGGCCATTTTTTTCGTCTGTTTCCTTGCGCTACCTCGCAAACGCGGGAGACAGCGAAAAAGCAAAAAAAAAAAAAAAAAAAAATATATATATATACATATATATATATATATATATATATATATATAAATATATATATACATATATATATGTATATATATATATATATATATATATATTTATATATATATATATATATACATATATAGATATATATATATATATATATATATATATATATATATATATATATATATATATATATATATATCTTTTTCTTTTCTTTCAAACTGTTCGCCATTTCCCGCATTAGCGAGGTAGCGTTAAGAACAGAGGACTGGGCCTTTGAGGGAATACCCTCACCTGGCCCAATTCTCTGTTCCTTCTTTTGAAAAAAAAAAAAGGGGAGGATTTCCAGCCCCCCGCTCCCTCCCCTTTTAGTCGCCTTTTACGACACGCAGGGAATACGTGGGAAGTATTCTTTGTCCCCTATCCCCAGGGAAAATATATATATATATATATATATATATATATATATATATATATATATATATATATATATATATATATATATATATATATATATATATATATGTATATATATATATATATATATATATATATATATATATATATATATATATATATATATATATATATATATATATATATATATATATATATATATATATATATATATATATATATATATATATATACATATATATATATATATATATATATATATATATATATATATATATATATATATATATATATATACATATATATATATATATATATATATATATATATATATATATATATATATATACATATATATATATATATATATATATATATATATATATATATATATATATATATATATATATACATATATATATATATATATATATATATATATATATATATATATATATATATATATATATATACATTCCCTGGGGATAGGGGAGAAAGAATACTTCCCACGTATTCCCTGCGTGTCGTAGAAGGCGACTAAAAAAAAGGGGAGGGAGCGGGGGGCTGGAAATCCTCCCCTCTCAATTTTCTTTAATTTTCCAAAAGAAGGAACAGAGAAGGGGGCCAGGTGAGGATGTTCCCTCCGTGGCCCAGTTCTCTGTTCTTAGCGCTACCTCGCTAACGCGGGAAATGGCAAATAGTTTGAAAAAAAAAAAATATATATATATATATATATATATATATATATATATATATATATATATATATATATATATATATATATATATATATATATATATATATATATATATATATATATATGTGTGTGTGTGTGTGCCTCCCGCGTTAGCGAGGTAGCGCAAGGAAACAGACGAAAGAATGGCCCAACCCACACACATACACATGTATATACATAAACGTCCACACAAGCAAATATACATACCTATACATCTCAACGTATACATACATATACACGCACAGACATATACATATGCACACATGTACATAATTCATACTGTCCGCCCTTATTCATTCCCGTGGAAACCCCACCACACATGAAATAACAACACCCTTCACCCCGCATGTCCGAGAGGTAGCCCTAAGAAAAGACAACAAATGCCACATTCGTTCACACTCAGACTCTAGCTGTCATTCGTTCACACTCAGACTCTAGCTGTCATGTTTAATTCACCGAAACCACAGCTCCCTTTCCACATCCAGGCCCCACAGAACTTTCCATGGTTTACCCCAGACACTTCACGTGACCTGGTTCAATCCATTGACATCACGTCAACCCCGGTATACCACATCGTTCCAATTCAATCTATTCCTTGCGCGAATTTCACCCTCCTGCATGTTCAGTCCCTGATCACTCAAGATCTTTTTCACTCTATCTTTCCACCTCCAAGTTGGTCTCCAACTTCTCGTTCCCTCCACCTCTGACATATATATCCTCTTGCTTAATCTTTCCTCACTCATTCTCTCTATGTGACCAAACCATTACAAGACACACTCTTCTGCTATCTCAACCACACTCTTTTTACTATCACACATCTCTCTTACCCTATTATTACTTACGCGATAAAACCACCTCACACCACATATTGTCCTAAAATATCTCATTTCCAGCACATCCACCTTCCTCCGTACAACTCTATCCATAGCTCACGTCTCACAGTCATATAACATTGTTGGAACCACTATTCCTTCAAACATACTAATTTTTGCTTTCCGAGATGACGTTCTCGACTTTCAAACATTTTTCAACGCTTCAAGAACTTTCACCCCCTTCGGCACCTATGATTCACTTCCGCTTTGATAGTTCCATCCGCTCCCAAATCTATTAAAAGATATCTAAAGCACTTCACTTCCTCCAGTTTTTCTCCGTTCAAACTTACTTCCCAGTTGACTTGACCTTCAACCCTACTGTACCTTTTAACCTTGCTCTTATTCATATTTACTCTCAGCTTTCATCTTTCACACATTTACCAAACCCAGTCACCATCTTCTGCAGTTTCTCTCATGAATCAGCTAACAGCGCTGTATCATCAGCGAACAACAACTGACTCACTTCCCAAGATCTTTCATTCACAACAGACTGCATACTTCCGCTCTTTCCAAAACTCTTGAATTCACATCCCTAACAACCACATCCATAAAGAAATTAAACGACCATGGAGATATCACACACCGCTGCCGCAAACCAACATTCACAGAGAACCAATCACTTTCCTCTCTTCCTACACGTACACATGCCTTACACTCTTGATAAAAACTTTTCACTATTTCTAACAACTTGCCTCCCACACCGTATATTCTTAATACCTTCCAGAAAGCATCTCTATCAACTCTATCATATGCCTTTTCCATATTGATAAATGCTACATACAAATCCATTTGCTTTTCTAAGTATTTCTCACATACATACTTCAAAGCAAACACCTGATCCACACATCCTCTACCACTTCTAAAACCACACTGCTCTTCCCCAATCTGATGCTCTGTACATGCCTTCACCCTCTCAATCAATATCCTCCCATATAATTTTCCAGGAATACTCAACAAACTTATACCTCTGTAATTTGAGCACTCACTTTTATCCCCTTTGCCTTTGTACAATGGCACTATGCAAGCATTGCGCAAATCCTCAGCCATCTCACCATGAGTCATACATACATTAATAACCTTACCAACCGGTCAACAATACAGTCACCAATTTTTTTTAATAAATTCCACTGCAGAACCATCCAAACCTGCTGCCTTGCCGGCTTTCATCTTCCGCAAAGCTTTTACTGCTTCATATCTGTTTATCAAATCATTTTCCCTAATCCTCTCACTGTGCACACCAAGTCGACCAAAACACCCTATATCTGCCACGCTATCATCAAACACATTCAACAAACCTTAAAAATACTCACTCCATCTTCTCACATCACCGCTACTTGTTATCACCTCCCCATTAGCCCCCTTCACTGAAGTTTCCATTTGCTCCCTTGTCTCACGCAGTTTATTTATCTCCTTCCAAAACATCTTTTTATTCTCACTAAAATTTAATGATCCTCTATCACCTCAACACTCATTTGCCCCCTTTTTCAACTCTTGCACCTTTCTCCTGACCTCCTGCCTCTTTCTTTAATATATCTCCCACTCATTTGCATTTTTTCCTTGCAAAAATCGTCCAAGTGCTACTATCTTCTCTTTCACTAATAATCTTACTTCTTCACCCCACCACTCACTAACCTTTCTAATCAACCCACCTCCCACGCTTCTCATGCCACAAGCATCTTTTGCGCAAGCCATAACTGCTTCCCTAAATACATCCCATTCCTCCCCCACCCCCCTTACCTTCTTTGTTCTCACCTTTTTCCGTTCCATACTCAGTCCATCCTGGTAGTTCGTCACACAAGTCTCCTTCCCAAGCTCACTTACTCTCACCACTCTCTTCACCCCAACATTCTCTCTTCTTTTCTGAAAACCCCTAAAAATCGTCACCTTCGCCTCAACAAGATAATGATCTGATATCTCTCCAGTTGCACCTCTCAGAACATTAACATCCAAAAGTCTCTCTTTTACGCGCCTATCAATTAACACGTAATCCAATAACGCTCTCTGGCCATCTCTCCTACTTACATACGTATACTTATGTATATCTCGCTTTTTAAACCAGGTATTCCCAATCACCAGTCCTTTTTCAGCACATAAATCTAAAAGCTCTTCACCATTTCCATTTACAACACTGAACACCCCATGTATACCAATTATTCCCTTAACTGACACATTACTCACCTTTGCATTCAAATCACCCATCACTATAACCCGGTCTCGTGCATCAAAACCACTAACACACTCATTCAGCTGCTCCTAAAACACTTGCATCTCACGATTTTTCTTCTCATGCCCAGTTGCATATCGACCAATAATCACCAATCTCTCTCCATCAACTTTCAGTTTTACCCATATCAATGTAGTATTTACTTTCTTACACTCTATCACATACTCCCACAACTCCTGTCTCAAGAGTAGTGCTTCTCCTTCCCTTGCTCTTCTCCTCTCACTAACCACTGACTTTACCTTCCAAGACATTCCCAAACCACTCTTGCCCTTTACCATTGAGATTCGTTTCACTCAGAGCCAAAAGATCCAGGATCCTTTCCTCAAACATACTACCTATCTCTCCTTTTTTCTCATCTTGGTTACATCCACACACATTTAGACACCCCAATCTGAGCCTTCAAGGAGGATGAGCACTCCCCGCGTGAATCCTTCTACTGTTTCCCCTTTCAGAAAATAAAATATAAGGAGGGAAGGGTTTCCGGCCCAAAGCTTCCGTCCTCTTTCGTCGCCTTCTACGACACGTGAGGAATGCGTGAGAAGTATTCTTTGCGTGGGATATGTGGGAAGTATCCCTTGGGATAGGGGGGATATACATATATATGTACATATATATATATATATATATATATATATATATATATATATATATATATATATATATATATATATATATATATATATATATATATATATATATATATATATATATATAGATAGATAGATAGATAGATAGCCGTGCACAACACTACCACCCACTTACATGAAGTTCTTCCACGAAGTTCCCCTTTGATTCATATCCAGTTCGACTTAGTGGTGGTACGTACGCGTGGTCTGACTCCCCATCACGGGTGACCGGGACGAGGAGAAAAGGGGGGCGCGGCGCCCCCATCACATGATGCAAGCGATCGGGTTGGTGGGGATGGGGGATGGGGGATGGTTGTTGTGTGACGTCATGGTAATAACTGCAGTAACTGGCGCAGTGGAAGGTGGTTATCATGGCCTAATGGGGGTGATGGGGGGCAGGTTGGTCAAGTTGAAGGTTTTGGGCACAGTTGCCACTCATGATTGATGGGGCTACGACGCCCCATCTCTCAAGAATGTTGGGGCTACGACGCCCCCATCCCCTATGATTGTTGGGGCTACGACGCCCCCATCCTCCATGATTGTTGGGGCTACGACGCCCCCATCCTCCATGATTGTTGGGGCTACGACGCCCCATCCCCTATGATTGATGGGGCTGCGACGCCCCCATCCCTCAAGAATGTTGGGGCTACGACGCCCCCATCCTCCAAGAATGATGGGGCTACGACGCCCCCATCCCTCAAGAATGTTGGGGCTACGACGCCCCCGTCCCCCATGATTGATGGGGCTAGACGCCCCCATCCTCCATGATTGTTGGGGCTACGACGCCCCCATCCCCCATGATTGATGGGGCTACGACGCCCCCATCCCCTATGATTGATGGGGCTACGACGCCCCCATCCTCCAAGAATGATGGGGCTACGACGCCCCCATCCTCCAAGAATGATGGGCCCACGCCACGCCCCTAAGTGACGCAAAACCACGATCGCACTAGGGCAAGGATTGCACTTTGGACATCTCCCCCCCCCCCTCTCTCTCTCTCTCTCTCTCTCTCTCTCTCTCTCTCACCCGCGGGGAAACCACTGGGCCTGCAAAGCCTTCGCCGGGGTTAATGGGGTCATGAAGCATTTTTTTTTTTTTCAAGGCATTTCCGAAGAAAATTTCACAAATGGTGGCGTCATGATGCAATATGATGGTGCGCATGTGAGTTCTGGGTCAACATTGTCTCGAGAATATATATATATATATATATATATATATATATATATATATATATATATATATATATATATATATATATATATATATATATATATATATATATATATATATATATATATATATATATATATATATGTATATATACATATATATATATATATATATATATATATATATATATATATATATATATATATATATATATATATATATATATATATATATATATGTATATACAAATGTATGACTGCTCTGTATTGCCAAAATGTCACTGTAATCTATCCTGAAACCTGTAACTGGTATAGACAGCATGTATACAGACTTATCTGCTGTCTACTTGCGTATGTTACGTGTGTGCATTTGGGTTGGCTGGCGTCCGTTCATCTAGATCTTCGTATACGCCAATGAAAATCCAGGTTAGGCTACAGCGTCTCGGGGGATCTTCGTATACGCCAATGAAAGTCCAGGTTAGGCTACAGCGTAAAGCGTAAATTGATAATCCTGAAAAGGCAGCGATGCATTGGGTGATTTCCTACCTATACGTAATCTAGTCTCTTGTATAAATTGGCCAGTTATCCTTGACGAACCATTTTTAACTGTGTGTACGATCTGTGGTAGACTGTGTGAAGAAATGTCTACCTGGCTTGCCAACTCTCATACAACACTTCTTAGTATTATGCTCAAAGTATATATTATCCTTACTAAACCTGGGTAGTAGACTTTATATGTATATATATATATATATATATATATATATATATATATATATATATATATATATATATATATATATATATATATATATATATATATATATATATATATATATATATATATATATATATATATATATATATATATATATATATATATATATATATGTGTGTGTGTGTGTCGGAGGTGGAGGGAACGAGGAGAAGAGGGAGACCAAATTGGAGGTGGAAAGATGAAGTGAAAAAGATTTTGTGTGATCGGGGCCTGAACATGCAGGAGGGTGAAAGGAGGGCAAGGAATAGAGTGAATTGGAGCGATGTGGTATACGATGTGGGTTGACGTGCTGTCAGTGGATTGAATCAAGGCATGTGAAGCGTTTGGGGTAAACCATGGAAAGCTGTGTAGGTATGTATATTTGTGTGTGTGGACGTATGTATATACATGTGTATGGGGGGGGTTGGGCCATTTCTTTCGTCTGTTTCCTTGCGCTACCTCGCAAACGCGGGAGACAGCGACAAAGTATAATAAAAAAAATAATAATATATATATATATATATATATATATATATATATGTATATATATATATATATATATATGTATGTATATACATGTGTATGTGGGTGGGTTGGGCCATTCTTTCGTCTGTTTCCTTGCACTACCTCGCTGGCGCGGGGGACGGCGACAGGGCAAAGTGAATAAATAGATAAATATATATAGGGGAGAAAGAATACTTCCCACGTATTCCCTGCATGTCGTAGAAGGCGACTAAAAGGGAAAGGAGCGGGGGGCTGGAAATCCTCCCCTCTCATTTTTTTTTTAAATTTTCCAAAAGAAGGAACAGAGAAGGGGGCCATATGAGGATATTCCCTCAAAGGCCCAGTCCTCTGTTCTTAACGCTACCTCGCTAATGCGGGAAATGGCGAATAGTATGAAAAAAAAAAAATATATATATATATATATATATATATATATATATATATATATATATACATATATATATATATATATATATATATATATATATATATATATATATATATATATATATATATACATATATATGTACATATATATATATATATATATATATATATATATATATATATATATATATATATATATATATATATATATATATATATATATATATATATATATATATATATATATATATATATATATATATATATTATTTTTTTTCTTTCTTTCATACTATTCGCCATTTCCCGCATCAGTGAGGTAGCGTTAAGAACAGAGGACTGGGCCTTAGAGGGAATATCCTCACCTGGCCCGTTCCCTGTTCTTTTTTTTGAAAAAAAAAAAAAAAGGAACGAGACGTGAGGATTTCCTCCACCCGTTCCCTCCCCTTATAGTCGCCTTCTACGACACGCTGCCAATTCGTGGGAAGTATTCTTTCTCCCCAATCCCCAGGTATAATATACATATATATATATATATATATATATATATATATATATATATATATATATATATATATATATATATATATATATATATATATATATATATATATATATATATATATATATATATATATATATATATATATACATATATATATATACATATATATATATATATATATATATATATATATATATATATATATACATATATATATACATATATATATATATATATATATATATATATATATATATATATATATATATATATATATATATATTTTTTTTTTTTTTTTTTTTTTTTGCTTTGTCGCTGTCTCCCGTGTTTGCGAGGTAGCGCAAGGAAACAGACGAAAGAAGTGGCCCAACCCACCCCCATACACATGTATATACATACACGTCGAAACACGCAAATATACATACCTACACAGCTTTCCATGGTTTACCCCAGACGCTTCACATGCCCTGATTCAATCCACTGACAGCACGTCAACCCCGGTATACAACATCGATCCAATTCACTCTATTCATTGCCCTCCTTTCACCCTCCTGAATGTTCAGGCCCCGATCACTCAAAATCTTTTTCACTCCATCTTTCTACCTCCAATTTGGTCTCCCACTTCTCTTCGTTCCCTCCAACTCCGACACATATATCCTCTTGGTCAATCTTTCCTCACTCATTCTCTTCATGTGCCCAAACCATTTCAAAACACCCTCTTCTGCTCTCTCAACCACGATATTTTTATTCCCACACATCTCTCTTACCCTTACGTTACTTACTCGATCAAACCACCTCACACCACACATTGTCCTCAAACATCTCATTTCCAGCACATCCACCCTCCAGCGCACAACTCTATCCATAGCCCACGCCTCGCAACCGTAACACATTGTTGGAACCACTATTCCTTCAAACATACCAATTTTTGCTTTCCGAGATAATGTTCTCGACTTCCACACATTCTTCAAGGCTCTCATGATTTTCATCCCCTCCCCCACCCTATGATCCACTTCCGCTTCCATGGTTCCATCCGCTGCCAGATAAACTCCCAGATATCTAAAACACTTTACTTCCTCCAGTTTTTCTCCATTCAAACTTACCTCGCAATTGACTTGACCCTCAACCCTACTGTAGCTAATAACCTTGCTCTTATTCACATTTACTCTTAACTTTCTTCTTTCACACACTTTACCAAACTCAGTCACCAGCTTCTGCAGTTTCTCACATGAATCAGCCACCAGCGCTATATCATCAGCGAACAACAACTGACTCACTTCACAAGTTCTCTCATCCACAACAGACTTCATACTTGCCCCTCTTTCCAAAACTCTTGCATTCACCTCCTTAACAACCCCATCCATAAACAAATTTAACAACCATGGAGACATCACACACCCCTGCCGCAAACCTACATTCACTGAGAACCAATCACTTTCCTCTCTTCCTGAACGTACACATGCCTTATATCCGCGATAAAAACTTTTCACTCCTTCTAACAACTTGCCTCCCACACCATATATTCTTAATACCTTCCACAGAGCATCTCTATCAACTCTATCATATGCCTTCTCCAGATCCATAAATGCTACATACAAATCCATTTGCTTTTCTAAGTATTTCTCACATACATTCTTCAAAGCAAACTCCTGATCCACAGATCCTCTACCACTTCTGAAACCACTCTGCTCTTCCCCAATCTGATGCTCTGTATCTGCCTTCATCCTCTCAATCAATACCCTACCATATAATATACCAGGAATACACAACAAACTTATACCTCTGAAATTTGAGCACTCACTCTAATCCCCTTTGCGTTTGTACAATGGCACTATGCATGCATTCCGCCAATCCTCAGGCACCTCACCATTAGTCATACATACATTAAATAACCTTACCAACCAGTCAATAATAAAGTCACCCCTTTTTTAATAAATCCCAAGGCAATACCATCTAAACCTGCTTCCTTGCCGGCTTTCATCTTCCGCAAAGCTTTTACTACCTCTTCTCTGTTTACCAGAGAAGAAAGATCATGAGAGGCAAGTGTTTTGGGAGCAGCTGAATGAGTGTGTTAGTGGTTTTGATGCACGAGACCGGGTTATAGTTATGGGTGATTTGAATTCAAAGGTGAGTAATATGGCAGTTGAGGGAATAATTGGTATACATGGGGTGTTCAGTGTTGTAAATGGAAATGGTGAAGAGCTTGTAGATTCATGTTCTGAAAAAGGACTGTTGATTGGAAATACCTGGTTTAAAAAGCGAGATATACATAAGAATACGTATGTAAGTAGGAGAGGTGGCCAGAGAGCGTTATTGGATTACGTGTTAATTGACAGGCGCGAGAAAGAGAGACTTTTGGATGTTAATGTGCTGAGGGGTGCAACTGGAGTGATGTCTGATCATTACCTTGTGTAGGCTAAGGTGAAGATTTGTATGGATTTTCAGTAAAGAAGTGTGAATGTTGGGGTGAAGAGGGTGGTGAGAGTAAGTGAGCTTGGGAAGGAGACTTGTGTGAGGAAGTACCAGGAGAGACTGAGTACTGAATGGAAAAAGGTGAGAACAATGGAAGTAAGTGGAGTGAGGGAGGAATGGGATGTATTTAGGGAATCAGTGATTGATTGCTCAAAAGATGCTTGTGGCATGAAAAGAGTGGGAGGTGGGTTGATTAGAAAGGGTAGTGAGTTGTGGGATGAAGAAGTAAGATTATTAATGAAAGAAAAGAGAGTGGCATTTGGACGATTTTTACAGGGAAAAATGCAATTGAGTGGGAGATGTATAAAAGAAAGAGACAGGAGGTGAAGAGAAAGGTGCAAGAGATGAAAAAGAGGGCAAATCAGAGTTCAGGTGAGAGAGTATCATTAAATTTTAGGGAGAATAAAAAGATGTTCTGGAAGGAGGTAAATAAAGTGCGTAAGACAAGGGAGCAAATGAGAACTTTAGTGAAGGGCGCAAATGGGGAGGTGATAACAAGTAGTGGTGATGTGAGAAGGAGATGGAGTGAGTATTTTGAAGGTTTGTGAATGTGTTTGATGATAGATTGGCAGATATAGGGTGTTTTGGTCGAGGTGGTGTTCAAAGTGAGAGGGTTAGGGAATATATATATATATATATATATATATATATATATATATATATATATATATATATATATATATATATATATATATATATATATATATATATTTTTTTTTTTTTTCTTTGCTTTGTCGCTGTCTCCCGCGTTTGCGAGGTAGCGCAAGGAAACAGACGAAAGAAATGGCCCAACCCACCCCCATACACATGTATATACCTACGTCCACACACGTAAATATACATACCTACACAGCTTTCCATGGTTTACCCTAGAAGCTTCACATGCCTTGATTCAATCCACTGACAGCACGTCAACCCCGGTATACCACATCACTCCAGTTCACTCTATTCCCTGCCCTCCTTTCACCCTCCTGCATGTTCAGGCCCCGATCACACAAAATCTTTTTCACTCCATCTTTCCACCTCCAATTTGGTCTCCCTCTTCTCCTCGTTCCCTCCACCTCCGACACATATATCCTCTTGGTCAATTTTTCCTCACTCATTCTCTCCATGTGACCAAACCATTTCAAAACACCCTCTTCTGCTCTCTCAACCACGCTCTTTTTATTTCCACACATCTCTCTTACCCTTACGTTACTTACTCGATCAAACCACCTCACAACACACATTGTCTTCAAACATATCATTTCGAGCACATCCATCCTCCTGCGCACAACTCTATCCATAGTCCACGCCTCGCAACCATACAACATTGTTGGAACCACTATTCCTTCAAACATACCAATTTTTGCTTTCCGAGATAATGTTCTCGACTTCCACACATTCTTCAAGGCTCCCAGAATTTTCGCCCCCTCCCCCACCCTATGATCCACTTCCGCTTCCATGTTTCCATCCGCTGCCAGATCCACTCCCAGATATCTAAAACACTTTACTTCCTCCAGTTTCTCTCCATTCAAACTCACCTCCCAATTGACTTGAACCTCAACCCTATTGTACCTAATAACCTTGCTCTTATTCACATTTACTCTTAACTTTCTTCTTTCACACACTTTACCAAACTCAGTCACCAGCTTCTGCAGTTTCTCACATGAATCAGCCACCAGCGCTGTATCATCAGCGAACAACAACTGACTCACTTCCCAAGCTCTCTCATCCCCAACAGACTTCAGACTTGCCCCTCTTTCCAAAACTCTTGCATTCACCTCCCTAACAACCCCATCCATAAACAAATTAAACAACCATGGAGACATCACACACCCCTGCCGCAAACCTACATTCACTGAGAACCAATCACTTTCCTCTCTTCCTACAACTACACATGCCTTACATCCCCGATAAAAACTTTTCACTGCTTCTAACCACTTGCCTCCCACACCATATATTCTTAATACCTTCCACAGAGCATCTCCATCAACTCTATCATATGTCTTCTCCAGATCCATAAATGCTATATACAAATCCATTTGCTTTTCTAAGTATTTCTCACATACATTCTTCAAAGCAAACACCTGATCCACACATCCTCTACCACTTCTGAAACCACACTGCTCTTCCCTAATCTGATGCTCTGTACATGCCTTCACCCTCTCAATCAATACCCTCCCATATAATTTGCCAGGAATACTCAACAAACTTATACCTCTGTAATTTGAGCACTCACTCTTATCCCCTTTGCCTTTGTACAATGGCAATATGCACGCATTCCGCCAATCCTCAGGCACCTCACCAAGAGTCATACATACATTAAATAACCTTACCAACCAGTCAACAATACAGTCACCCCCTTTTTTAATAAATTCCACTGCAATACCATCCAAACCTGCTGCCTTGCCGGCTTTCATCATCCGCAAAGCTTTTACTACCTCCTCTCTGTTTACCAAACCATTTTCCCTAACCCTCTCACTTTGCACACCACCTCGAGCAAAACACCCTATATCTGCCACTCTATCATCAAACACATTCAATAAACCTTCAAAATACTCACTCCATCTCCTTCTCACATCACCACTACTTGTTATCACCTCCCCATTTGCGCCCTTCACTGAAGTTCCCATTTGCTCCCTTGTTTTACACACTTTATTTACCTCCTTCCAGAACATCTTTTTATTCTCCCTAAAATTTAATGATACTCTCTCACCCCAACTCTCATTTGCCCTTTTTTTTCACCTTTT
>NC_092236.1:29322299-29332418 GCF_036320965.1 Panulirus ornatus
TTCCAAACATTCTTCAAGACTTACAGAAATTTCGCCCCCTCCCCCACCCTATGATTCACTTCCTCTTCCTTGCTTCCTTCTGCTGCCAAATCCACTCCCAGATATCTAAAACACTTCACTTCCTCTAGTTTTTCTCCATTCAAACTTACCTTCCAATTGACTTGTCCCTCAACCCTACTGTACCTATCAACCTTGCTCTTATTGACATTTACTCTCAGCTTTCTTCTTTCACACACTTTACCAAACTCAGTCATCAGCTTCTGCCGTTTCTCACAGGAATTACCCACCAGCGCTGAATCATCAGCCAACAAGAAGTGACTCACTTCCCAAGCTCTCTCATCCACAACAGACTGCATACTTGCTCCTCTTTCCAAAACTCTTGCATTCACCTCCCTAACAGTCCCATCCATAAACAAATTAAACAACCTTGGAGACATCACACACCCCATCAGCAAACCTATATTCACTGAGAACCAATCACTTTCCTCTTTTCTTATTTGTACATCTGCTTTCCATCCTCGATAAAAACTTTTCACTGCTTCTAACAACTCGCCTCCCACACCATATATTCTTAATACCTTCCATAGAGCATCTCTATCAACTCTATCATATGCCTTCTCCAGATCCATAAATGCTACATAGAAATCCATTTGCTTTTGTAAGTATTTCTCATATACATTTTTCAAAGCAAACTCCTGATCCACACATACTATACCACTTCTGAAACCACACTGCCCCTCCCCAATCTGATGCTCTGTACATGCCTTCACCCTCTCAGTTAATACCCTCAAATATAATTTACCAGGAATACTCAACAAACCTATACCTCTGTAATTTGAGCACTCACTTTATCCTCTTTGCCTTTGTACAATGGCACTATGCAAATATTCTGCAAATCCTCAGGCATCTTACCATGAGTCATACATACATTAAGTAACCTTACCAACCAGTCAATAATACAGTCACCCTCTTTTGTGATAAATTCCACTGTAATACCATCCAACCCGCTGCCTTGTTGGCTTTCACCTTCCGGAAGGCTTTTACTACCTCTTCTCTGTTTACTAAATCATTTTCCCTAACCCTCTCACTTTGCAGACCACCTCGACCAAACATCCTATATCTGCCACTCTATCATCAAACACATTCAACAAACATTCAAAATGCTAATTCCATCTCCTTCCCACATCATCACTACTTGTTATCACCTCCCCATTAGCCCCCTGCACTGAAGTTCCCATTTGTTCCCTTGTCTTACGCATTTTATTCACCTCCTTCCAAAACATCTTTATTTTTTCCTTAATATTTATTGATACTCTCTCGCCCAAAGTCTTGTTTGCCTCTTTCCACCTCTTGCACCTTTCTCCTGACCCCCTGCCTCTTTATTTTATACATCTCTCTATCAATTGAATTATTTCCCTGCAAAAATCGCCCAAATGCCACTCTCTTCTCTTTCACTAATAATCTTACTTCTTCATTCCCACCACTCACTCCCCTTTCAAATCTGAAAACCTCCCACGATTTTCATGCCACAAGCATCTTTTGCGGAAGCCATCACTGCTTCTCTAGATACATTCCATTACTCCCCCAACTTCCCTTACGTCCTTTGTTCTCACGTTTTTGCATTCTGTGCTCAGTCTCTCCTGGTACTTCCTCACACATGTCTCCTTCAGAAGCTCATTACTCTCACCACTCATCCCACCACAACATTCTATCCTCATTTCTGAAAACCTCTACAAATCTTCACCTTCGTCTCCACGAGATAATGATCATACATCCCTCCAATTGCACCTCTCAGCACATTAACATTTGAAAATCTCTCTTTCGCGCGCCGATCAATTAACAAGTAATCCAATAACGCTCTATGGCCATCTCTCCTACTTTCATTCGTATACTTATGTATATCTATCTTTTCAAACCAGGTATTTCCAACCACTAGTCCGTTTTCAGCAGGTAAATCTATATATATATATATATATATATATATATATATATATATATATATATATATATATATATATATATATATATATATATATATATATATATATATATATATATGTGTGTGTGTGTGCGAGGTAGCGCTAGTAAAAACACCAAAGGTCCCATTCGTTCACACTCAGTCTCTAGCTGTCATGTAATAATACCAGAAACCACAGCTCCCTTTCCACATCCAGGCTCCACACACTTTCCATGGTCTACCCCAGACGCTTCACATGCCCTGGTTCAATCCATTGACAGCACGTCGACCCCGGTATACCATATCGTTCCAATTCACTTTATTCCTTGCACGCCTTTCACCCTCCTGCATGTTCAGGCCCCGATCACTCAAAATCTTTTTCACTCCATCTTTCCACCTCCAATTTGGTCTCCCACTTCTCCTCGTTCCCTCCACCTCTGACACATATATCCTCTTGGTCAATCTTTCCCCACTCATTCCCTCCATGTGAGCAAACCATTTCAAAACACCCTCTTCTGCTCTCTCAACCACAATCTTTTTATTTCCACACATCTCTCTCACCCTTACATTACTTAGTCGATCAAACCACCTCACACCACATATTGTCCTCAAACATCTCATTTCCAGCACATCCACCTTCCTTCGCACAACTCTATCCATAGCCCACGCCTCGCAACCATACAACATTGTTGAAACCACTATTCCTTCAAACATACCCATTTCTGCTTTCCGAGATAATGTTCTCGACTTCCAAACATTCTTCAAGGCTCCCAGAATTTTCACCCCCTCCCCCACCCTATGATTCACTTCCGCTTCCATGCTTCCATCCGCTGCCAGATCCACTCCCAGATATCTAAAACACTTCACTTCCTCCAGCTTTTCTCCATTCAAACTTACCACCCAATTGACTTGACCCTCAACCCTACTGTACCTAATAACCTTGCTCTTATTCACATTTACTCTTAACTTTCTTCTTTCACACACTTTACCAAACTCAGTCACCAGCTTCTGCAGTTTCTTACATGAATCAGCCACCAGCGCTGTATCATCAGCGAACAACTGACTCACTTCCCAAGCTCTCTCATCCCCAACAGACTTCATACTTGCCCCTCTTTCCAAAACTCTTGCATTTACCTCCCTAACAACCCCATCCATAAACAAATTAGACAACCATGGAGACATCACACATCCCTGCCGCAAACCTACATTCACTGAGAACCAATCACATTCCTCTCTTCCCACACGTACACATGCCTTACATCCTCGATAAAAACTTTTCACTGCTTCTAACAACTTGCCTCCCACACCATATATTCTTAATACCTTCCACAGAGCATTTCTATCAACTCTATCATATGCCTTAAGATTCATAGGAGCTATTAACACCATAAACAAAGACAAGGATATACTTATTACTAAAGCAGGTAAGGCTAACACTGTTGCGATTTTAGACAAAAGTAACTATTTATCTAAAATGAATGATCTTCTAAATGATAACACAACATATTCTAAACTTAGTAAAAATCCCTTAGAAGCAGTTAGTTCTCACTTCAATAAAGAAATGAAGTTGTTGTTGAAAGGTAACATTTCTCTTATCAAAAATTTGTCATTCTTGCCACCTTCATTGCCATATATGTATGGACTTATCAAAACACATAAACAAAATTTTCCAGCAAGATCTATAGTTAGTTCAGTAGGCTCCATCACATATAAATCGTCAAAATGGTTAGGTTCCTTATTAAGCCCTTTAATGGGTAAGGTATCAAATTCTAATATCATGAACAATGTAGATTTAGTCAACAAACTAAACAATATCAATATTAATTTTGATTTCAAACTAGTTAGCTTTGATGTTTCCTCACTTTTCACTAAAGTTCCAGTTGATGAACTTTTAGAATATTTATTTGATGTCTTGGATGATATTCAATTACCTGTTTCAAAGTCTAATTTCATTGAACTGATAGAATTGTGTATAAAAGACTGTGTATTTCAATTTAATTGAGATTATTATGCTCAAAAATTTGGTATGGCAATGGGTAACCCTCTTTCACCAGTACTAAGTAATCTTTATGTGGAATTTTTTGAAAGAAAATTACTAAAGGATATCTTACCTTCTAATGCAATTTGGTTTAGGTACGTAGATGATGTTCTTTGTGTTTGGCCAACAAATGAAAATTTACAAATATTTCTCCCCTTACTTAACAATTTAGTACCTTCCATAAAATTTACTGTAGAAAATGAAAATAATGGTATGTTACCATTTTTAGATTGCATGATCCATAGACAAGGAAACAAGTTTAAGTTTAGCATGTACAGAAAACCCACCAATGTATGCTCATATATCCATTATTACTCATCTCAACATGACAGAGTTAGATTATAATCATTTCAATCTATGTTCCTAAGGGCATTACGCATTTGCAGTCCAGAGTTTATTGATGATGAGTTTGAGAAGATACATTCTATTGGATGTAAGTTAAAGTACCCTAGATCTTTCATTGATAAATCCCTTAAGTTAGCAAAGAAATCATTTTATAGAGTTGAGCCCAAATCTCCCATTGACACCAAGAATCTTTTAGTTCTCCCTTTTAATAATAATTTCACTTTGTTTCCTATGTTGCTTAAATCCTTTAATGTAAATGTTGCCTTTAGCAACAATAATACTATAAAAAATATCTTAATCAGGAATTCACCAGAAAATTCTCTTGGTTGCATCTATAAAGTTCCTTGTGGAAACTGTGATAAATTTTATGTTGGTCAGACTGGTAAGGATCTTTCTGTTAGACATACGCAACATAAATATAGTATAAGAACGGGACAAGAATCAAATGCCTTGTTTAATCATGTTAAAAACTGTGATCATTGTATTGACTGGAGTAACGCCATCTCAGTTGTTAACTCTAACTCTATTACCAAGAGAAATATCATTGAATCTTCTATCATTAAATACACAGAGAATTATAATCTTAATATTAGTGAAGGTCTGTACAAATTAGATAACTTTATTGTTGATAAGATTTGTAAAATAAGTTTAGGAACGCTTGTTGTATGTTTTGGACAATCACATGTTTACCAAATGGCGACTAAAGGGGACGGGAGCGGGGGGCCAGAAACACTCCCCTCCTTGTATTTTAACTTTCTAAAAGGAGAAACAGAAGAAGGAGTCACGCGAGGGGTGCTCATCCTCCTCGAAGGCTCAGACTGGGGTGTCTAAATGCGTGTGGATGTAACCAAGACGAGAAAAAAGGAAAGATAGTTAGTACGTTTGAGGAAAGGAGCCTGGATGTTTTGGCTCTGACTGACACGAAGCTCAAGGGTAAAGGGGGAGAGTGATTTGGGAATCTCTTGGGATTAAAGTCAGGGTTTAGTGTGAGGACAACAGCAAGGGAGAGAGTAGCACTACTCCTGAATCAGGAGGTGTGGGAGTATGTGATAGAGTGTAAAAAGGTAAATTTTAGATTGATATGGGTAAAACTGAAAGTTGATGGACAGAGATGGGTGATTATTGGTGCATATGCACCTGGGCATGAGAAGATAGATCATGAGAGGCAAGTGTTTTGGGAGCAGCTGAATGAGTGTGTTAGTGGTTTTGATGCACAAGACCGTGTTATAGTGATGGGTGATTTAAATGCAAAGGTGAGTAATGTGGCAGTTGAGAGAATAATTAGCATACATGGAGTGTTCAGTGTTCTAAATGGAAATGGTGAAGAGCTTGTAGATTTATGTGCTGAGAAAGGAATGATAATTGGGATTACCTGGTTTAAAAAGCGAGATATACATAAGTAAACGTACGTAAGTAGGAGACCTGGCCAGAGAGCGTTATTGGATTACGTGTTAATTGATAGACGCACGAAAGAGAGACTTTTGGATGTTAATGTGCCGAGAGGTGCAACTGGAGGGATGTCTGATCATTATCTTGTGGAGGCGAAGGTGAAGATTTGTGGGCGTTTTCAGAAAAGAAGGGAGAATGTTGGGGTGAAGAGAGTGGTGGGAGTAAGTGAGCTTGGGAAGGAGAATTGTGTGTGGAAGTACCAGGAGAGATAGAGTACAGAATGGAAAAAGGTGAGAACAATGGAAGTAAGGGGAGTGCGGGAGGAATGGGATGTATTTAGGGAAGCAGTGATGGCTTGCGCAAAAGATGCTCGTGGCATGAGAAGCGTGGGAGGTGGGTTGATTAGAAAGGGTAGTGAGTGGAGGGATGAAGAAGTAAGATTATTAGTGAAAGAGAAGAGAGAGGCATTTGGACGATTTTTGCAGGGAAAAAATGCAAATGAGTGGAAGAGGTATGAAAGAAAGAGGCAGGAGGTGAATAGAAAGGTGCAAGAGGTGAAAAAGAGGGCAAATGAGAGTTGGGGTGAGAGAGTATCATTAAATTTTAGGGAAAATAAAAAGATGTTTTGGAAGGAGGTAAATAAAGTGCGTAAGACGAGGGAGCAAATAGAAACTTCAGTGAAGGGGGCTAATGGGGAGGTGATAACAAGTAGTGGTGAAGTGAGAAGATGGAGTGAGTATTTTGAAGGTTTGTTGAATGTGTTTGATGATAGAGTGGCAGATATAGGGTGTTTTGGTCGAGGTTGTGTGCAAAGTGAGAGGGTTAGGGAAAACGATTTGGTAAATAGAGAATAGGTAGTAAAAGCTTTACGGAAGATGAAATCCGGCAAGGCAGCAGGTTTGGATGGTATTGCAGCGGAATTTATTAAAAAAGGGGGTGACTATATTGTTGACTGGTTGGTAAGGTAATTTAATGTATGTATGATTCATGGTGATGTGCCTGAGGATTGGCGGAATGCTTACTTAGTGCCATTGTACAAAGACAAAGGGGATAAAAGTAAGAGCTCAAATTACATAAGCATAAGTTTGTTGAGTATTCCTGGTAAATTATATGGGAGGGTATTGATTGAGAGGGTGAAGGCATGTACAGAGCATCAGATTGGGGAAGAGCAGTGTGGTTTCAGAAGTGGTAGAGGATGTGTGGATCAGGTGTTTGCTATGAAGAATGTAAGCGAGAAATACTTAGAAAACAAATGGATTTGTATCTAGCATTTATGGATCTGGAGAAGGCATATGATAGAGTTGATAGAGATGCTCTGTGGAAGGTTTTAAGAATATATGGTGTGGAGGCAAGTTGTTAGAAACAGTGAAATGTTTTTATCGAGAATGTAAGGCATATGCACGTGTAGGAAGAGAGGAAAGTGATTGGTTCTCAGTGAATGTAGGTTTGCGGCAGGGGTATGTGATGTCTCCATGGTTGTTTAATTTGTTTATGGATGGGGTTGTTAGGGAGGTGAATGCAAGAGTTTTGGAAAGAGGGGCAAGTATGCAGTCTGTTGTGGATGAGATAGCTTGGGAAGTGAGTGAGTTGTTGTTCGCTGATGATATAGCGCTGGTGGCTGATTCATGTGAGAAACTGCAGAAGCTGGTGACTGAGTTTGGTAAAGTGAGTGAAAGAAGAAAGTTAAGAGTAAATGTGAATAAGAGCAGGGTTATTAGGTATAGTAGGGTTGAGGGTCAAGTCAATTGGGAGGTAAGTTTGAATGAAGAAAAACTGGAGGAAGTAAAGTGTTTTAGATATCTGGGAGTGGATCTGGCATTGGATGGAACCATGGAAGCGGAAGTGAATTATAGGGTGGGGGAGGGGGCGAAAATTCTTGGGCATTGAAGAATATGTGGAAGTCGAGAACATTATCTCGGAAAGCAAAAATGGGTATGTTTGAAGGAAATGTGGTTCCAACAATGTTGTATGGATGCGAGGCGTGGGCTATGGATAGAGTTGTGCGCAGGAGGATGGATATGCTGGAAATGAGATGTTTGAGGACAATGTGTGGTGTGAGGTGGTTTGATCGAGTAAGTAACGTAAGGGTAAGAGAGATGTGGGGAAATTAAAAGAGCGTGGCTGAGAGAGCAGAAGAGGGTGTTTTGAAATGGTTCGGGCACTTGGAGAGAATGAGTGAGGAAAGATTGACCAAGAGGATATATGTGTCGGAGGTGGAGGGAACGAGAAGTGGGAGACCAAATTGGAGGTGGAAAGATGGAGTGAAAAAGATTTTGTGTGATCGGGGCCTGAACATGCAGGAGGGTGAAAGGAGGGCAAGGAATAGAGTGAATTGGATCGATGTGGTATACCGGGGTTGACGTGCTGTCAGTGGATTGAATCAGGGCATGTGAAGCATCTGGGGTAAACCATGGAAAGCTGTGTAGGTATGTATACTTGCATGTGTGGACGTATGTATATACATGTGTATGGGAGTGGGTTGGGCCATTTCTTTCGTCTGTTTCCTTGCGCTACCTCGCAAACGCGGGAGACAGCGACAAAGAAAAAAAAAAAAAAAAAATATATATATATATATATATATATATATATATATATATATATATATATATATATATATATATATATATATATATATATATATATATATATATATATATATATATATATATATATATATATATATATATACGTGTCGTAGAAGGCGACTAAAAGGGACTGGAGCAAGGTGCTGGAAACTATCCCATTATTGCATTTTGACTTTCTAAAAGGGGAAAAAGAAGGAGTCACGCGGGGAGTTCTTATCCTTCTTCAAGGCTCAGATTGGGGTGTCTAAATGTGTTCGATGTAATCAAGATAAGTGAAAAGGAGAGATAGATAGTATATTTGAGGAAAGGAACCTGGATGTTTTGTCTCTGAGCGAAACGAAGCTCAAGTTTTAAGGGGAAGAGTTATTTGAGAATGTCTTGGGAATAAAGTCAGGGGTTAGTGAGAGGACTAGAGGAAGAGAAGGAGTAGCACTACTCATGAAACAGGAGTGATGAAAGTATGTGATAGAGTGCAAGAAAGTAAAGTCCATATTGATATGGGTAAAACTGAATGTGGATGGATAGAGGTGGGTGATTATTGGTGCATATGCACCTCGGCATGAGAAGAAAGATCATGAGGGGCAAGTGTTTTGGGAGCAGGTGAGTGAGAGTGTTAGTAGTTTTGATGCACGACACCGAAATAGAGTAATGGGTGATTTGAATGCAAAGGTGAGTAATGTGGCAGTTGAGGGAATAATTGGTGTACATGGGAAGTTCAGTGTTGTAAATGGAAATGGTGAAGAGCTTGAATATTTATGTGCTGAAAAAGGACTGGTGATTGGGACTACCTGGTTTAAAAAGAGAGATATACATAAGTATAAGTATGTAAGCAGGAGAGATGGCCAGAGAGCGTTATTGGATTACGTGTTAATTGATAGGCGCGCGAAAGAGAGACTTTTGGATGTATGTGCTGAAAGCTGCAACTGGAGGGATGTCTGATCATTATCTTGTGGAGGCGAAGGTGACGATTTGTAGAGGTTTTCAGAAAAGAAGAGAGAATGTTGGGATAAGGAGACTGGTGAGATAAAGTGAGCTTAGGAGGGTGACTTGTGTGAGGAAGTAACAGTAGAAAGTGAGCTCAGAATGGAAGAAGGTAAGAAAAAATCACGCAAGGGGATTGGGGGAGGAATGGGATGTATTTAGGGAAGCAGTGATGGCTTGCACAAGAGATGCTTCTCGCTTGAGAATCGTGGGAGGTGGGCAGATTGGAAAGGGTAGTGACAGGTGGGATGAAAAAGTAAGATTATTAGTGAAAGAGAAAAGAGACCATTTGGACTATTTTTTGTAGGGAAATAATGTAAATGACTGGCAGATGTATAAAAGAAAGAGTTAGGAGGTCAAGAGAAAGGAGGAAGAGGTGAAAAAGAGGGTAAATGAGAGTTGGCGTGAGAGAATATCTTTAAATCTTAGGGAGAATAAAAAGATGTTTTGGAAGGAGATAAATGAAGTTCGTAAAACAAGGGAACAAATAGGAACTTCAGTGAAGGGGGCTAATTGGAAGGTGATAGCAAGTATTGGTAATGCGAGAAGGACATTTAATGAGTATTTTGAAGGGTTGTTGAATGTGTTTGATGACAAGTTGACAGATATAGGGTGTTTTGGTCGAGGTGGTGTGCAAAGTGAGAGGGTTAGGGAGAATGATTTGGTAAACAGGGAAGAGATAGTAAACGCTTAGTGGAAGATGAACGGTGGCAAGGCAGCGGGTTTGAATGGTATTGCAGTGGAATTTATAAAAAAATGGGCGTGATTATATTGTTGACTGGTTGGTAAGGTTATTTAATATGTGTATAAGTGATGGTGAGGTG
>NC_092236.1:29332518-29344928 GCF_036320965.1 Panulirus ornatus
TTAGGGGTTAGTGAGAGGACAAGAGCATTGGAGGGAGTAGCACTATTCCTGAAACAGGAGCTGTGGGAGTATGTGATAGAGTGTAAGAAAGTAAATTCTAGATTGATGTGGGTATAACTGAAAGTTGATGGAGAGAGATGGGTGATTATTGGTGCAAATGCAACTGGGAATGAGAAGAAAGATCATGAAAGGCAAATGTTTTGGGAGCCGCTGAATGAGTGTGTTAGTGGTTTTGATGCACAAGACCGGGTTATAGTGATGGGTGATTTGAATGCAAAGATGAGTGATATGGCGGTTGAGGGAATAATTGGTATACATGTGGTGTTCAGTGTTGTAAATGGAAATGTTGAAGAGCTTCTAGATTGATGTGTTGAAAAATGACTGGTGATTGGGAATACCTGGTTTAAATAGCGAGATATACATAAGAATACGTATGTAAGTAGGAGAGATGGCCAGAGAGCGTTATTGGATTACGTGTTAATTGATAGGCGCGCGAAAGAGAGACTTTTGGACGTTAATGATCTGCGAGGTGCAACTGGAGGGATGTCTAATCATTATCATGTGGAGGCTAAGGTGAAGATTTGTAGGGGTTTTCAGAAAAGAAGAGAGAATGTTTGGGTGAAGAGAGTGGGAAGGAGACTTGTGTGAGGAAGTACTGGGAGAGAATGAGTACAAAATGGAAAAAGGTGAGAACAAAGGAGGTAAGGTGAGTGGAGGAGGAATGGGATGTATCTAGGGAAGCAGTGCTGGCTTGCGTAAAAGATTCTTGTGGCATGAAAAGCGTGGGACGTGGGTTGATTAGAAAGGGTAGTGAGTGGTGGGATGAAGAAGTAAGATTATTAGTGAAAGAGAAGAGAGAGCCATTTGGACGATTTTTGCAGGGAAAAATGCAAATGAGTAGGAGATGTATAAAAGACAGAGGCAGGAGGTCAAGAGAAAGGTGCAAGAGGTGAAAAAGAGGGCAAATGAGAGTTGAGGTGAGAAAGTATCATTAAATTTTAGGGAAAAAAAAAAGATGATTTCTAAGGAGGTAAATAAAGTGCGTAAGACAAGGGAGCATATGGGAACTTCAGTGAAGGGGGCTAATGGGGAGGTGATAACAAGTAGTGGTGATGTGAGAAGGAGATGGAGTGAGTATTTTGAAGGTTTGTTGAATGTGTTTGATGATAGAGTGTCAGATGTGGGGTGTTTTGGTCGAGGTGGTGTGCAGAGTGAGAGGGTTGGGGAAAATGATTTGGTAAATAGAGAAGAGGTAGAAAAGCTTTGCGGAAGATGAGAGCCGGCAAGGCAGCGGGTTTGGATGGTATTGCTGTGGAATTTATTAAAAAAGGGGGTGACTGTATTTTTGACTGGTTGGTAAGGTTATTTAATGTATGTATGATTCTTGTTGAGGTGCCTGAGGATTGGCGGAATGCTTGCATAGTACCATTGTACAAAGGCAAAGGGGATAAGAGTGAGTGCTCAAATTAAAAAGGTATAAGTTTGTTGAGTATTCCTGGTAAACTATATGGGAGGGTATTGATTGAGAGGGTAAAGGCATGTACAGAGCATCAGATTGGGGAAGAGCAGTGTGGTTTGAGAAGTGGTAGAGGATGTGTGGATCAGGTGTTTGCTTTGAATTATGTATGTGAGAAATACTTGGAAAAGCAAATGGATTTGTGTGTAGCATTTATGGATCTGGAGAAGGCATATGATAGAGTTGATAAAGACTCTGTAGAAGGAATTGATTATATATGGTGTTTTAGGCAAGTTGTTAGAAGCAGTGAAAAGTTTTTATCGAGGATGCAAGGCATGTATACGTGTCGGAAGAGAGGAAAGTGATTGGTTCTCAGTGAATATAGGTTTGCGGCAGAAGTGTGTGATGTCTCCATGGTTGTCTGATTTGTTTATTGATGGGGTTGTTAGGGAGGTGAATGCAAGAGTTTTGGAAAGAGGGACAAGTATGCAGTCTGTTGTGGATGAGAGAGATTGGGAAGTGAGTCAGTTGTTGTTCGCTGATGATAAGATAAAGCGCTGGTGGCTGATTTATGTGAGAAACTGCAGAAGCTGGTGACTGAGTTTGGTAAAGTGTGTGAAAGAAGAAAGTTAAGAGTAAATGTGAATAAGACCAAGATTATTAGGTACAGTAGGGTTGAGGGTCAATTGGGAGGTAAGTTTGAATGGAGAAAAACTGGAGGAAGTAAAGTGTTTTAGATATCTGGGAGTGGATCTGGCAGCGGATGGAACCATGGAAGCGGAAGTGAATCATATGGTGGGGGATTGGGCGAGAATTCTGGGAGCCTTGGTGAATGTTTGGAAGTCGAGAACATTATTTCAGAAAGCAAAATTGGGTATGTTTGAAGGAATAGTGGCTCCAACAATGTTGTATGGTTGCGAGGCGTGGGCTATGGATAGAGTTGTGCGCAGGAGGGTGGATGTGCTGGAAATGAGATGTTTGAGGACATTATGTGGTGTGAGGTGGTTTGATCGAGTAAATAATGTAAGGGTAAGAGAGATGTGTGGAAATAAAAAGAGTGTGGTTTAGAGAGCAGAATAGGGTGTTTTGAAATGGTTTGGTCGCATGGAGAGAATGAGTGAGGAAAGATTGACCAAGTGGAAACATGTGTCAGAGGGGGAGAGAACGAGAAGTAGGAGACCAAATTGGAGGTGGAAAGGTGTAGTGAAAAAGATTTTGAGTGATCCGGGCCTGAACATGCAGGAGGGTGAAAGGCGTGCAAGGAATAGAGTGAATTGGAGCGATGTGGTATACCTAGGTCGACGTATTGTCAATGGATTGAACCAGGACATGTGAAGCGTTTGGGGTAAACCATGGAAAGTTCTGTGGGGCCTGAATTTGGAAAGGGAGCTGTGGTTTCAGTGCATTATTGCATGACAGCTAGAGACTGATTACGAACGAATTCGGCCTTTGTTGTCTTTTCCTAGCATTACCTCGCACACATGAGGTGGGAGGGGGTTGTTATTCCATGTGTGGCGAGGTGGCGATGGGAATAAATATAGGCAAACAGTATGAATTATGTACATGTGTATATATGTATATGTCTGTGTGTGTATATATATGTGTACATTGAGACGTATAGGTATGTATATTTGCCTGGTGGACGTGTATGTATATACATGTGTTTATGGGTGGGTTTGGCCAATCTTTTCTCTGTTTTGCTTGCGCTAACTAGTTAATGCGGGAGACAGCGACAAAGCAAAATAATAATAATAATAATAATTATATATATATATATATATATATATATATATATATATATATATATATATATATATATATATATATATATATTCTTTTTCTTTCATATTATTCGCCATTTCGCGCGATAGCGAGGTAGCGTTAAGAACGGAAGACTAGGCCTTTCACGGAATATCCTCACCTGGACCCCTTCTCTGTTCCTTCTTTTGGATAGAGGATAGGGGAGAAAGAATACTGAACACGTATTCTCTGCGTGTCGTAGAAGGCAACTAAAAGGTGAGGGAGTGGTGACTGAAAATTCTCCCCTCTCATATTTTTCTTTAATTTTCCAATGAAATAACACAGAATGGGGCCAGGTGAGGATATTCACTCAAAGGCCCAGTCCTCTAATCTTAACGCTACCTCGCTAACTCGGAATATAGCGAATAGTATGAAAGAAATATATTATTTATTCATTTATTTTGCTTTGTCGCTGTCTCCTACGTTAGCGATTTAGCGCAAGGAAACAGACGAAAGAATGGCCCAACCCACCCACATACACAAGTATATACATACACGTCCACACACGCAAATTTACATACCTATACTTCTCAATGTATTCATATATATACGCACACAGACATATACATATACACACATGTACATAATTCATACTGTCTGCCTTTATTCATTCCCATCGCCACCCCGACACTCATGAAACAACAACCCCCTCCCCCGCATGAGCGCGATGTAGCGCTAGGAAAAGACAACAAAGGCCACATTCGTTCACACTCAGTCTCTAGCTGTCATGTATAATGCACCGACACCACAGCTCTCTCTCCACATCCGGGCCCCACAAAACTTTCCATGGTTTACCCCAGACGCTTCATATGCCCTGGTTCATTCCATTAACAGCACGTCGACCCCAGTATACACATCATTCCAATTTACTCTATTCCTTGCACGCCTTTCATCCTCCTGCATGTTCAGGCCCCGATCACTCAAACTCTTTTTAATATCATCTTTCCACCTCCAATTTGGTCTCCCACTTCTCCTCCTTCCCTCCAACTCTGACGCATATATCCTCTTGGTCAATCTTTCCTTACACATTCTCTCCATGTGATTTAACTATTTCAAAACACCATCTTCTACTTTCTCAACTACACTCTTTTTATTACCACAAAGCTCACATACCCTATCATCACTTACTCGATCGAACCTCCTCACACCACATATTGTCCCTAAACATCTCATTTCCAGCACATCCACCTTCCTCCGCACAACTCTATCTATAGACCACGCCTTGTAACCATATAACATTGTTGGAACCACTAGTCCTTCAAACGTACCCATTTTTGCTTTCAGAGATAATGCTCTCGACTTCCACACATTCTTCAACGTTCCCAGAACTTTCGCTCCCTCCCCCACCCTATGACTCATTGCCGCTTCCAAGGTCCCATCCGCTGCCAAATCCACTCCCAGAATCTAAAACTCTTTACTGCCTCCAGTTTTTCTCCATTCAAACTGACCTCCCAGTTGACTTGTTCCTCATCCCTACTGAACCGAATAACCTTGCTCTCATTCACATTTACTCTCAGCTTTCTTATTTCACACACTTTACCAAACTCAGTCAACAGCTTCTGCAGTTCCTCACACGAATCAGCCACCAGCGCTGTATCATCAGCCCTGGTGGCTTCCCAAGCTCTCTCATCCACAACAGATTGCATACTTTCGCCTCTTTCCAAAACACTTGCATTCACCTCCCGAACAAACACATCAATAAACAAATTAAACAACCATGAAGACATCACACCCCTTGCCGCAGACTGACATTCACTGAGAACCAATCACTTTCCTCTCTTCCTACACGTACACAAGCCTTACATCCTCGATAAAAACTTTTCACTGCTTCTAACAACTTGCCCCCCACACCATATATTTTCAATACCTTCCGCAGAGAATCTAGATCAACTCTATCATATGCCTTCTCCAGATCCATAAATGCAACATACATATCCATTTGCTTTTCTTCAAAGCAAACACCTGATCCACACATCCTCTACCACTTTTGAAACCACACTGCTCTTCCCTAATCTGATGTTCTGTACTTACCTTCACCCTCTCATTCAATACCCTCCCATATAATTTCCCAGGAATACTCAACAAACCTTTACCTCTGGAATTTGAGCACTCACTTTTATATCCTTTGCCTTTGTACAATCGCACTATGGAAGCATTCCTCCAATCCTCAGGCACCTCACCATGAGTAATACATACATAAAACAACCTTACCCATCAGTCAACAATACAGTCATCCCCTTTTTTGATAAATTCCACTGCAATACCAACCAAACCTGCTGCTTTGCCAGCTTTCATCTTCCGCTTTTACTACCTCTTCTCTATTTACCAAATCATTCTTCCTAATCCTCTCACTTTGCACACCCTTCACTGAATTTCCCATTTGTTCTCTTGTCTTACGCGCTTTATTTACCTCCTTCCAAAACATCTTTTTATTTTCCCTAAAATTTAATTATACTCTCTCACCCCAACTCTCATTTGCCCCTTTTTCACCTCTTGCACCATTTTCTTGATCACTTGCCTCTTTCTTTTGTACATCTCCGAGTCATTTGCGTTATTTCCTTGCAAAACCATCCAAATGCCTCTCTCTTCTCTTTCACTAATAATCTTACTTCTTCATTCCAACATTCACTACCCTTTCTAATCTGCTCACCTGGGAATACATGGTTTAAATAGAGAGATATACATGAGTGTACGCACGTAAGAGATATGGCCAGACAGCGATATTGAATTAAGTGTTAATTGATAGGCGCGCGAAAGAGAGACTTTTGGATGTTACTGTGCTGAGTTGCAACTGTTGGGATGTCTGATCATTATCTTGTGGAGGCTGAGGTGAAGATTTGTAGAGGTTTTCAGAAAGGAAGAGAGAATGTTGGGGTGAAGAGAGTGGTGAGAGTAAGTGAGCTTGATAAGGAGACTTGTGTGAGGAAGTACTAGGAGAGACTGAGTACAGAATGGAAAAAGGTGAGAACAAAGGAAGTAAGGGGAGTGGGGGAGGAATGTGATGTATTTAGGGTAGCAGTGATGGCTTGTGCAAAATGTGCTTATGGCATGATAAGCGAGGGGGGTGTGTGAATTATATATGGTAGTGAGTGGTGGGATGAAGAGGTAAGATTATTAGTGAAAGAGAAAAGAGAGGCATGAGGACGATTTTTGCAGGGAATTAATGCAAATGACTGGGAGATGTTTAAAAGAAAGAGGTAGGAGTCAAGAGAAAGGTGCAAGAGGTGAACAATAGGACAAATGAGAGCTGGGGTGTGAGAGAATCATTAAATTTTAGGGAGAATAAAAAGATGTTTTGGAAGGAGGTAAATAAAGTGCGTAAGACAAGGAAGCAAATGGGAACATCAGTGAAGGGGGCTAATGGAGAGGTGATAACAAGTAGTGGTGATGTAAGAAGGAGATGGAATGAGTATTTTGAAGGTTTGTTGAATGTGTTCGATGATAGAGTGGCAGATATAGGATGTTTTGGTAGAGGTGGTGTGCATAGTGAGAGGGTTCGGGAGAATGATTTGGTAAACAGGGAAGAGGTAGCGGGAGCTTTGCGGAAGATGAAAGCCGGTAACGCAGCGGGTTTCGATGGTATTGCAGTGGAATTTATTAAAGAAGAGGGTGACTGTATTGTTGGGTAGATTATTTAATGCATGTATGACTCATGTTGAGGTGCCTGAGGATTGGCGGAATAATTGCATAGTGCCATTATACAAAGGCAAAGGGGATAAAAGCGACAGCTCAAATTACAGAGGTATAAGTTTATTGAGTATTCCTGGGATATTATATGGGAGGGTATTGATTTAGAGGGTGAAGACATGTCCATAGCATCAGATTGGGGAAGAGTAGTGTGGTTTCAAAACTGGTAGAGGATGTGTGGATCAGGTGCGTGGTTTGAAGAATGTATGTGAGAAATACTTAGAAAAGCAAATGGATTTGTATGTGCCATTTATGGATCTGGATGAGGCATAAGATAGAGTTGATAGAGATGCTCTGTGCAAGGTATTAAGAATAGAATATATGGTGTGGGAGGTAAGTTGTTAGAAGCAGTGAAAATTTTTTATCGATGATGTAAGGGATGTGTATGTGTAAGAAGAGAGGAAAGTGATTGGTTGTAAGTGAATGATGGTTTGCGGCAGGGGTGTGTGATGTCTCCATGATTGTTTAATCAGTTTACGGATGGTGATGTTAGGGAGGTGAATGCAAGAGTATTGGAAAGAGGGGCAAGGACAAGTATGCAGTCTGTTGTGGATGAGACAGCTTGGGAAGTGAGTCAGTTGTTGTTCGTTGATGATACAGCACTGGTTGCTGATTCGGGTAAGATACTGCAGAAGCTGTTGAATGAGTTCGGTAAAGTGTGGGAAAGAAGAAAGTTTAGAGTAAAAGTGAATAAGAGCAGGGTTATTAGGTACAGTAGGGTTGAGGGTCAAGTCAATTGGGAGGTAAGTTTGAATGGAGAAAAACTGGAGGAAGTGAAGTGTTTTAGATATCTGGGAGTGGATTTGGCAGCGGATGGAACCATGGAAGCCTAAGTGAATCATAGGATTGGGGAGGGGGCGAAAGTTCTGCCAGCCTTGAAGAATGTGTGGAAGTCGAGAACTTTATCTTGGAAAGATACAATGGGTATATTTGAAGAATAGTGGTTCCAACAATCATATACGGTTGCAAAACTTGGGATATTGATAGAGTTGTGCGGAGGAGGGTGGATGTGCTGTAAATGAGATGGTTGAGGACAATATGTGTTGTGAGGTGGTTTGATCGAGTAAATAATGAAAGGTTAAGAGAGACGTGTGGTAATAAAAAGATTTTGGTTGAGAGAGCAGAGGAGGGTGTTTTTGAATGGTTTCATCACATGGAGAGAATGAGTGAGGAAAGATTGACCTAGAGTATATATGTGTCAGAGGTGGAAGGGAGAGGAGAAGTGGGAGGCCAAATTGTAGGTGGAAAGATGAAGTGAAAAAGATTTTTAGTGATCGGGGCCTGAACATGCAGGAGGGTGAAAGGCATGCAAGAAATAGAGTGAATTGGAACGATATGGTATACTGGGGTCGACGTGCTGTCATTGGATTGAACCAGGGAATGTGAAGCGTCTGAGGTAAACCAGGGAAAGTTCCAATGGGAGCTGTGGTTTTGGTGCATTATACATGACAGCTAGAGACAGTGTGAACGAATGTTCCCTCTCTTGTCTTTTCCTAGCGCCAGCACGCGCACAATGGGGGGGAGGGGTTTGTTATTTCATGTGTGGCATGGTGGCGACGGTAATGAATAATGGCAGACACTATGAATTATGTATTTGTTATTCATTTTATTTTGCTTTGTCGCTGTCTCCCTTGTTAGCGAGGTAGCGCAAGGAAACAGACGAAAGAAAGGCCCAACCCGCACACATACACATGTATATACATATATGTCCACCCATGCACAATATACATACATATACATCTCAATGTACACATATATATATACACAGAGACATATACATATATACACATGTACATAATTCATACTGTCTGCCTTTATTTGTTCCCATCGCCACCTCGCCAAATATGGAATAACAACCCCCTCCCCTTCATGTGTGCGAGGTAGCGCTAGGAAAAACACCAAAGGCCCCATTCGTTCACACTCAGTCTCTAGCTGTCATGTAATAATGCACCGAAACCACAGCTCCCTTTCCACATCCCGGCCCCACACAACTTTCCATGGTTTACCCCAGATGCTTCACATGCCCTGGTTCAATCCAATGACAGCACGTCGACCCTGGTATACCACATCGTTCCAATTCACTCTATTCCTTGCACGCCTTTCACCCTCCTGCATGTTCAGGCCCATATCACTCAAAATCTTTTTCACTCCATCTTTCCACCTCCAATTTGGTCTCCCACTTCTCCTCGTTCCCTCCACCACTGACATATATATCCTCTTGGTCAATCTTTCCTCACTCATTCTCTCCATGTGACCAAACCATATCAAAACACCCTCTTCTGCTCTCTCAACCACACTCTTTTTATTTCCACACATCTCTCTCACGCTTACATTACTTACTCGATCAAACCACCTCACACCACATATTGTCCTCAAACATCTCATTTCCAGCACATCCACCCTCCAGCGCACAACTCTATCCATAGCCCACGCCTCGCAACCATACAACATTGTTGGAACCACTATTCCTTCAAACATACACATTTTTGTTTTCCGAGATAATGTTCTCGACTTCCACACATTCTTCAAGGCTCCCAGAATTTTCGCCCCCTCCCACACCCTATGATTCACTTCCGCTTCCATGGTTCCATCCGCTTCCAGATCCACTCCCATATATCTAAAACACTTCACTTCCTCCAGTTTTTCTCCATTGAAACTTACCTCCCAATTGACTTGACCCTCAACCCTACTGTACCTAATAACCTTGCTCTTATTCACATTTACTCTTAACTTTCTTCTTTCACACACTTTACCAAACTCAGTCACCAGCTTCTTCAGGTTCTTACATGAATCAGCCACCAGCGCTGTATCATCAGCGAACAACAACTGACTCACTCCCCAATCTCTCTCATCCACAACAGACTGCATACTTGCCCCTCTTTCCAAAACTCTTGCATTCACCTCCCTAACAACCACATCCATAAACAAATTAAACAACCATGGAGACATCACACACCCCTGCCGCAAACCTACATTCACTGAGAACAAATCACTTTCCTCTCTTCCTACACGTACACATGCCTTACGTCCTCGATAAAAACTTTTCACTGCTTCTAACAACTTGCCTCCTACACCATATATTCTTAATAACTTCCACAGAGCATCTCTATCAACTCTATCATCCACAACAGACTGCATACGTGCCCCTCTTTCCAAAACTCTTGCATTCACCTCCCTAACAACCCCATCCATAAACAAATTAAACAATCATGGAGACATCACACACCCCTGCCGCAAACCTACATTCACTGAGAACAAATCACTTTCCTCTCTTCCTACACGTACACATGCCTTACGTCCTCGATAAAAACTTTTCACTGCTTCTAACAACTTGCCTCCCACACCATATATTCTTAATACCTTCCACAGAGCATCTCTATCAACTCTATCATATGCCTTCTCCAGATCCATAAATGCTACATAAAAATCCATTTGTTTTTCTAACTATTTCTCGCTTACATTCTTCAAAGCTGACCTGACCCACACATCCTCTACCACTTCTAAAACCATACTGCTCTTCCCCAATCTGATTCTCTGTACATGATTTCACCCTCTCAATTAATACCCTCCCCTATAATTTACCTGGAATACTCAACAGACTTATACCTCTGTAATTTGAGCACTCACTCTTATTCCTTTTGCCTTTGTACAATGGCACTATGCAAGCATTCCGCCAATCCTCGGGCACCTCACCATGAATCATACATACATTAAATAACCTTACCAACCAGTCAACAATACAGTCACCCCCTTTTTTAATAAATTCCACTCCAATGCCATCCAAACCTGCTGCCTTGCCGGCTTTCATCTTCCGTAAAGCTTTTACTACCTCTTCTCTATTTACCAAATCATTTTCCCTAACCCTCTCACTTTGCACACCACCTCGACCAAGACACTCCACGTCTGCCACTCTATCATCAAACACATTCAACAAACCTTCAAAATACTCACTCCATCTCCTTCTCACATCACCACTACCTGTTATCACCTCCCCATTTGCCCCCTTCACTGAAGTTCCCATTTGCTCCCTTGTCTTACGCAATTTATTTACCTCCTTCCAAAACATCTTCTTATTCTCCCTGAAATTTAATGATACTCTCTCATCCCAACTCTCATTTGCCCTCTTTTTCACCTCTTGCACCTTTCTCTTGTCCTCCTGCCTCTTTCTTTTATAACTCTCCCACTCATTTGCATTTTTTACCTGCAAAAATCGTTCAAATGCCTACTTCTTCATCCCACCACTCACTACCTTTTCTAATCAACCCACCTCCCACGCTTCTCATGCCACAAGCATCTTTTGTGCAAGCCATCACTGCTTCCCTAAATACATCCCATTCCTCCCCCACCCCCCTTACCTCCTTTGTTCTCACCTTTTTCCATTCTGTACTCAGTCTCTCATGGTACTTCCTCATATAAGTCTCCTTCCCAAGCTCACTTACTCTCACAACTCTCTTCACCCCAACATTCTGTCTTCTTTTCTGAAAACCCCCACATATCTTCACCTTTGCTTCCACAAGATAATGATCAGACATCCCTCCAGTTGCACCTCTCAGCACATTAACTTCCAAAAGTCTCTCTTTCGTGCATCTATCAATTAACACGTAATCCAATAACGCTCTCTGGCCATCTCTTATACTTACATACGTATACTTATGTATATCTCGCTTTTTAAACCAGGTATTCCCAATCACCAGTCCTTTTTCAGCACATAAATCCACAAGCTCTTCACCATTTCCATTTACAACACTGAACAGTCCATGTATACCAATTATTCCCTGAACTGCCACATTACTCACATTTGCATTCAAATCACCCATCACTATAACCCGATCTTGTGCATCAAAACCACTAACACACTCATTCAGCTGTTCCCAAAACACTTGCCTCGCATGATCTTTCTTTTCATGCCCAGGTGCATATGCACCAATAATCACCCATCTCTCTCCATCAAGTTTCAGTTTTACCCATACTAATCGAGAATTTACTTTCTTACATTCTATCATATACTCCCACAATTCCTTTTTCAGGAGTATTGCTACTCCTTCCCTTGCTCTTGTCCTCTCACCAACCCCTGACTTTACTCCCAAGACATTCCCAATCCACTCTTCCCCTTTAACCTTGAGCTTCGTTTCACTCAGAGCCAAAACATCCAGGTTCCTTTCCTCAAACATACTACCTATATCTCCTTTTTTCACATCTTGGTTACATCCACACACATTTAGACACCCTAGTCTGAGCCTACGAGGATGATGAGCACTCCCCGCGTGACTCCTTCTTCTGTTTCCCATTTTAGAAAGTTAGAAAAAAAAATACAAGGAGGGGAGGATTTCTGGCGCCCCGCTACCGTCCCCTCTAGTCGCCTTCTACGACACGCGAGGAATGCGTGGGAAGTATTCTTTCACCCCTATCCCCAGGGATAATATGTATATATATATTTATATATATATATATAATATATATATATATA
>NC_092236.1:29345028-29356178 GCF_036320965.1 Panulirus ornatus
AAACCACAGCTCTCTTTCCACATCCAGGCCCCACATAACTTTCCATGGTTTACCCCAGACGCTTCACATGCCATAGTTCAATCCATTGACAGACAGCACGTCGACCCCGGTATACCACATCGTTCCAATTCACTCTATTCCTTGCACGCCTTTTACCCTCTGCATGCTCAGGCCCCGATCACTCAAAATCTTTTTCACTCATCTTTCCACCTCAAATTTGTCACCTCTTCTGCTCGTTCCCTCCACCTCTGACACATATATCCTTTTTGTCAATCTTTCCTCACTCATATTCTCCATGTGACCAAACCATTTCAAAACACACTCTTCTGTTCTCTCAACCACACTCTTTTCATTAGCACACATCTCTCTTACCCTTTCATTACTTACTAGGTCGAACCACCTCACACCACATATTGCCCTCAAAACATCTCAGTTCCAGCATATCCACCCTCCTTCGCACAACTCTATCTATACCCCACGCCTCGCAACCATATAACATTGTTGGAACCACTATTCCTTCAAGCGTACCCGTTTTTGCTTTCCAAGATAACGCTCTCGCCTTCCACAACTTTTTTAACTCTCCCAGAACTCAGCTTTCTCCTTTCACATACTTTACCAAACTCAGTTACCAGCTTATGCAGCTTAACTCCCGAATCAGCCACGAGCGCTGTATCATCAGCGAACTACAACTGACTAGCTTCCCAAGCTCTCCCATCCACAACAGACTGCATACTTGCCCCTTTTTTCAAAACTCTTGCACTCATTTGCATTATGTCCCTGCAAAAATCGTCCAAATCCCTCTCTCTTATCTTTCACTAATAAATCTTACTTCATCCCACCACTCACTACCCTTTCTAAGCTCGCCACCTCCCACGCTTCTCATGCCACAAGCATCTTTTGCGCAAGCCATCACTGCTTCCCTAAATACATCCAATTCCTCCCCCACTCCCCATACGTCCTTTGTTCTCACCATTTTTCCATTCTGTACTCAGACTCTCCTAGTACTTCCTCACACAAGTCTCCTTCCCAAGCTCACTTACTCTCAACGTTCTCTTCTTTTCTGAAAACATCTACAAATCTTCACCTCCGCCTACACAAGATAATGATCAGACATCCTTCCACTTGCACCTTTAAGCACATTAACATCCAAAACTCTCTCTTAAGCGCGCCTATCAATTAACACGTAATCCAATAACGCTCTCTGGCCATCTCTCTTTCTTATATACGTATACTTAAGTATATCTCTCTTTTCAAATTAGTATTCCCAATCACCAGTCCTTTTTCAGCACATATATCTACAATCTCCTCATCATTTCCATTTACAACACTGAACACCCCATGTATACCAATTATTCCCTCATCTGCCACATTACTCACCTTTGCATTCAAATCACCCATCACTATAACCCGGTCTCGTGCATCAAAACTACTAACTCACTCACTCAGCTGCTCCCAAAAGACTTTCCTCTCTTGATCTTTCCTCTCATGCCTAGGTGCATATGCACCAATAATCACCTATCTCTCTCCATCTACTTTCAGTTTTACCCATATCATTCTAGAGTTTACTTTCCTACACTCTATCACATACTCCCACTTTTCCTGTTTCAGGAGTAGTGCTACTCCTTCCCTTGCTCTTGTCTTCTCACTAACCCCTAACTTTACTCCCAAGACATTCCCTAATTACTCCTCCCCTTTACCCTTGAGCTTCGTTTCATTCAGAGCCTAAACATCCAGGTTCCTTTTCTCAAACATACTACCTATCTCTCCGTTTTTCCTCATCTTGGTTACATCCACACACATTTAGACACCTCAGTCTGATCCTTCGAGGAGGATGAGCACTTACTTACATGACCCCTCCATCTGTTTCCCCTTTTCGAAAGTTAGAATACAAGGATGAGAGAGTTTCTAGTTTCCCGCTTCCGTCTCCTTTAGTTGCCTTCTACGGTACGTGAGGAATGCGTAGGAAGTATTCTTTCTCCTCTATCCCCAGGTATATATATATATATATATATATATATATATATATATATATATATATATATATATATATATATATATATATATATATATATATATTATCCCTGGGGATACGGGATTAAGAATACTTCCCACGTATTCCCTGCGTGTCGTAGAAGGCGATTGAAAGGGGAGGGAGCGGGGGGCTGAAAGTCCTCCCCTCTCGTTTTTTTTTTTTTTTTTCCAAAAGAAGGAACAGAGGGGGCCAGGTGAGGATATTCCAAAAAAGGCCCAGTCCTCTATTCTTAAAGCTACCTCGCTAACGCGGGAAATGGCGAATAGTTTAAAAGAAAAGAAAGATATAAATATATATATATATATATATATATATATATATATATATATATATATATATATATATATATATATATATATATATATATGTATATATGTATATATATATATATATATATATATATATATATATATATATATATATATATATATATATATATATATATATATATATATATATATTATTATTTTTTTATTATACTTTGTCGCTGTCTCCCGCGTTTGCGAGGTAGCGCAAGGAAACAGACGAAAGAAATGGCCCAACCCCCCCCCCCCGTACACATGTATATACATACGTCCACACACGCAAATATACATACCTACACAGCTTGCCATGGTTTACCCAAGACGCTCACATGCCCTTGATTCAATCCACTGACAGCACGTCAACCCCGGTATACCACTTCGCTCCAATTCACTCTATTCCTTGCCCTCCTTTCACCCTCCTGCATGTTCAGGCCCCGATCACACAAAATCTTTTTCACTCCATCTTTCCACCTCCAATTTGGTCTCCCTCTTCTCCTCGTTCCCTCCACCTCCGACACATATATCCTCTTGGTCAATCTTTCCTCACTCATTCTCTCCATGTGACCAAACCATTTCAAAACACCCTCTTCTGCTCTCTCAACCACGCTCTTTTTATTTCCACACATCTCTCTTACCCTTACGTTGCTTACTCGATCAAACCACCTCACACCACACATTGTCCTCAAACATCTCATTTCCAGCACATCCATCCTACTGCGCACAACTCTTATCCATAGCCCACGCCTCGCAACCATACAACATTGTTGGAACCACTATTCCTTCAAACATACCCATTTTTGCTTTCCGAGATAATGTTCTCGACTTCCACACATTCTTCAAGGCTCCCAGAATTTTCGCCCGCTCCCCCACCCCATGATCCACTTCCGCTTCCATGGTTCCATCCGCTGCCAGATCCACTTCCAGATATCTAAAACACTTCACTTCCTCAAGTTTTTCTCCATATATATATATATATATATATATATATATATATATATATATATATATATATATATATATATATATATATATATATATATATATGTATATATATATATGTATATATATATATATATATTATCCCTGGGGTTAGGGGAGAAAGAATACTTCCCACGTATTCCCTGCATGTCGTAGAAGGCGACTAAAAGGGAAGGGAGAGGGTGACTGGAAATCCTCCCCTCTCATTTTTTTTCTTAATTTTCCAAAAGAAGGAACAGAGAAGGAGGCCAGGTGAGGATATTCCCTCAAAGGCCCAGTCCTCTGTTCTTAACGCTACCTCGCTAACGCGGGAAATGGCGAATAGTTTGAAAAAAAAAAAAAAAAAAAAATATATATATATATATATATATATATATATATATATATATATATATATATATATATATATATATATTGTTGAATGTATTGTTGACTGGTTGGTAAGGTTATTCATGCATGTATCATTCATGCATAATGATTGGCGGAATGCTTGCATAGTGCCATTGTACAAAGGTAAAGGGGATAAGAGGGAGTGCTCAAATTACAGAGGTAAAAGTTTGCTGAATATTCCTGGTAAATCATATGGGAGGGTATTGATTGAGAGTGTGAAGGCATGTACAGAGCATCAGATTGGGGAAGAGCAGTGTGGTTTCAGAAGTGGTAGAGGATGTGTGGATCAGGTTTATGCTTTGAAGAATGTATGTGAGAAATACTTAGAAAAGCGAATGGATTTGTATGTAGCGTTTATGGATCTGGAGAAAGCACATGATAGAGTTGATAGAGATGCTCTGTGGAAGGTATTAAGAATATATGGTGAGGGAGGAAAGTTGTTAGAAGCAGTGAAGAGTTTTTATCGAGGATGTAAGGCATGTGTACGTGTAGGAAGAGAGGAAAGTGATTGATTCTCAGTAAATGTAGGTTTTCCGGTAGGGGTGTGTGATGTCTCCATGGTTGTTTAATTCGTTTATGGATGGGGTTGTTAGGGAGGTGAATGCAAGAGTTTTGGAAAGAGGGGCAAGTATAAAGTCTGTTGTGGATGAGAGAGCTTGGGAAGTGAGTCAGTTGTTGTTCGCTGATGATACAGCGCTGGTGGCTGATTCATGTGAGAAACTGCAGAAGCTGGTGACTGAGTTTGGTAAAGTTTGTGAAAGAAGAAAGTTAAGAGTAAATGTGAATAAGAGCAATGTTATTAGGTACAGTAGGGTTGAGGGTCAAGTGAATTGGGAGGTAAGTTTGAATGGAGAAAAACTTGAGGAAGTAAAGTGTTTTAGATATCTGGCAGTGAATCTGGCAGCGGATGGAACCATGGAAGCGGAAGTGGATCATAGGGTGGCGGAGGGGGCGAAAATCCTGGGAGCCTTGAAGAATGTGTGGAAGTCGAGAACATTATCTCGGAAAGCAAAAATAGGTATGTTTGAAGGAATATTGGTTCCAACAATGTTGTATGGTTGCGAGGCGTGGGCTATGGACAGAGTTGTGCGCAGGAGGGTGGATGTGCTGGAAATGAGATGTTTGAGGACAATATGTGGTGTGAGGTGGTTTGATCGAGTAAGTAACGTAAGGGTAAGAGAGATGTGTGGAAATAAAAAGAGCGTGGTTGAGAGAGCAGAAGATGGTGTTTTGAAATGGTTTGGGCACATGGAGAGAATGAGTGAGGAAAGATTGACCAAGAGGATATATGTGTCGGAGGTGGAGCGAACGAGAAGTGGGAGACCAAATTGGAGGTGGAAAGATCGAGTGAAAAAGATTTTGTGTGATCGGGGCCTGAACATGCAGGAGGGTGAAAGGAGGGCAAGGAATAGAGTGAATTGGATCGATGTGGTATACCGTGATTGACGTGCTGTCAGTGTATTGAATCAGGGCATGTGAAGCGTCTGGGGTAAACCTTGGAAAGCTGTGTAGGTATGTATATTTGCGTGTGTGGACGTATTTATATACATGTGTATGGGGGTGGATCTTGCACTCAATTGCATTTTTTCCCTGCAAAAATCGTCCAAATGCCTCTCTCTTCTCTTTCACTAATACTCTTACTTCTTCATCCCACCACTCACTACCATTTCTAATCAACCCACCTCCCACTCTTCTCATGCCACAAGCATCTTTTGCGCAATCCATCACTGATTCCCTAAATACATCCCATTCCTCCCCCACTCCCCTTACTTCCATTGTTCTCACCTTTTTCCATTCTGTACTCAGTCTCTCCTGGTACTTCCTCACACAGGTCTCCTTCTCAAGCTCACTTACTCTCCCCACCCTCTTCACCCCACCATTCACTCTTCTTTTCTGAAAACCCATACAAATCTTCACCTTAGCCTCCACAAGATAATGATCAGACATCCCTCCAGTTGCACCTCTCAGCACATTAACATCCAAAAGTCTCTCTTTCGCACGCCTGTCAATTAACACGTAATCCAATAACGCTCTCTGGCCATCTCTCCTACTTACATAAGTATACTTATGTATATCTCGGTTTTTAAACCAGGTATTCCCAATCATCAGTCCTTTTTCAGCACATAAATCTACAAGCTCTTCACCATTTCCATTTACAACACTGAACACCCCATGTATACCAATTATTCCCTCAACTGCCATATTACTCACCTTTGCATTCAAATCACCCATCACTATGACCCGGTCTCGTGCATCAAAACCACTAACACACTCATTCAGCTGGTCCCAAAACACTTGCCTCTCTTGATCTTTCTTCTCATGCCCAGGTGCATATGCACCAATAATCACCCACCTCTCTCCATCAACTTTCAGTTTTACCCATATTAATCGAGAATTTACTTTCTTACACTCTATCACATACTCCCACAACTCCTGTTTCAGGAGTGTTGCTACTCCTTCCCTTGCTCTTGTCCTCTCACTAACCCCTGACTTTACTCCCCAGACATTCCCAAACCACTCTTCCCCTTTGCCCTTGAGCTTCCTTTCACTCAGATCCAAAACATCCAGGTTCCTTTCCTGAAACATACTACCTATCTCTCCTTTTTTCACATCTTGGTTACATCCACACACATTTAGGCACCCCACTCTGAGCCTTCGAGGAGGATGAGCACTCCCCGCGTGACTCCTTCCTCTGTTTCCCATTTTAGAAAGTTAATACAAGGAGGGGAGGATTTCTGGCCCCCCGCTCCCGTCCCCTCTAGTCGCTTTCTACGACACGCGAGGAATACGTAGGAAGTATTCTTTCACCCCTATCCCCAGGGATAGTATACATATATATATATACATATACACATACACACACATACACATACATACGCACCTATACACACACACACACACATACATATATATACATATGAGAAATGTAAGAAACTATTTAGAAAACTGAAACTTCTAGCTTGAAATGAATGAAAAAAATGAATGTCACATAATGGTTCAACCTCTGGCTATGGAAAAAAGGAAATGTATAATTTACTTACACAAACGCCAATGGCAGTTCTCATCAATTTAACCATTGTATCAATAAGCTTCAATGTCTAAGCTACATTTTTCTCCAATTTCACTATTTTCCTTCACATTTTCAATTGTGTCTGAAGGTTCTACTCCAAGAGTGATTGCTTTTCCAGTAAGGGTCTTCACATCTTGGTTACATCCACACACATTTAGGCACCCCACTCTGAGCCTTCGAGGAGGATGCTTCACTTGTGGTGCTGACTTCCCTCTTTAAATTTGATCGCCGTTTCCCGCGTAGTTCACTTTCTTTAGCCAAATGCTCTCCAACGTAATTCCTCAGCAGCAGAATCCTTAACACAAAATTCCTCTAAAATGACTGTATATATATATATATATATATATATATATATATATATATATATATATATATATATATATATATATATATATATATATATATATATATATATATATATATATATATATATATGTATATACTGCCTTTCAACGAGCTTAAAAGGTATGAAAATTTCATAAATGATGTAAATCATCATCTATGATTTGTGAATTTTTTAATATTATATAGCACAACGGTGTTGGGCAGGTGTAGTCTGCCTCACTCCACCCAAGCTGATGTCTTTGTAAACATGAATGTTTATTCACAAAAGTTATTCCTAAACTTTTTCAACACTCCTTGTGTTTTTTAACGATCTTTATTCCTCTCTAATATGATAGATATTTCATATGAATAATTTGCTCAATTGTGCACCAGGAACATATATAAGGCTTCCAGGAATAATGGGCGATTTGGTATCATCACTGGAAAGATTGACCGGTGCCTCATCATCCTCGAATAGTGTAGATGATTTCACTAGACTCATCATTCCATGTTCGAGCACTACCGAAGCAAGGACTCCACACTCTGTATTCACATTGGACGGTGAGTTGATACGCTCTCTCATAAGCTGTTTGCAAACAATGTGCGTAAGATGGAACTCCTCAAGTTTAGAGTCCTGAATGATTTATCTACAGCTGCCTTTAAGGAATACCGTTGAGTGCGTTTGCCAATGTCCAGAGTTTGGTACAGTTTCGTGGAATGATGACAGTATAATGAGACAGGAATTACTTGTTTGCTGGGAAGATGACAGGGTAAACCGGGACTAAACTAACGTAATATATTGATGACACGGATTAAAAAGACTGATATCTAAAAAAGAATGAGTCAGTATGATCAATAATACAATGAAAATAATGAAAAAAAATTGTCTTGCACACGAAAATGATACGGCTGGTAGTGCAGTGATTAAAAATGGCAGACAAGTTATCCCCGAGTTCTACAGTAGCGATTATCAAGATACTGATTTGACATAAGAGACTATGTGAAGAAATGAGGAACATACACTCTGTGGGGAAGCTAGGGTTATGGGTCTGGTAAAGAGATTCTTAATTACCGCAAGGGAAGAGAGAAAGATTGCCACAATCACGATGGCTGCTCTTGATCACCGCTTGAAGGAAAAGTGCTAAAGAACCTCATCTCCTTAAGATGTCGTAAAGGAAATTATCTCCAGGTCTTGGAGCGAGCAGGGAGGTGCGTTGCGAGTGGGAAGGATGGGGAGGCGACACAATCTTGGCTGGTCTGTGTTTATGGAGGACCGGGACACGTGCATGGAAGTGGCTATGTCGGAGTTGTTCCGCTGGTTGACTGAAAAACACTAGGTGTTATCCCGGTTAAAAGAAGATAGTCTCTCTCTCTCTCTCTCTCTCTCTCTCTCTCTCTCTCTCTCTCTGGTATTCCAGCACACAGCGATGATTATTCCTTGCAGTGACACATCGATAAAGAAAAGTTCTTAAGTCACTTAATCTAAGAAAAAAAGGCCATTATTAAGATACCAGACATAGCAAATAATCTCCAATAACGAATTATTCATAGGCGCACGCACACACACCGAGTAAAGTTGCTGTTGAAATAGAAAAGAAAGGTATATGGGCGGAACTTACAGCGAAGGCGTGCAAATCATTGAGAGATGCATAAAAGAAAGCGGCAGGAGGTCACGAGGAAAGTGAAGGCCCTGAAAAAGAGGGCTAATGAGAGTTGGGTTCATCGAGTACCTGTAAACTTTAGGAAGAATTGGAGTATGTTTTGTAAGGAATTTGATAGAGTGCATTGTATGTATGGGTCATGGCGAGGTGCGTTCAAACTACAAGGGTATAAGTTCATTGACTATTCTTGGTGAATTGTATGGAAGGACGGTGATTGAGAGGGTGAAGGCATATACAGAGCATCAGACAAGGACGGAACATTGTGGTTTCAGAAATGCTATATGATGTGCAGATCAGGCGTTTGCTTTGAAGAATTTGTGTAAGAAATACTCTCTGAAACACAAGGATTTGTTTTATAGCATTTATGGATCTGGAGAAAGCGTATGTTAGGTTTGATAAAGAGGCTTTGTAGAAGCTCTTACGAATATATGGTGTGAGAGGAAAGCTGCTGGATGCAGTGACAAGTTTTAATCAGGGGTGTAAGGCATGTGAACGAGTAGGGAGAGGGGAGAGGTAAGTAGTTCCAAATGAAATGCAGGTTGTTCTGCCGCAGGGATGTGTGATGTCAGCATAGCTGCTTAATTTGTTTTTTGATGGAGTGCTGAGTGGGTAATAATAGGAGTCTTGGAGAGAGGGGCGAGTTTGCAGTCTGTAGAGGAAAGGGATGAAAGTGAGTTAATTGTAGTTTGCTGACAATGTAGTACCCGTTACGGATTCGAGTGTGAAACTGCAAATGTTGGTTACTGAGTTTGAGAGAGTATGTGAAAAGAGGAAGTTAAGAGTAAATATGAGTAAAGGTAAGGTTATGCAGGGAGGAGGACCAGGTTAGTTGGGGTGCGAGTTTCATTGAGGAAATTTGGAAGAAGAGCTTCTGGTAGCCTTTCTCCCACACCATATATTCACAATACCTTCCACAAAGCATCTCTGTCAACCTTGTCATATGTTTTCTTCAGATCCATAAGCGTCACATACAAAAACTTCTGTTTCTCTAAGCATTTGTTACACACATTCTAATCTCAAAAAACTTGAGCTACATATTTTCTACCACTCTTAAAACAAAATAGTTCCTCCCCATTCTCATACCCAGTGCATACCATCACTTTCTCAGGACCAAGAGTTCTGTGCGAAGGGTAGAAGTAGGAAAAGCTTGTGTTATGCAAGGGCTAAGATAGAACACTTCCTAGATAAGTTTGACGACATAGTCTCAAACAATCCCGAGGATGTGATTTTTGCCGTTCAGATGGGGACGAACAATGTAGTTAATCAACAGTTTCAAAGAAAATCATAGGAAACTTATAATATCGGGGTTGCTGCCAAGGTAGGGAGGAAAATAGTTTGTTTAGTATAGACCTGTGTGATCATTTTCGTCATGATAGATCTTTGTACGCCAGGGATGTCTTCAATTAAATGGAAATTGGAGAGCCCGCCTTAGCAGAATATTAGATATGAATATTAAGCCTTTTTCCGATAGAAATAAACTACTCAGGAGAGAAAATCACGGTCTAGCTAACGAAATATATAGGACACAGGGGAGAGTGAGGGGGTGGCTGTGGGAGATGGGTTGTTGCAGGTGGAATCTGAGTGTGAACGGGATGTGAGGAACAAGGTATCTAGTTTGATCACTATAAAGGTAGCCGACCACCACCGCAACGAGAAGTCCTCTCTCCTGCTCTAGCCACCTTACGCGTTCTCCAGCCTCACCGGCTTATAGGGGACAGCAGATTCACCGACAGTCTTCTAGACCCAGGCAAGCTCGAGAATGCGCGCTCAATCAGCAGAAGTTCACCGCAGCATGACAACAGATCACCTCGACTGAGAGCGGACAGAAATCTCGCCTGACTTCTTTATAGTCCTATCTGGGCTGAGATATCGTCGACTCTAGTTGACAGAGTTACGTGGACACGTCTGAGAAGATGGGGTAGAGATGATATACAGAGATATGCAGGGATTAGGGCATACCGTTGGAACCTCTTCTGCTGTTGAGGGTCTCTGGCATTCAAGTCTGGTCCTGTGAAATTTGATTCAGATCTCTTTCTCTCTCACTAATTTCTTTATCCTTCGCTGTCTTTTAGGGACCTACTGGATCCTACGGTGGGAGTAGAGTCTGTATTCGCTCCGAAGCTCCTGGATTGACGTGCACCTCACTTAGAATGGGTTCGTTTGCGCACAAAGCTTATCAAGTCACTTTGGGATTCTCCGAAAGTGCAGAAGCACCCACGGTTTGAGGGTCGTAAGAAATTAAGCCTGTTAGGGGAGGATCTTCATAAATCCCCCGAAGGAGGGTTCTTCTGTTTCATCATGGGGGTTCACGCTCCTCCAACCGCGACCCCCGTATAAACCGGAGTGAGAATAACACTGGGGACTGCCAGTGGACAAGGAAGATAGAGGAA
>NC_092236.1:29356278-29366278 GCF_036320965.1 Panulirus ornatus
TGAGTACAGAATGGAAAAAGGTGAGAACAAAGGAGGTAAAGGAGTGGGGGAGGAATGGGATGTATTTAGGGAATCAGTGATGGCTTGCGCAAAAGATGCTTGTTGCATGAGAAGCGTGGGAGGTGGGTTGATTAGAAAGGGTATTGAGTGGTGGGGAGAAGAAGTAAGATTATTATATTAGTGAAACAGAAGAGAGAGGCATTTGGATGATTTTTGCAGGGAAAAAATGCAAATGAGTGGGAAATGTATAAAAGAAAGAGGTAGGAGGTCAAGATAAAGGTGCAAGAGATGAAAAAGAGGGCAAATGAGAGTTGGGGTGAGAGACTATCATTAAATTTTAGGGGGAATAAAAAGATGTTCTGGAAGGAGGTAAATAAAGTGTGTAAGACAAGGGAGCAATTGGGAACTTCAGTGAAGGGGGCTAATGGGGAGGTGATAACAAGTAGTGGTGATGTGAGAAGGAGATGGAGTGAGTATTTTGAATGTTTGTTAAATATGTTTGATGATAGAGTGGCAGATATAGTGTGTTTTGGTCGAGGTGGTGTGAAAATTAGAGGGTTAGGGAAAATGATTTGGTAAACAGAGAAGAGGTAGTAAAAGCTTTGCGGAAGATGAAAGCTGGCAAGGCAGCAGGTTTGGATGATATTGCAGTGGAGTTTCTTAAAAAAAGGGGGTGACTATATTGTTGACTGGTTGGTAAGGTTATTTAATGTATGTATGATTCATGGTGAGGTGCCTGATGATTGGCGGAATGCTTGCATAGTGCCATCGTATAAAGGCAAAGGGGATAAGAGTGAGTGCTCAAATTACAGAGGTATAAGTTTGTTGAGTATTCTTGTTAAATTATATGGGAGGGTATTGATTGAGAGGGTGAAGGCATGTACAGAGCATCAAATTGGAGAAGAGCAGTGTGGTTTCAGATGTGGTAGAGGATGTGTGCATCAGGTGCTTGCTTTGAAGAATGTATGTGAGAAATACTTAGAAAAGCAAATGGATTTGTATGTAGCATTTATGGTTCTGGAGAAGGCATATGATAGAGTTGATAGAGATGCTCTGTGGAAGGTATTAAGAATATATAATGTGGGAGGCAAGTTGTTAGAAGCAGGGAAAAGTTTTTATCGAGGATGTAAGGCATGTGTACGTGTAGGAAGAGAGGAAAGTGATTGGTTCGCAGTGAATGTAGGTTTGTGGCAGGGGTGTGTGATGTCTCCCTGGTTGTTTAATTTGTTTATGGATGGGGTTGTTAGGGAGGTGAATGCAAGAGTTGTGGAAAGAGGAGCAAGTATGTAGTCTGTTGTGGATGAGAGAGCTTGGGAAGTGAGTCAGTTGTTGTTCGCTGATGATACAGCGCTGGTGGCTGATTCATGTGAGAAACTGCAGAAGCTGGTGACTGAGTTTGGTAAAGTGTGTGAAAGAAGAAAGTGAAGAGTAAATGCGAATAAGAGCAAGGTTATTAGGTACAGTAGGGTTGAGGGTCAAGTGAATTGGGAGGTAAGTTTGAATGGAGAAAAACTGGAGGAAGTAAAGGTTTCAGATATCTGGGAGTGGATCTGGTAGCGGATAGAACCATGGAAGCGGAAGTGAATCATAGGGTGGGGGAGGGGGCGAAAGTTCTGGGAGCCTTGAAGAATGTGTGGAAGTCGAGAACATTATCTCGGAAAGCAAAAATGGGTATGTTTGAAGGAATAGTGGTTTCAACAATGTTGTATGGTTGCGAGGCGTGGGCTATGGATAGAGTTGTGCGTAGGAAGTTGGATGTGCTGGAAATGAGATGTTTGAGGACAATATGTGGTGATATGATCGAATAAGTAATGTAAGGGTAAGAGAGATGTGTGGAAATAAAAAGAGTGTGGTTGATAGAGCAGAAGAGGGCATTTTGAAATGGTTTGGTCACATGGAGAGAATGAGTGAGGATAGATTGACCAAGAGGATATATGAGTTGGAGGTGGAGGGAACGAGGAGAAGTGGGAGACCAAATTGGAGGTGGAAAGATGGAGTGAAAAAGAATTTGAGTGATCGGGGCCTGAACATGCAGGAGGGTGAAAGGCGTGGAAGGAATGGAGTGAATTGGAACGATGTGGTATACTGGGGTTGACGTGCTGTCAATGGATTGAACCAGGGCATGTGAAGCGTCTGGGGTAAACCATGGAAAGTTCTGTGGAGCCTTGATGGGGAAAGGGAGCTGTGCTTTCGGTGCATTATTACATGACAGCTAGAGACTGAGTGTGAACGAATGGGGCCTTCGTTGTCTTTTCCTAGCACTACCTTGCACACATGAGGGAGAGGGGGTTGTTATTCCATGTGTGTTGAGGTGACGATGGGAATGAATAAAGACAGACAGTATGAATTATGTACATATATATATATATATATATATATATATATATATATATATATATATATATATATATATATATATATATATATATATATATATATATATATATATATATATATATATATATATATATATATATATATATATATATATATATATATATATATATATATATATATATATATATATATATATATATATATATATATATATATATATATATATATGTATATGTCTGTGTGTGTATATAAATGTGTACATTGAGATGTATAGGTATGTATATTTGCGTGTGTGGACGTGTATTTATATACATGTGTTAGTAGGTGGGTTGATCAATTCTTTCGTCTGAAACCTTGCACTACCTCGCTAACGTGGGAGACAGCGACAAAGCAAAATAAATAAATAATAAAAATATATATATATATATATATATATATATATATATATATATATATATATATATATATATATATATATATATATATATATATATATATATATATATATATATACATATATATATATATATATATATATATATATATATATATATATATATATATATATATATATATATATATATATATATATATATATATATATATATATATATATATATATATATATATATATATATATATACATATAGACACACAGACATATACATGAATACACGTGTACATAATTCATACTGTCAGACTTTATTCATTCCTATCGCCACCTTGCCACACATGAAACAACAACCCACTCCACCTTTATGTGTGCGACGTAGGGCTAGGAAAAGACAACAAAGGCCTCATTCGTTCACACTCTGTCTCTAGCTGTCATGTAATGATGCACCGAAATCACAGCTCCCTTTCCACATTCAGGCCCCACAGAACTTTCCATTGTTTACCCCAGACGCTTCACATTCCTTGGTTCAATCCATTGACAGCACGTCGACGAAGGTATACCAAATCGTTCCAATTCACTCTAATCCTTGCACGCCTTTCACCCTCCTGCATTTTCCAGCCCCGATCACTCAAAATCTTTTTCACTCCATCTTCCACCTACAATTTGGTCACCCACTTCTACTCGTTCCCTCCACCTCTGAGACATATATCCTCTTTGTCAATCTTTCTTCACTCATTCTCTCCATGTGAACAAACCATTTAAAAACACCCTCTTTTGCTCTCTCAACCACACTCTTTTTATTACCAAACATCTCTCTTACCCTGTTACTACTTACTCGATCAAACCACCTCACACCACATATTGTCCTCAAACATCTTATTTCCAGCACATCCGCCCTTCTGTGCACAACTCTATCAATAGCCCACGCCTCACAACCATACAACGTTGTTGAAACCACTATTCCTTCAAACACACCCATTTTTTTCCGGGATGATGTTTTTGACTTCCACACACTCCTCAAGGTTCGAAGAATTTTCCCCCCTTCCCCTACCCTATGATTCACTTCCGCTTGCATGGTTCCATCCGCTGCCAAATCCATTCCCAGATATCTAAAACACTTCACTTCCTCCAGTGTTTCTCCATTCAAACTTACCTCCCAATTGACTTGACTCTCGTCCCTACTGTATCTAATAACCTAGCTCTTATTCACATTTCCTCTCAACTTTTCTCTTTCATATACTTTACTAACCTCAGTCAGTAGCTTCTGCAGTTTCTCAAATGAATCAGCCACCAGCGCTCTATCATCAGCGAACAACAACTAACTCACTTCGCAAGCTCTCTCATCAACAATAGACTGCATACTTGCCCCTCTTTCCAAAACTCTTGCATTCACCTCCCTAACAACCCCATCCATAAACAAATTAAACAACCATGGATACATCAGGCACTCTTGCCGCAAACCAACATTCACAGAGAACCATTCACTTTCCTCTCTTCCTACACGTTTACATGCCTTACATCCTCGATAAAAATTTTCACTGCTTCTAACAACTTGCCTCCCACACCGTATATTCTTAATACCTTCCAGTGAGCATCTCCATTAACTCTATCATATGCCTTCTCCTGATCTATAAATGCTACATACAAATTCATTTGCTTTTCTAATTATTTCTCACATACATTCTTCAAAGCAAACACCTGATCCACATATCTTCTACCACTTCTGAAACCACACTGCTCTTCCCCAATCTGAAGCTCTGTACATGCCTTCACCTTCTCAATCAATACCCTCCCATATAATTTCCCAGGAATGCTCAACAAACTTATACCTCTGTAATTTTAGCAATCACCTTTGTCCCCTTTGCCTTTGCATAATGACACTATGCAAGCATTCCGCCAATCCTTAGGCACCTCACCATGAATCATATATACATTGAATAATCTTACCAACCAGTCAACAATACACTCACCCCAATTTTTAATAAATTCCACTGCAATACCATCCAAACCCGCTGCCTTGCCGGTGTTCATCTTCCGCAAAGCTTTTACTACCTCTTCTCTCTTTACCAAATCATTTTCCCTAACCCTCTCACTTTGCACACCACCTCGACCAAAACGCTCTGTATCTGCCACTCTATCATCAAACACTATCAACAAACATTCAAAATACTCACTACATCTCCTTCTCACATCACCACTACTTGTTATCACCTCCCCATAACCCCCTTCACTGAAGTTCCCATTTGTTCCCTTGTTTTACGCACATTCGAAAACATCTTTTTTTTCTCCCTAAAATTTAATGATACTCTCTCTCCCCAACTCTCATTTGCCCTCTTTTTCACCTCTTGCACCTTTCGCTTGCCCTCCTGCGTCTTTCTTTTATACATCGCCCACTCATTTGCATTATTTCCTTGCAATAATCGTCCAAATACCGCTTTCTTATCTTTAACTAATAATCTTACTTCCTCATCCCACGACTCACTACCCTTTCTAAGCTGCCCACCTCCCACGCTTCTCATGCCACAAGCATCTTTTGCGTAAGCCATCACTGCTTCCCTAGATACATCCCGCACTCCCTTACCTCCTTTGTTCTCACCTTTTTCCATTCTGTACTCAGTCTCTCCTGGTACTTCCTCAAACAAGTCTCCTTCCCAAGCTCACTTACTCTCACCACTCTCTTCACCCCAACATTCTCTCTTCTTTTCTGAAAACCTCTACAAATCTTCACGTTCGCCTCCATAAGATAATGATCAGACATCCCTCCAGTTGCACCTCTCAGCAGATTAACATCCAAAAGTCTCTCTTTCACGCGTCTATCAATTAACACGTAATCCAGTAACGTTCTTTGGCTATCTCTCCTACTTACATACGTATTCTTATGTATATCTCTCTTTTTAAACTAGGTATTTCCAATCACCAGTCCTTTTTCAGCACATAAATCTCCAAGCTCTTCACCATTTCCATTTACAACACTGAACACCCCATGTATACCAATCATTCCCTCAACTGCCACATTACTCACCTTTGCATTCAAATCACCCATCAGTACAATCCGGTCTCGTGCATCAAAACCACTATTCGTTCAGCCTCTCCCAAAACACTTGCCTCTCATGATCTTTCTTCTCATGCCCAGGTGCATATGCACCAATAATCACACATTTCTCTCCATCCACTTTCAGTTTTACACATATCATTCTAGAATTTACTTTCTTACACTCTATCACATACTTCCACCACTCATGTTTCCGGAGTAGTGCTACTCCTTCCCTTGCTCTTGTCCTCTCACTAACCCCTGACTTTACTCACAAGACATTCCCAAACCACTCTTCCCTTTTGCCCTTGAGCTTCGTTTCACTCAGAGCCAAAACATCCAGGTTCCTTTCCTCAAACCTACCACCTATTTCTCCTTTTTTCTTATCTTGGTCACATCCACACACATTTAGACACCCCAATCTGAGCCTTCGAGGAGGATGAGCACTCCCCGCGTGACTCCTTCTGTTTCCCCTTTTTGAAAGGTTAGATACAAGGAGGGGAGGGTTTCTAGCCCCACCGCTCCCGTCCCTTTTATTCGCCTACTACGACACATGAGGAATGCGTTGGAAGTATTCTTTCCCCCCTATCCCCAGGTATAGGGTAATGGAAGGTACTATATCTTTAAGTAAGGGGAGAAATATTTATAAATTTTCATTTGTTGGCCAAACACAAAGAACATCATCTACATACCTAAACCAAATTACATAAGAAGGTAAGATATCCTTTAGTAATTTTGTTTCAGAAAATTCCAATTAAATATTATTTAGTAATGGTGAAATAAGTTTACCCATTGTCATACCAAATTTTTGAGCATGATAATCTCCATTGAATTGAAATACACAGTCTTTTATGCACAATTTTATTACTTCAGTGAAAACAGACTTTGAAACAGGTAAATGAATATCATCCAATATATGAAATAAATATTCTAAAAGGTCATCAGGTGGAACTTTTGTGAAAAGTGAGGAAACATTAAAGTTAACATTTTTGAAATCGAAATTAACATTGATATTGCTAAGTTTGTCAACTAAATCTACATTGTTCACGATGTTAGAAATTGATATCTTACCAACTACAGGGCAAAATAAAGAAACCAACCATTTTGACAATTCATGTGTGATGGAGCCTTTTGAACTCACCATAGGTCTTGCTGGAAAATTTTGTTTGTGTTTTGATAAGTCCATACATATATGGCAATGTAGGGGACAAAGATGACAAAGTTTTGATAAGAGAACCATTACCTTTCAACGACAACTTCAGTTTTCTATTGAAAAGGGAATTAACTGCTTCTAGGGGATTCTTACTGAGTTTAGAATATGTTGTGTCATCATTTAAAAGATCATTCATTTTAGTTACATAATTACACCAGTGTTAGCCTCATCCGCTTTAGCAATATTTATGGCATTGCCTTTTTTTAACGGTTCAATTGCTCTGATAAATCTTTTAGGGCAATTAGATTCCACAATTTTTGACAAACTGGCATACAATTAACCCTTACAGATACTAATTTCGCCTTTAGTTATATTACTGTATTTCTCTAAATATCAAAAGGACTTTGTGACGTCAACACAGCTGGCTTCTCTGTTAGAGCAAACAAAACTTAATCCATAGCCTAAGGGACACAAGGAATCCCTATCTCGTTGTTTATGTTACAGGTTTATTACAAAAGAGGGTTTTGTATTCTTAGTCCAGTCGCTGTTTTTGATAAGATGGCCCAACTTACAATTTAGTTTCATGTGTAGCATATTGCGTTCATTCCTTTATCTATAATAGCAAAAGTCCAACATGCGGTTCTTCCAATATGTCGGTATTGCCATTTGAAAGGCACGTTTCTTCTCTCTTGTAATGCAAAAAGCCACCTCCATTTCAGTCTTCTTTAATTCAATGTTTTTCTTTGAAATGATATTTTGGAATTGGTCAAATGCTCGACCAGACAGCTTCAACAATCTGCAAGGTAGGAGAGATCTTGGCATCACTTGTTCATCAAGGCATTTCCTAAGGAATCAAAATCGTAACTTCAGTTGGTGGGTCTTGATTAACGATTTGGAGAAAGCAGTAACGAAAGCATAAAGTCCAGGACTACTTGTAGAGAATTAATAGAAGAGCCGTGTGGAATCCAAATTTGAAAGGATCATAATTTTGTGCCTGATCAAGTATATTCTTAAAAGTCCACGGGGAAAATGAAACACGATAAGTTCCCAAGTGCACTTTCGTGTAATAATCACATCATCATGGGAGACACAAGAGAGAAATATAACAGTCAGTTGATATACAACGAAGAGACGTAGCTAGGACGCCATTTGGTAAATATAAGTTTGTCCAAGACAGACAACGAGCGTATCATAAGCTTATTATTTTACAAATTTTATCAACAATAAAGTTATTCAATTTGTATAAACCATCACTAATATTAACATTATAATTCTTTTGTGTATTCAATAATAGAAGATTCATTGATATTTCTTGTGGTAATAGAGTTAGAGTTAATAACTGAGATAGCATTACTCCAGTCAATACAAGGATCATTGTTTTTAACGTGATTAAACAAGGCATTTGATTCTTGTCCCATTCTTATTCTATATCTATGTGGCTTATGTCTAACATAAAGGTTCTTACCAGTCTACCCAACATAAAACTTAATACAATTTCAACATGCCACTTTACAGATGCACCCAGGAGATTTTTCTGGTAAATTTCTGATTAAGATATTCTTTATAGTATTATTGTTGCTGAAGGTATAATTTACATTAAAAGATTTAAGCAACATTGGAAGTAAAGTGAAATTATTATTGGAAGGGAGAACTAAAAGATTCTTGATGTAAATGGGAGGTATAGGCTCAACTCTATCATTTCTTTGCTAACTTAAGGGATTTATTAATAAAAGATCTATCGTACTTTAACTTAGATCTAATAGAATATATATTTTCACACTCTTCATCAATATACCTTGGACTGGAAATACGTAATGCCCTAAGGAACATAGATTGAAATGATGATAATTTAACTCTGTCATGTTGAGATGACTAATAAAGGATATATGAGCATACATCGGTAGGTTTTATTTATATGCTAACTTAAACTAGTTTCCTTTGCTTATGGATCAAGTAATCTTAAGATGGTAACATACTATTAGTTTCATTTTCTACTATAAATTTGATGGAAGGTACTAGATTGTTAAGTAAGGGGAGATATATTTGTAAGTTTTCATTTGTTGGCTAAACACAAAGAACATCATCTACATACCTAAACCAAATTACATTAGAAGGTAAGATATCCTTTAGTAATTTTGTTTCAAAAAATTCCATATAAAGTTAACTTAGTACAGGTGAAGGAAGGTTACCCATTGCTATACCAAATTTTTGAGCATGATAATCTCCATTGAATTGAAATACACAGTCTTTTATCCACGATTTTATCAGTTCAGTGAAAACAGACTTTGAAACAGGTAAATGAATATCATCCAAGATATGAAATAAATATTTTAAAAGGTCATCAACTTGACCTGGGTGAGAGAGTATCATTAAATTTTAGGGAGAATAGAAAGATGTTTTGGAAAGAAGTAAATAGAGCGCATAAGACAAGAGAAGAAATGAGAATATCGGTGAAGGGGGCTAATGGGGAGGTAATAACAAGTCGTGGTGAAGTGAGAAGGAGATGGAGTTAGTATTTTGAAGGTCTGTTGAATGTGTTTGATGATTGAGTGGCAGATACTGGGTGTTTTGTTCGAGATGGTGTCCTAAGTAAGAGGGGCCAGGGAGAATGGTTTGGTGAACAGGGGAGAGGAAGTGAAAGGACTGTGGAAGATGGAAACCGGCAAGTCGTCGCGTTTGGATGGTATTGCGGTGGAATTTATTGACAAAGGGGGTGACTGTGTAGGGATATTCACTGAATATATGGTTCATGGTGAAGTGCCTGAGGATTGGCGGAATGCATGTACAAAAGGAAATGGGATAAAGGTGAGTTTTCAAATTACAGAGTTATAAGTTTATTAAGTATTCCTGGGAAATTATATGGGAGGCTATTGATTGAGAAAATGAATGCAGTTACAGAGCATCAGATTGGGGAAGAGCAATGTGGTTTCAGAAGTTCGAAGTGGTGTCCTAAGTGAGAGAGGTCAGGGAGAATGATTTGGTGAACAGAGAATAGGTAGTGAAAGCACTGCGGAAGATAAAAACCGGAACGTCGTCACGTTTGGTTGGTATTGCATTGGAATTTATTGACAAAGGTGGTGACTGT
>NC_092236.1:29368778-29405193 GCF_036320965.1 Panulirus ornatus
TGTAATTTGAGCACTCACTCTTATCCCCTTTGCCTTTGTACAATGGCACTATGCACGCATTCCGCCAATCCTCAGGCACCTCACCATGAGTCATACATACATTAAATAACCTTACCAACCAGTCAACAATACAGTCACCCCCTTTTTTAATAAATTCCACTGCAATACCATCCAAACCTGCTGCCTTGCCGGCTTTCATCTTCCGCAAAGCTTTTACTACCTCTTCTCTGTTTACCAAATCATTTTCCCTAACCCTCTCACTTTGCACACCACCTCGACCAAAACACCCTATATCTGCCACTCTGTCATCAGACACATTCAACAAACCTTCAAAATACTCATTCCATCTCCTTCTCACATCACCGCTACTTGTTATCACCTCCCCATTTACGCCCTTCACTGAAGTTCCCATTTGCTCCCTTGTCTTACGCACCCTATTTACCTCCTTCCAGAACATCTTTTTATTCTCCCTAAAATTTACTGATAGTCTCTCACCCCAACTCTCATTTGCCCTTTCTTTCACCTCTTGCACCTTTCTCTTGACCTCCTGTCTCTTTCTTTTATACTTCTCCCACTCAATTGCATTTTTTCCCTGCAAAAATCGTCCAAATGCCTCTCTCTTCTCTTTCACTAATACTCTTACTTCTTCATCCCACCACTCACTACCCTTTCTAAACAGCCCACCTCCCACTCTTCTCATGCCACAAGCATCTTTTGCGCAATCCATCACTGATTCCCTAAATACATCCCATTCCTCCCCCACTCCCCTTACTTCCATTGTTCTCACCTTTTTCCATTCTGTACACATATATATATATATATATATATATATATATATATATATATATATATATGTATATATATATATATATATATATATATATATATATATATATATATATATATATATATATATATATATATATATATATATATATATATATATATATATATATATATATATATATATATATATATATATATATAGTTAACGACAAGAGAGAGGCATTTGGACAGTTTTTGCAGGTAAATAATGCAAATGACTTGGAGACGTATAAAAGAAAGAGGCAGGAGGTCAAAAGAAAGGTGCAAGAGGTGAAAGAGAGGGGAAATGAGAGTTGGGTTGAAAGAGTATCACTAAAGTTTAGGGAGAATAAAAAGATGTTTTGGAAGGGGGTAGATAAAGTACGTAAGAAAAGGGAACAAATGGGAACATCAGTGAAGGGGGTTAATGGGGAGGTTATACCGAGTAGTGGTGATGTGAGAAGGAGTTAGAGTGAGTATTTTGTAGGTTTGTTGAATGTGTTTGACGATAGAGTGACAGATATAGGGTGTTTTGGTCGAGGAGGTGTGCAAAGTTAGAGGGTTAGAGAGAATGATTCGATAAACAGAGAAGAAGTAGTAAAAGCTTTGCGGATGATGAAAGCCGTAGGGCAGCGGGTTTGGATGGTATTGCAGTGGAATTTCTCATAAAAGGGGGTGACTCTATTGTTAAGTGGTAGGTAAGATTATTTAATGTATATATGACACATGGTGAGGTGCCTGAGGAATGGCGGAATGCTTGTATAGTGCCATTATACGAAGGCAAAGGGAATAAAAGTGAGTGCTGAAATTACAGAGGTATACGTTTGATGAGTATTCCTGGTAAATTATATGGGAGGGTATTGATTGAGAGGTTGAAGGAATGTACAGAGCATCAGATTAGGGAAGAGCAGTGTGGTTTCAGAAGTGGTAAAGGATGTGTTCATCAGGTATTTGCTGTGAAAAATGTATGTAAGAAATACTTAGGAAAGCAAATGGATTTGTATGTAGCATTTATGGATCTGGAAAAGGCATATGGTAGAGGTGATAGAGATGCTCTGTGGAAGGTATTGATAATATATGGTGTGGGAGGCAAGTTGTTAGAGGCAGAGAAAAGTTTTTATCGAGGATGTAAGGCATGCGTACGTGTAAGAAGAGAGGAAAGTGATTGGTTCTCAGTGAATGTCGGTTTGCTGTAGGGGTGCGTGATGTCTCCGTGGTTGTTTGATTTGTTTATGGATTGTGTTGTTAGAGAGATGAATGCAAGAGTTTTGGAAAGAGGGGCAAGTCTGTTGTGGATGATTCGGGTGAGAAACTGCAGACGCTGGTGACTGAATTTGGTAAAGTGTCTGCCAGTCAATTGAGAGGTAATTTTGAATGGAGAAAAACTTGAGGAAATGAATTGCTTTAGGTATCTGGGAGTAGATTTGGCAGCGGAGGGAGCCATGGAAGCGGAAGTGAATTCACATGATTCCCTCCAGCCACATATGAAATAGCAACCCCCTCCCGCCTCATGTGTGCGAGGTAGCGTTAAAAAAAGACAAGAAACGCCACATTCGTTCACACTCAGTCTCTAGCTGTCATGTACTAATGCACCGAAACCACAGCTCCTTTTCCACATCCAGGTCCCACAGAACTTTCCATGATTTACACCAGACGCTTCTTTTGCCCTGGTTCAATCCATTGACAGCACGTCGACCACGATATATCACATAGTTCCAATTCACTCTATCCCTTGCACGCCTTTCACCCTCCTGCATGTTCAGGCCCCGATCACTCAAAAACTTTTTTACTCCATCTTTCCACCTCCAATTTGGTCTCCCACTTCTCCTCGTTCCCTCCACCTCTGACACATATATCCTCTTGGTTAATCTTTTCTCACTCATTCTCTCCATGTGACCAAACCATTTTAAAACACCCTTTTTGTGCTCTCTCAACCACACTCTTTTTATTGCCACACATCTCTCTTACCCTATTATTACTTACTCGATCAAACTACCTCACACCGCATATTGTCCTCAAACATCTGATTTCCAGCGAATCTACACTCTTCCGCACAACTCTATCCATAGCCCACGCCTCGCAACCATATGACATTGTTGGAACCACTATTCCTTCAAACATACCCATTTTTGCTTTCCGACTAATGTTCTCTACTTCCACACATTCTTCAACGCTCTCATAACTTTCGCCTCCTCCCCCACCCTATGATTCACTTCCGCTTCCATGGTTCAATCCGCTGCCAAATCCACTCCCAGATATCTAAAACACTTCACCATTCAAAATTACCTCCCAATTGACTTTACCCTCATCCCAACTGTACCTAATAATCTTGCTCTTATTCACATTTTCTCTCAACATTCTTTTTTCACACACTTTAAAAAATTCAGTTACCAGCTTTTGCATATTCTGACACGAATCATCCACAAGCGCTGTATCATCAGCGAACAACAACTGACTCACTTCCCAAGCTCTCTCATCCACAACAGACTGCACACTTGCCTGTCTATCCAAAACTCTTGCATTCACCTCCGTAACAACCCCATGCCGGAAACCAGCATTCACTGAGAACCAATCACTTTCTTCTCTTCCTACACGTACACATGCCTTACATCCTCGATAAAAGTTTTTCACTGCTTCTAACAACTTGCCCTTCACGCCATCCAGCACATTCCTCCTCCTCCGCAAAACTATCTATAACCCACGCTTCAGAGCTATATATCAATATATATATATATATATATATATATATATATATATATATATATATATATATATATATATATATATATATATCTTTTTTTTTTTATACCTCGTCGCTGTCTCCCGCGTTTGCGAGGTAGCGCAAGGAAACAGACGAAAGAAATGGCCCCACCCCCCCCCCCCATACACATGTACATACACACGTCCACACACGCAAATATACATACCTACACAGCTTTCCATGGTTTACCCCGGACGCTTCACATGCCTTGATTCAATACACTGACAGCACGTCAACCCCTGTATACCACATCGCTCCAATTCACTCTATTCCTTGCCCTCCTTTCACCCTCCTGCATGTTCAAGCCCCGATCACAAAAAATCTTTTTCACTCCATCTTTCCACCCCCAATTTGGTCTCCCTCTTCTCCTCGTTCCCTCCACCTCCGACACATATATCCTCTTGGTCAATCTTTCCTCACTCATTCTCTCCATGTGCCCATACCATTTCAAAACACCCTCTTCTGCTCTCTCAACCACGCTCTTTTTATTTCCTCACATCTCTCTTACCCTTACGTTACTTACTCGATCAAACCACCTCACACCACACATTTTCCTCAAACATCTCATTTCCAGCACATCCATCCTCCTGCGCACAACTCTATCCATAGCCCACGCCTCGCAACCATACAACATTGTTGGAACAACTATTCCTTCAAACATACGCATTTTTGCTTTCCGAGATAATGTTCTCGACTTCCACACATTCTTCAAGGCTCCCAGAATTTTCGCCCCCCTCCCCCACCCTATGATCCACTTCCGCTTCCATGGTTCCATCCGCTGCCATATCCACTCCCAGATATCTAAAACACTTCACTTCCTCCAGTTTTTCTCCATTTAAACTCACCTCCCAATTGACTTGACCCTCAACCCTACTGTACCTAATAACCTTGCCCCTATTCACATTTACTCTTAACTTTCTTCTTTCACACACTTTACCAAACTCAGTCACCAGCTTCTGCAGTTTCTCACATGAATCAGCCACCAGCGCTGTATCATCAGCGAACAACAACTGACTCACTTCCCCAGCTCTCTCATCCCCAACACACTTCATACTTGCCCCTCTTTCCAAAACTCTTGCGTTCACCTCCCTAACAACCCCACCCATAAACAAATTAAACAACCATGGAGACATCACACACTCCTGCTGCAAACCTACATTCACTGAGAACCAATCACTTTCCTCTCTTCCTACACGTACACATGCCTTACATCCTCGATAAAAACTTTTCACTGCTTCTAACAACTTGCCTCCCACACCATATATTCTTAATACCTTCCACAGAGCATCTCTATCAACTCTATCATATGCCTTCTCCAAATCCATAAATGCTACATACAAATCTATTTGCTTTTCTAAGTATTTCCCACATACATTCTTCAAAGCAAACACCTGATCCACACATCCTCTACCACTTCTGAAACCACACTGCTCTTCCCCAATCTGATGCTCTGTACATACCTTCACCCTCTCAATCAATACCCTCCCATATAATTTACCAGGAATACTCAACAAACTTATACCTCTATAATTTGAGCACTCACTCTTATCCCCTTTACCTTTGTACAATGCCACTATGCACGCATTCCGCCAATCCTCAGGCACCTCACCATGAGTCATACATACATTAGATAACCTTACCAACAAGTCAACAATACAGTCACCCCATTTTTTAATAGATTCCTCTGCAATACCATCCAAACCTGCTGCCTTGCCGGCTTTCATCTTCCGCAAAGCTTTTACTACCTCTTCTCTGTTTACCAAATCATTTTCCCTAACCCTCTCACATTGCACACCACCTCGACCAACACACCCTTTACCTGCCAATCTATCATCAAACACATTCAACAAATCTTCAAAATACTCACTCCATATCCTTCTCACATCACCAATACTTGTTATCACCTCCCCATATTTATCACCTTCCCCATATTTATTTTCATTTTTATTTATTTTGCTTTATCGCTATCTCCCGCGTTAGCGAGGTAGCGCAAGGAAACAGACGAAAGAATGGAGCAACCCGCCCACAAACACATGTATATACATACACGTCCACACACGCAGATATACATAGCTATACATCTTAATGTACACATATATATGCACACAAAGACATATACTTATATGCACATGTACATAATTCATACTGTCTGCCTTTATTTGTTCCCATCGCCACATCGCCACACACGGAATAACAACCACCTCCACCCTCATGTGTGCAAGGTAGCGCTAGGAAAAGACACCAAAGGCCCTATTCTCTAGCCGTCATGTAAATAATGCATCGAAACCACAGCTCCCTTTCCACATCCAGACTCCACACACTTTCAAGGGTTTACCCCAAACGCTTCACATACCCTGGTTCAATCCATTGACAGCACGTCGACCCCGGTATACCACATCGTTCAATTCACTCCATTCCTTGCACGCCTTTCATCCTCCTGCATATTCAGGCCCCGATCACTCAAAATCTTTTTCACTTCATCTTTCCACCTTCAATTTGGTCTCCCACTTCTCCCCGTTCCCTCCACCTCTGATACATATACAATCTTGGTCAATCTTTCCTCATTCATTCTCTCCATGTGCACAAACCACTTCAGAATACCCTCTTCTGCTCTCTCAACCAAACTCTTTTTATTTCCACACTTCTCTCTTACCCTTACATTACTTACTCGATCAAACCACCTCACACCACATATTGTTCTCAAAGATCTCATTTCCAGCACATCCACCCACCTGCGCACAACTCTATCCATAGCCCACCCCTCGCAACCATACAACATTGTTGGAACAACTATTCCTTCAAACATACCCATTTTTGTTTTCCGAGATAATGTTCTCCACTTCCAAACACTCTTCAATGCTCCCAGAATTTTCGCCCCCTCCCCCACCCTATGATTCATTTCCGCTTCCATGGTTCCATCCGCTGCCAGATCCACTCCCAGATATCTAAAACATTTTACTTCCTCCAGTTTTTCTCTATTCAAACTTACCTCCCAGCTGACTTGACCCTCAACCCTACTGTACCTAATAACCTTTCTCTTATTCACATTTACTCTTAACTTTCTTCTTTCACACACTTTACCAAACTCAGTCACCACCTTCTGCAGTTTCTTATATGAATCAGCCACCAGCGATGTAACATCAGTTAAGAACAACTGACTTCCCAAGCTCTCTCATCCACACCAGACTCCATACTTGTCCCTCTTTCCAAAACTCTTGCATTCACCTCCCTAACAACCCCATCCATAAACAAATTAAACAACCATGGAGACATCACGTACCCCTGCCGCAAACCTACATTCACTTTCCTCTCTTCCTACACGTACACATGCCTTAAATCCTCGATAAAAACTTTTCACTGCTTCTAACAACTTGCCTCCCACAACCTATATTCTTAAAACCTTCCACAGAGCATCTCTATCAACTCTATCATGTGCCTTCTCCAGATCAATAAATGCTACATACAAATCCATTTGTTTTTCTAAGTATTTCTCACATACATTCTTCAAAGCAAACACCTGATCCACACATCCTCTACCACTTCTGAAACCACACTGCTCTTCCCCAATCTGGTGCTCTATACATGCTTTCACCCTCTCAATCAATACCTTCCCATATAATTTACCAGGAATACTCAACAAACTTATGCCTCTGTAATTTGAGCACTCACTCTTATCCCCTTTGCCTTTGTACAATGGCACTATGCAAGCATTCGGCCAATCCTCAGGCACCTCACCATGAATCATACATACATTAAATAACCTTACCAACCAGTCAACAATACAGTCACCCCATTTTATGATAAATTCCTCTGCAATACCATCCAAACCTGCTGCCTTGCCGGCTTTCATCTTCCGTAAAGCTTTTACTACCTCTTCTCTATTTACCAAATCATTTTCCCTAACCCTCTCACTTTGCACACCACCTCGACCAAAGCACCCTATATCTGCCACTCTATCATTAAACACATTCAACATACCTTCAAAATCCTCACTCCATCTCCTTCTCACATCACCACTACTTGTTATCACCTCCCCATTAGCCCCCTTCACTGAAGTTCCCATTTGATCCCTTGTCTTACGCACTTTATTTACTTCCTTCCAAAACATCTTTCTATTCTCCCTGAAATTTAATGATACTCTCTCACCCCAATTCTCATTTGCCCTCTTTATGACCTCTTGCACCTTTCTCTTGACCTCCTGCCTCTTTCTTTTATACCTCTCCCACTCATTTGCACTTTTTTCCTTGCAAAAATCGTCCAAATGCCTCTCTCTTCTCTTTCACTAATAATGTTACTTCTTCACTCCACCACTCTCTACCTTTTCTAATCAACCCACCTCCCACGCTTCTCATGCCACAAGCATCTGCTTCCCTAAATACATCCCATTCTTGACCCACTCCCCTTATCTCCTTTGTTCTCACCTTTTTCCATTCTGTACCCAGTCTCTCCTGGTACTTCCTCACAAAAGACTCCATCCCAAGCTCACTTACTCTCACCACTCTCTTCACCCCAACATTCTCTCTTCTTTTCTGAAACCCCCCACAAATCTTCACCTTCGCCTCCACAAGATAATGATCAGACATCCCTCCAGTTGCACCTCTCAGCATATTAACATCCAAAAGTCTCTCTTTCGTGCGTCTATCAATTAACAAGTAATACAATAACACTCTCTGGCCATCTCTCCTACTTACATACTTATACTTATGTATATTTCGCTTTTTAAACCAGGTATTCCCAATCACTAGTCCTTTTTCAGCACAGAAATCTACAAGCTCTTCACCATTTCCATTTACAACACTGATCACTCCATGTATACCAATTATTCCCTCAACTGCCACATTACTCACCTTTGCATTAAAATCACCCATCACTATAACCCGGTCTTGTGCATCAAAACTACTAACTACTAAGGAGTGGCAGTACTCCTGAAACAGGAGTTGTGGGGGTATGTGATAGAATGTAAGAAAGTAAATTCTCGATTAATATGGGTAAAACTGAAAGTTGATGGAGAGAGATGGGTGATTATTGATTCATATGCACCTGGGCATGAGAAGAAAGATCAAGAGAGGCAAGTGTTTTGGAAGCAGCTGAATGAGTGTTTTAGTGGTTTTGATGCATAAGACCGGGTTATAGTGATGGGTGATTTGAATGCAAAGGTGAGTAATGTGGCAGATGAGGGAATAATTGGTATACATGGGGTGTTCAGTGTTGTAAATGGAAATGGTGAAAAGCTTGTAGATTTATGTGCTGAAAAAGGACTGGTGATTGGGAATACCTGGTTTAAAAAGCGAGATATACATAAGTATATGTATGTAAGTAGGAGAGATGGCCAGAGAGCGTTATTGGATCACGTGTTAATTAACAGGCGCGCGAAAGAGAGACTTTTGGATGTTAATGTGCTGAGAGGTGCAACTGGAGGGATGTCTGATCATTATCTTCTGGAATTTAAGGTGAAGATTTGTATGGGTTTTCAGAAAAGAAGAGTGAATGTTGAGGTGAAGAGGGTGGTGAGAGTAAGTGAGCTTGGGAGGGAGACTTGTGTGAGGAAGTACCAGGAGAAACTGAGTACAGAATGGAAAAAGGTGAGAACAATGTAAGTAAGGGGAGTGTGGCAGGAATGGGATCTATTTAGGGAATCAGTGATGGATTGCGCAAAAAATGCTTGTGGCATGAGAAGAGTGGGAGGTGGGTTGAATACAAAGGGTAGTGAGTGGTGTGATGAAGAAGTAAGATTATTAGTGAAAGAGAAGAGAGAGGTATTTGGACGATTTTTCCAGGGAAAAAATGCAATTGAGTGGGAGATTTATAAAAGAAAGAGACAGGAGGTCAAGAGAAAGGTGCAAGAGGTGAAAAAGAGGGCAAATGAGAGTTGGGGTGAGAGAGTAACATCAAATTTTAGGGAGAATAAAAAGATGTTCTAGAAGGAGGTAAATAAAGTGCGTAAGACAAGAGAGCAAATGGGAACTTCAGTGAAGGGCGCAAATGGGGACTGATAACAAGTAGTGGTGATGTGAGGAGATAGAGTGAGTATTTTGAAGGTTTGTTGAATGTGTTTGATGATAGAGTGGCAGATATAGGGTGTTTTGGTCGAGGTGGTGTGCAAAGTAAGAGGGTTAGGGAAAATGATTTGATAAACAGAGAAGAGGTTGTGAAAGCTTTGCGGAAGATGAAAGCCGGCAAGGCAGCAGGTTTGGATGGCATTGCAGTGGAATTTATTAAAAAAGGGGGTGACTGTATAATTGACTGGTTGGTAAGGTTATTTAATGTATGTATGACTCATGGTGAGGTTCCTGAGGATTGGCGGAATGCGTGCATAGTGCCATTGTACAAAGGCAAAGGGGATAAGAGTGAGTGCTCAAATTACAGAGGTATAAGTTTGTTGAGTATTCCTGGTAAATTACATGGGAGGGTATTGATTGAGAGGGTGAAGGCATGTACAGAGCATCAGATTGGGGAAGAGCAGTGTGGTTTCAGAAGTGGTAGAGGATGTGTGGATCAGGTGTTTGCTTTGAGGAATGTATGTGAGAAATACTTAGAAAAGCAAATGGATTTGTATGTAGCATTTATGGATCTGGAGAAGGGCATATGATAGAGTTGATAGAGATGCTCTGTGGAAGGTATTAAGAATATATGGTGTGGGAGGCAAGTTGTTAGTAGAAGTGAAAAGTTTTTTTCGACGAGGTAAGGCATGTGTACGTGTAGGAAGAGAGGAAAGTGATTGGTTCTCAGTGAATGTAGGTTTGCGGCAGGGGTGTGTGATGTCTCCATGGTTGTTTAATTTGTTTATGGATGGGGTTGTTAGGGAGGTGAATGCAAGAGTTTTAGAAAGAGGGGCAAGTATGAAGTCTGTTATGGATGAGAGAGCTTGGGAAGTGAGTCAGTTGTTGTTCGCTGATGATACAGCGCTAGTGGCTGATTCATGTGAGAAACTGCAGAAGCTGGTGACTGAGTTTGGTAAAGTGTGTGAAAGAAGAAAGTTAAGAGTAAATGTGAATAAGAGCAAGGTAATTAGGTACAGTAGGGATGAGGGTCAAGTCAATTGGGAGGTAAGTTTGAATGGAGAAAAACTGGAGGAAGTAAAGTGTTTTAGATATCTGGGAGTGGATCTGGCAGCGGATGGAACCATGGAAGCGGAAGTGGATCATAGGGTGGGGGAGGGGGCGAAAATCCTGGGAGCCTTGAAGAATGTGTGGAAGTCGAGAACATTATCTCGGAAAGCAAAAATGGGTATGTTTGAAGGAATAGTGGTTCCAACAATGTTGTATGGTTGCGAGGCGTGGGCTATGGATAGAGTTGTGCGCAGGAGGATGGATGTGCTGGAAATGAGATGTTTGAGGACAATGTGTGTTGTGAGGTGGTTTGATCGAGTAAGTAACGTAAGGGTAAGAGAGATGTGTGTAAATAAAAAGAGCGTGGTTGAGAGAGCAGAAGAGGGTGTTTTGAAATGGTTTGGGCACATGGAGAGAATGAGTGAGGAAAGATTGACCAAGAGGATATATGTGTCGGAGGTGGAGGGAACGAGGAGAAGTGGGTGACCAAATTGGAAGTGGAAAGATGGAGTGAAAAAGATTTTATGTGATCGGGGCCTGAACATGCAGGAGGGTGAAAGAAGGGCAAGGAATAGAGTGAATTGGATCGATGTGGTATACCGGGGTTGACCTGCTGTCAGTGGATTGAATCAGGGTATGTGAAGCGTCTGGGGTAAACCATGGAAAGCTGTGTAGGTACGTATATTTGCGTGTGTGGACGTATGTATATACATGTGTATGGGTGTGGGTTGGGCCATTTCCTTCGTCTGTTTCCTTGTGCTACCTCGCAAACGTGGGAGACAGCGACAAAGCAAAAAAAAAAAATATATACATATATATATATGGGTGATTATTGGTGCATATGCACCTGGGCATGAGAAGAAAGATCATGAGAGGCAAGTTTTTTGGGAGCAGCTGAATGAGTGTGTTAGTGGTTTTGATGCACAAGACCGGGTTATATTGATGGGTGATTTGAATGCAAAGGTGCGTAATGTGGCAGTTGAGGGAATAATTGGTATACATGTAGTGTTCAGTGTTGTAAATGGAAATGGTGAAGAGCTTGTAGATCTCTGTGCTGAAAAAGGACTGTGATTGGGAATGCCTGGTTTAAAAAGCGAATTATACATAAGTATACGTATGTAATTAGGATAGATGGCCAGAGAGCGTTATTGGATTACGTGTTAATTGATAGACGGACGAAAGAGAGACTTTTGGATGTTAATGTGCTGAGAGGTGCAACTGGAGGGATGTCTGACCATTATCTTGTGGAGGTGAAGGTGAAGATTTGTGGGGGTTTTCAGAAGAGAAGAGAGAATGTTAGGGTGAAGAGACTCGTGAGAGTAAGTGAGCTTGGGAAGGAGACTTGAGTGAGGAAGTACCAGGAGAAACTGAGTACAGAATTAAAAAAGGTGAGAACAAAGGAGGTAAGGTGAGTGGGGGAGGAATGGGATGTATTTAGGGAAGCAGTGATGGTTTGCGCAAAAGATCCTTGTCGCATGAGAAGCTTGGGAGGTGGGTTGATTAGAAAAGGTAGTGAGTGGTGGAATGGAGAAATAAGATTATTAGTGAAAGGGAAGAGAGAGGCATTTGAACGATTTTTGCAGGGAAAAAATGCAAATGAGTGGGAGAGTTATAAAAGAAAGAGGCAGGAGGTCAAGAGAAAGGTGCAAGAGGTGAAAAAGAGGGCAAATGAGAGTTGGGGTGAGAGAGTATCATTAAATTTTAGGGAGAATAAAAAGATGTTTTGGAAGGAGGTAAATAAAGTGCGTAAGACAAGGGAGCAAATGGGAACTTCAGTGAAGGGGGCTAATGGGGAGGTGATGACAAGTAGTGGTGATGTGAGAAGGAGATGGAGTAAGTATTTTGAAGGTTTGTTGAATGTGTTTGATGATAGAGTGGCAGATATAGGGTGTTTTGATCGAGTTGGTGTGCAAAATGAGAGAGTTAGGGAAAACGATATGGTAAATAGATAAGAGGTAGTAAAAGCTTTACGGAAGATGAAAGCCGTCAAAGCATCAGGTTTGGATGGTATTGCAGTGGAATTTATTAAAAAAGGGGGTGACTGTATTGTTGACTGGTTGGTAAGGTTATCTAATGTATGTATGATTCATGTTGAGTTGCCTGAGGATTGGCGGAATGCTTGCATAGTGCCATTGTACAAAGGCAAAGGGGATAAGAGTGAGTGCTCAAATTACAGAGTTATAAGTTTGTTGAGTATTCCTGGTAAATCATATGGGAGGGTATTGATTGAGAGGGTGAAGGCGTGTACAGAGCACCAGATTGGGGAAGAGCAGTGTGGTTTCAGAAGTGGTAGAGGATATGTGGATCAGGTGTTTGCATTGAAGAATGTATGTGAGAAATACTTAGAAAATAAAATGGATTTGTATGTAGCATTTATGGATCTGGAGAAGGCATATGATAGAGTTGATAGAGATGCTCTGTGGAAGGTTTTAAGAATATATGGTGTGGGAGGTAAGTTGTTAGAAGCAGTGAAAAGTTTTTATCGAGGATGTTAGGCATGTGTACGTGTAGGAAGAGAGGAAAGTGATTGGTTCTCAGTGAATGTGGGTTTGCGGCAGGGGTGTGTGATGTCTCCATGGTTGTTCAATTTGTTTATGGATGGGGTGGTCAGGGAGGTAAATGAAAGAGTTTTTGAAATAGGGGCAAGAACGCAATCCATTGTGGATGAAAAAGCTTGGGAAGTAAGTCAGTTGTTGTTCGCTTATGATACAGCGCTGGTGGCTAATTCATGTGAGAAACTGCAGAAGGTGGTGACTGAGTTTGGTAAATTGTATTAAAGAAGAAAGCTGAGAGTAAATGTGAATAAGAGCAAGGTTATTAGGTACAGTAGGGTTGATGGATACTGAAGTGAGAGGTAGGTTTGAAAAAAAAAACTGGAGTAAGTGAAGCGTTTTAGATATCTGGGAGTGGATTTAGCAGCGGATGTAACCATGGAAGCGGAAGTGAATCATAGGGTGGGGTAGGTGCCTCTAAGAAATTGCCTCCTACACCATATATTCTTAATACCTTCGATAGAGCATCTCTAACAACTCTATCATATGCCTTCTCCAGACCCATAAATGCTACACACAAATCCATTTGCTTTTCTCATATATCACTTCTGAAACCACACTGCTCTTCCCCAATCTGATGCTCTGTACATGCCTTTACCCTCTCAATCAATACATCTCATGTAATTTCCAATGAATACTCAAATTTATCGCCTTTCCCTTTGTACAATGGCACAATGCTTGTATTTCGCCAATCCTCAGGCACCTCACCTTGAGTCATACATACATTAAATAACCTCACCAACTAGTCAACAATACAGTCACCCCCTTTTTAAATAAATTCTATTGCAATACCATCCAAACCATCCGACTTGCCGTCTTTCATCTTCTGCAAAGCTTTCGCTACCTTTTCTCTGTTTACCAAATCATTTTCCCTAACCCTCTCACTTTGCACACCACCTCGACCAAAACACCCTATATCTGCCACTCTATCATCAAATACATTCAACAAACCTTCAAAATACTCACTCCATCTCCTTCTTACATCACCACTTCTTGTTATCACTTCCCCATTAGCCCCCTTCATTGAAGTTCCCATTTGTTCCCTTGTCTTACGCACTTTATATACCTCCTTTCTAAAACATCTTTTTCTTCTCCCTAAAATGTAATAATGCTCTCTCACTCCAACTCTCATTTGCCTTCTTTTTCACCTCTTGCACCTTTTTCTTGACCTCCTCCCTCTTTCTTTTATACATCTCCCAGTCATTTGCATTATTTACCTGCAAAAATCGTCCAAATGCCTCTCTATTCTTTTTCACTAATGATCTTACTTCTTCATCCCACCACTCACTACCCTTTCTAATCAGCCCACCTCCCACGCTTCTCATGCCACAAGCATCTTTTGCGTAAGCCATCGCTACTTCCCAAATACATCCCATTCCTCCCCCACTCCCCTTACGTCCTTTGTTTTCACCTTCTTCCATTCTCTACTCAGTCTCTCCTGGTACTTTCTCACACAAGTCTCCTTCCCAAGGTCAGTTATTCTCACCACACTTTTCAACCCAACATTCTCTCTTCTTTTCTGAAAACTTCTACAAATCTTCACTTTCGCCTCCACAAGATAATGATCAGACATCTCTCCAGTTGCACCTCTCAGCAAATTAACATACAAAAGTCTCTCTTTCGTGCGCCTATCAATTAACACGTAATCCAATAACGCTCTCTGGGCGTCTCTCCGACTTACATACGTACACTTATGTATATATCTCTCCAATCACCAGTCGTTTTTAGCACATAAATCTACAAGCTCTTCACCATTTCCATTTACAACACTGAATACTCCACGCACACCAATTATTCCCTCAAGTGCCACATTACTCACCTTTGCATTCAAACCACCCATCACTATAACCCGATCTCGTGCATCAAAACTACTAACACATTCACTCGTTGCTTCCAAAACACTTGCCTCTCATGATGTTTCCTCTCATGCCCAGGTCCACATGCACCAATAATCACCCATCTCTCTCCATCCACTTTCAGTTTTACCCATATTGATCTAGAGTTTCCTTTCTTGCACTCTATCACATACTCCCACCACTCCTGTTTCAGGAGTAGCGCTACTCCTTCCCTTGCTCTTGTCCTCTCACTAACCCCTAACTTTACTCCCAAGACATTTCCAAACTACTCTTCCCCTTTTCTCTTGAGCTTCGTTTCACTCAGAGCCAAAACATCCAGGTTCCTTTCCTCAAGCATCCTGCCTATCTCTCCTTTTTCCTCATTTTGGTTACATCCACACACATTTAGACACCCCAATCTGAGCCCTCGAGGAGGATAAGCACTCTCCTCGTGACTCCTCTCTGTTTCCTCTTTTAGAAAGTTAAAATACAAGGAGGGGAGGGTTTCCAAGCCCCCCCTCCCGTCCCCTTTAGTAGCATTCTACGACACGTGAGAATGCGTGGAAAGTATTCTTTCTCCTCTATCCCCAGGGGATATATATATGTTGGAAAGGATCACAGTTTTGCGCGTGATGAAGTATATTCCTAAGAGTCCACATGGAAAATGAAACACGATAAGTTCCCAAGTGCACTTTCGTGTATTGATCACATCATTTTGGGAGATAAAACGAAGAGACAAGCTAGGACGCCAATTGGTAAATATAAGATTGTCGAAGACAGACTACTAGCGTATCAAAAACTTATCATTCATTCAACAAATAAATCAACAATAAAGTTATCTAATTGGTATAGACTATCACTTATATCAAGCTAATAATTTTTGTGTGTTTAATAATAGAATATTCAATTATATTTCTCGTGGTAAAAGAGTTAGAGTTAATAGCTAAGATGGCATTACTCCAGGCAATCAAATGGTCATAGTTTTTAACGTGATTAAAAAGGCATTTCATTCTTGTCCTGTTCTTATACTATATTTATGTTTCTTAAGTCTGACAGAAGGATCCTTAGCAAACTGCCCCATATAAGATTTATCACAATTTCTGCATGGCACTTTATAGATGCAACCAGGAGAATTTTCTGGTGAATTCCTGATTAAGATATTCTTTATAGTATCATTGTTGCTGAAGGCAACATTTACATTAAAGGATTGAAGCAATATGGGAAGTAAAGTAGCATTATTACTAAAAGTGAGAACTAAAAGATTCTTGGTGTCAATGGGAAGTTTGGGCTTAACTCTATGAAATGATTTCTTTATTAACTTAAGGGATTTATCAATGAAAGCTCTAGAGTACTTTAACTTAGATGCAATAGAATATTTCTTCTCAAACTAATCATCAATATACTCTGGACTGGAAACACCTAATACTCTAAGAAACATAGATTGAAATGATGATTTAACTCTGTCATGTTGAGATGAGTAATAATGGATATATGAGCATACATTGGTAGGTTTTCTGTATATGCTAAACTTAAATTTGTTTCCTTGCCTATGCATCATGCAATCTAAAAATGGTAACATACCAATATTCTCATTTTCTGCAGCAAATGTGATGGAAGGTACTAAATTTGTTGGACAAACACAAAGAACATCATCTACATACCTAAACCAAATTGCACTAGAAGGTAAGATACCCGTTTAGTAATTTTGTTTCAAAAAACTCAATACAAAGATTACTTAGTACAGGTGAAAGAGGGATACCCATTGCCATACCAAATTTTTGAGCATAATAATCTCCACTAAATTGAAATACACAGTCTTTTATACACAGTTTTATCAGTTCAATGATAACAGCCTTTGAAACAGGTAAAGAAATAGCATACAAGACATCAACAAATATTCTAAAAGATGACAACTGGAAGTTCTGTGAAAAGTGAGGAAACATCAAAGACAAGTTTGAAACCAAAATTAACATTGATGTTGTTAAGTTTATTGACTTAATCTACATTTTTCATGATATTAGAATTTGATATCTTACCCACTAAAGCGCTTAATAAAGAAACTAACAATTTTGACAATTTATATGTGATGGAGCCTACTGAACTCACTATGGGTCTCGCTGGAAAATTTTGTTTAAGGGTTTTGATAAGTCCATACATATATGGCAATGAAGGGGACAAAGATGACAAGTTTTTGATAAGAGAACCATTACCTTTAAACAACAACTTCACTTCTTTATTGAGATGGAAATTATTTGCTTCTAGGGGTTTCTTACTCAAGGGTAAGGGGGAAAGATGCTTTGAGAATGTTTTGGGAGTAACGTCAGGGGTTAGTGAGAGGACCAGAGCAAGGGAAGGAGTAGCACTACTCCTGAAACAGGAGTGGTGGGAGTATATGATATAGTGGAAGAAAGTAAATTTTAGATTGATATGGGTAAAACTGAAAGTGGATGGAGATAGACGGGTGATAATTTGTGCCTATGCACCTGGGTATGAGAAGAAAGATCATGTGAGGCAAGTGTTTTGTGATCAGCTGTGTGAGTTTGTTAGTAGTTTTGATGTTCGAGACCGGGTGACAGGTGGTTTTGAATGCAAAGGTGAGTAGTATGGCAGTTGAGGGAATAATTGGTGTACATGGGGTGTTCAGTGTTGTAAATGGAAATGGTGAAGAGCTTGTAGATTTGTGTGCTGAATAAGGACTGGTGATTGGGAATATTTGGTTTGAAAAGAGAGATATACATAAGTATACATATGGCCATAGAGCGTTAATGGATTACGTGTTAATTGATAGGCGCATGAAAGAGAGCCTTTTGGATGTTAATGTGATGAGAGGTGCAACTGAATGGATGTCTGATCATTATCTTTTGGCGTCGAAGATGAAGATTTGTATAGGTTTTCAGAAAAGAAGAGATAATGTTGGGATGAAGAAAGTGGAGAGAGTAAGTGAGCTTGGGAAGGAGATTTGTGTGAGGAAGTACCAGGAGAGAAGTTAGGGGAGTGGGGAGGAATGGAATGTATTTAGGGAAGCGGTGATAGCTTGCCCAAAAAAAATGCACGTGGCATGAGAAGCGTGGGGGGTGGGCAGATAAGAAAAGGTAGTGAGTGGTGGATGAAGAACTAAGATTATTAGTGAAAGAGAAGAGAGGCATTTGGACGATTGTTTTGCGGGAAAACAATGCAAATGAATATGATACTTATGAAAGAAATAGGCAGAAGGTCAAGAGAAAGTTGCAAGAGGTGAAAAAGAGGGTAAATGAGAGTTGGTATGAGAGAGTATCACTAGATTTTAGGGAGAATAGAAAGATGTTTTGGAACGAGGTACATAAAGTGATTAACACAAGAGAACACATTGAAAGATCGGTGAAGGGGGCTAATGGGAAGGTAATAACAAGTAATGGTGATGTGAGGAGATTGAGTGGGTATCTTGAAGGTCTGTTGAATGTGTTAGATGATAGAGTGGCAGATATAGGGTGTTTTGGTTAGGTCGTGTGTGAAGTGAGATGGTTAGGGAGAATGATTTGCTAAACAGAGCAGAGGCAGTGAAAGCTTTCCGGAAGATGAAAGCCGGAAGGGCAACGGGTTTGGATGGTATTGCAGTGGAATTTACTAAGAAAGGGAGTGATTGTGTTGTTGACAGGTTTTTAACGGTATTTAATGTATTTATGACTCATGGTGAGGTGCGTGAGTAATGGCGGAATGCATGCATAGTGCCATTGTACAAACGCAAAGGGTATAGTGGTGATTGCTCAAATTACAGAGGTATAAGTTTGTTGAGTATTCCTGGTAAATTATATGGGAGGGTATTGATTGAGAGGGTGAAAGCATGTACAGAGTATCAGATTGGGGAAAAGCAGCGTGGTTTCAGAAGTGGTAGAGGATGTTTGGATCAGGTGTTTGCTTTGAAAAATGTATGTGAGAAATACTCAGAAAAGCAAATGGATTTGTATGTAGCATGAATCTGGAGAAGGCCTATAATAGAGTTGAGAGAGATGCTCTGTGGAAGGTATTAAGGAAATATAATGTGAGAGGTAAGTTGCTAGAAGCTGTGAAAAGGTTTTATGGAGGATGTAAGTCATGTGTACGAGTAGGAAGAGAGGAAAGTGATTGGTTCTCAGTGAATGTCGGTTTACGGCAGGGGTGCGTGATGTCTCCATGGTTGTGTAATTTATTTATGGATGGGGTTGTTAGTGAGTTGACTGCAAGAGTTTTGGAGAGAGGGGCAAGTATGTGGTTTATTGTGGATAGAGGGCTTGGGAGGTGAGTCAGTTGTTGTTCACTGATGATAAAGCGCTGGTGGCTGTATCGGGTGAGAAACTGCAGATGCTGGTGACTGAGTTTGGTAAAGTGTTTGAAAGAAGAAAGCTGAGAGTAAATGTGAATAAGAGCAAGGTATTAGGTACAGTAGGTTTGAGGGACAAGTCAATTGGGAGGTAAGTTTGAATGAAGAATGACTGGAGGAAGTGAAGTGATTTAGATATCTAAGAGTGTATTTGGCAGCCAATGGAATCATGGAAGTGGAAATGTTTCACAGGGTCGGGAGGAGGCGAAAGGTTTGAGAGTGTTGAAAAATGTGTGGAAGGTGAGAACATAATCTCGGAAAGCAAAAATGGATGTGTTTGAAGGAATAATGGTTCACAAAAAGTTATATGCTTGTGAAGCGTAGGCTATAGATAGAGTTGTGCGGAGTAGAATGGATGTATTGGAAATGAGATGTTTGAGGATGATATGTGGTGTGAGGTGGTTGATCGAGTAAGTAATGAAATGGTAAGAGAGATGTGTGGTAATAAAAAAGATTGTGACTGAGAGAGCAGAAGAGGGTGTTTTGAAATGGTTTGGTCACAATGAGGGAATGAGTGAGGAAAGATTGGCATAGAGGATATATATGTTAGAGGTGGAGGGGACGAGGAGAAGTGGGAGACCAAATTGGAGGAGGAAGAATGGAGTAAAAATGATTTTGAGCGATCTGGGCCTGAGCATGCAGGAGGGTGAAAGACGTGCAAGGAATGGAGTGAATTGTAACGATGTGATATACCGGGGTCGATGTGCTGTCAAAGGATTGAACCAGGGCATATGAAGCGTCTGGAGTGCACCATGGAAAGATTTTTGGAGCCTGGATGTGGAAAGGGAGCTGTGGTTTCGGTGCATTATACATGGCAGCTAGAGACTGAGCGTGGACGAATGTGGCCTTTGTTGTCTTTTCCTAGCGCTACCTCGCGTGCGTCCGGGGATTGGGGTTGTCATTTCATGTGTGGCGGGGTGACGACGAAAGTGAATGAAGGCAACAAGTATGAAGTATGTACATGTGTATATATGTATATGTCTGTGTATGTATACATATGTATACGTTGAAACGTATAGGTGTGTATATGTGCGTGTGTGGACGTGTATGTATGTGTATGTATATCGTGATATGATTCTTTGTCTCTGTAACATATACATATGACTTGTGTACCATGTTGAATTCATAATCTCCATGATCTCAGCCTTCCTATTGCAAGGATAGTACAAAGTCTCTCTCTCTCTCTCTCTCTCTCTCTCTCTCTCTCTCTCTCTCTCTCTCTCTCTCTCTCTCTCTCTCTCTCTCTCTCTCTCTCTCTCTCTCTCTCTCTCTCTCTCTCTCTCTCTCTCTCTCTCTCTCTCTCTCTCTCTCTCTCTCTCTCTCTCTCTCACAGTGAGTTCAAATCCTCTTCCATTTGTCTGGCATATTTACTTTCCTTTTCCATGTGCACCACAGGGGATATTCCCATGACAAAGAGTATATTTGGATTTCCATCATAAGTGGCACCTTCTGAAGAGAAAGGAAAATCATGTGATGGCATTCACTCATCATATATTGTATTTGCTAAACTCTGACCCACGTCGAATATAAACACGGTTTGCTCCGCCTGCTGAAGAGGGTATTAGCTGAGTTCACATGGACAAGTTTTTCCATTGTTATGTAAATCTGGTGCATCTTTTGCTTCGGTATAAATGATATTTGATCATGTACCAAAGATATTTAGCATAAAAAGTGATACTGGCTGCTTCCTTGTGATAGTTTTCCAATATTTGTGAACCATTAGAAGAAAGAATTTTCCCTTTTATACCTGATTTTTTTTCTTTTTATATTTCTTACGTTGAAGAGATAAGGAAACCGAGTAACATCTGCATAAACTTTTCTGCATAATTTTGCTCTTCTGTATACAGTGTTAACCATGGTAAATACTATGTATGTCTTAACCAATAGCAGGGCAGTGTAAGAGGAGACAAACATATGAGTCAGTGGCGTTAGACACTGTTAGGAAGGGTAAACATGCTTGTTACTCTGGCGGTAAACAGGGTAAATAGAAGTAAATATTTTCACGGAATCGGTAGAACACATCTCCGGAGTTGAATATCACAGGATAGACAGTCTTACTGAAGGTTAGCAACATATCTGGATAATTAGGAAACCAAACAGTAGCAGAGTAATTAAGCAACATACATATGTGATCACACTAATGCTGAGAACGGTGATACAAAAAGTGTGTATAACATAATAACAGGAGACATCGTAGGCAGAGGTGAACATCATGTCCGCCGTAAAACTTATTGACAGAAAGACTTAATGAAAGTAAGTAGAGTAGTGACTGAGAGGGTGGTGGTATGCTTACAATACAGCTAAACGTCTATGGCAGTAATCATTCGTCGTCTATATGGGAAACGGGACTTGATTGGGAAGTTTGAGCTTTGCACTACACATTATCTTTCAGAAACCTTCTAGCCAAGTTTGATTAATTTCTGATTTGAATGTATATATATATATATATATATATATATATATATATTATCCCTGGGGATAGGGGTGAAAGAATACTTCCCACGTATTCCTCGCGTGTCGTAGAAAGCGACTAGAGGGGACGGGAGCGGGGGGCCGGAAATCCTCCCCTCCTTGTATTAACTTTCTAAAATGGGAAACAGAAGAAGGAGTCACGCGGGGAGTGATCATCCTCCTCGAAGGCTCAGAGTGGGGTGCCTAAATGTGTGTGGATGTAACCAAGATGTGAAAAAAGGAGAGATAGGTAGTATGTTTGAGGAAAGGAACCTGGATGTTTTGGCTCTGAGTGAAACGAAGCTCAAGGGTAAAGGGGAAGAGTGGTTTGGAAATGTCTGGGGAGTGAAGTCAGGGGTTAGTGAGAGGACAAGAGCAAGGGAAGGATTAGCAATACTCCTGAAACAGGAGTTGTGGGAGTATGTGATAGAATGTAAGAAAGTAAATTCTCGATTAATATGGGTAAAATTGAAAGTTGATGGAGAGAGGTGGGTGATTATTGGTGCATATGCACCTGGGCATGAGAAGAAAGATCATGAGAGGCAAGTGTTTTGGGAGCAGCTAAATGAGTGTGTTAGCGGTTTTGATGCACGAGACCGGGTTATAGTGATGGGTGATTTGAATGCAAAGGTGAGTAATGTGGCAGTTGAGGGAATAATTGGTATGCATGGGGTGTTCAGTGTTGTAAATGGAAATGGTGAAGAGCTTGTAGATTTATGTGCTGAAAAAGGACTGATGATTGGGAATACCTGGTTTAAAAAGCGAGATATACATAAGTATACTTATGTAAGTAGGAGAGATGGCCAGAGAGCGTTATTGGATTACGTGTTAATTGACAGGCGTGCGAAAGAGAGACTTTTGGATGTTAATGTGCTGAGAGGTGCAACTGGAGGGATGTCTGATCATTATCTTGTGGAGGCTAAGGTGAAGATTAGTATGGGTTTTCAGAAAAGGGGAGTGAATGTTGGGGTGAAGAAGGTGGTGAGAGTAAGTGAGCTTGGGAAGGAGACCTGTGTGGGGAAGTACCAGGAGAGACTGTGTACAAAATGGAAAAAGGTGAGAACAATGGAAGTAAGGGGAGTGGGGGAGGAATGGGATGTATTTAGGGAATCAGTGATGGATTGCGCAAAAGATGCTTGTGGCATGAGAAGAGTGGGAGGTGGGCTGTTTAAAAAGGGTAGTGAGTGGTGGGATGAAGAAGTAAGAGTATTAGTGAAAGAGAAGAGAGAGGCATTTAGACGATTTTTGCAGGGAAAAAATGCAATTGAGTGGGAGAAGTATAAAAGAAAGAGACAGGAGGTCAAGAGAAAGGTGCAAGAGGTGAAAAAAAGGGCAAATGAGAGTTGGGGTGAGAGACTATCAGTAAATTTTAGGGAGAATAAAAAGATGTTCTGGAAGGAGGTAAATAGGGTGCGTAAGACAAGGGAGCAAATGGGAACTTCAGTGAAGGGCGTAAATGGGGAGGTGATAACAAGTAGCGGTGATGTGAGAAGGAGATGGAATGAGTATTTTGAAGGTTTGTTGAATGTGTCTGATGACAGAGTGGCAGATATAGGGTGTTTTGGTCGAGGTGGTGTGCAAAGTGAGAGGGTTAGGGAAAATGATTTGGTAAACAGAGAAGAGGTAGTAAAAGCTTTGCGGAAGATGAAAGCCGGCAAGGCAGCAGGTTTGGATGGTATTGCAGTGGAATTTATTAAAAAAGGGGGTGACTGTATTGTTGACTGGTTGGTAAGGTTATTTAATGTATGTATGACTCATGGTGAGGTGCCTGAGGATTGGCGGAATGCGTGCATAGTGCCATTGTACAAAGGCAAAGGGGATAAGAGTGAGTGCTCAAATTACAGAGGTATAAGTTTGTTGAGTATTCCTGGTAAATTATATGGGAGGGTATTGATTGAGAGGGTGAAGGCATGTACAGAGCATCAGATTGGGGAAGAACAGTGCGGTTTCAGAAGTGGTAGAGGATGTGTGGATCAGGTGTTTGCTTTGAAGAATGTATGTGAGAAATACTTAGAAAAGCAAATGGATTTGTATGTAGCATTTATGGATCTGGAGAAGGCATATGATAGAGTTGATAGAGATGCTCTGTGGAAGGTATTAAGAATATATGGTGTGGGAGGCAAGTTGTTAGAAGCAGTGAAAAGTTTTTATCGAGGATGTAAGGCATGTGTACGTGTAGGAAGAGAGGAAAGTGATTGGTTCTCAGTGAATGTAGGTTTGCGGCAGGGGTGTGTGATGTCTCCATGGTTGTTTAATTTATTTATGGATGGGGTTGTAAGGGAGGTAAATGCAAGAGTCCTGGAAAGAGGGGCAAGTATGAAGTCTGTTGGGGATGAGAGAGCTTGGGAAGTGAGTCAGTTGTTGTTCGCTGATGATACAGCGCTGGTGGCTGATTCATGTGAGAAACTGCAGAAGCTGGTGACTGAGTTTGGTAAAGTGTGTGGAAGAAGAAAGTTGAGAGTAAATGTGAATAAGAGCAAGGTTATTAGGTACAGTAGGGGTGAGGGTCAAGTCAATTGGGAGGTGAGTTTGAATGGAGAAAAACTGGAGGAAGTGAAGTGTTTTAGATATCTGGGAGTGGATCTGTCAGCGGATGGAACCATGGAAGCGGAAGTGGATCATAGGGTGGGGGAGGGGGCGAAAATTTTGGGAGCCTTGAAAAATGTGTGGAAGTCGAGAACATTATCTCGGAAAGCAAAAATGGGTATGTTTGAGGGAATAGTGGTTCCAACAATGTTGTATGGTTGCGAGGCGTGGGCTATGGATAGAGATGTGCGCAGGAGGATGGATGTGCTGGAAATGAGATGTTTGAGGACAATGTGTGGTGTGAGGTGGTTTGATCGAGTAAGTAACGTAAGGGTAAGAGAGATGTGTGGAAATAAAAAGAGCGTGGTTGAGAGAGCAGAAGAGGGTGTTTTGAAATGGTTTGGGCACATGGAGAGAATGAGTGAGGAGAGATTGACCAAGAGGATATATGTGTCGGAGGTGGAGGGAACGAGGAGAAGAGGGAGACCAAATTGGAGGTGGAAAGATGGAGTGAAAAAGATTTTGTGTGATCGGGGCCTGAACATGCAGGAGGGTGAAAGGAGGGCAAGAAATAGAGTGAATTGGAGTCATGTGGTATACAGGGGTTGACGTGCTGTCAGTGGATTGAAGCAAGGCATGTGAAGCGTCTGGGGTAAACCATGGAAAGCTGTGTAGGTATGTATATTTGCGTGTGTGGACGTGTATATGTACATGTGTATGGGGGGGGGGGTTGGGCCATTTCTTTCGTCTGTTTCCTTGCGCTACCTCGCAAACGCGGGAAACAGCGACAAAGTAAAAAAAAAAAAAAAATATATATATATATATATATATATATATATATATATATATATATATATATATATATATTCTATTCTATCTATTTTACTTTGTCGCTGTCTCCCGCGTTTACGAGGTAGCGCAAGGAAACAGACGAAAGAAATGGCCCAACCCACCCCCATACACATGTATCTACACACACGTCCACACACGCAAATATACATACCTATACATCTCAATGTACACATATATATACACACACAGACACATACATATATACCCATGCACACAATTCACACTGTCTACCTTTGTTCATTCCCATCGCCACCTCGCCACACATGGAATACAATCCCCCTCCCCCCTCATGTGTGCGGGGTAGCGCTAGGAAAAGACAACAAAGGCCTCATTCGTTCACACTCAGTCTCCAGCTGTCATGCAATAATGCCCGAAACCACAGATCCCCCTCCACATCCAGGCCCCACACAGCATTCCATGGTTTACCCCAGACGCTTCACATACCTTGATTCAATCCACTGACAGCACGTCAACCCCGGTATACCACATCGATCCAATTCACTCTATTCCTTGCCCTCCTTTCACCCTCCTGCATGCTCAGGCCCCGATCACACAAAATCTTCTTCACTCCATCTTTCCACCTCCAAAGTGGTCTCCCTCTTCTCCTCGTTCCCTCCACCTCCGACACATATATTCTCTTGGTCAATCTTTCGTCACTCATTCTCTCCATGTGCCCAAACCATTTCAAAACACCCTCTTCTGCTCTCTCAACCACGCTCTTTTTATTTCCACACATCTCTCTTACCCTTACATTACTTACTCGATCAAACCACCTCACACCACACATTGTCCTCAAACACCCCATTTCCAGCACATCCACCCTCCTGCGCACAACTCCATCCACAGCCCACGCCTCGCAACCATACAACATTGTTGGAACCACTATTCCTTCAAACATACCCATTTTTGCTTTCCGAGATAATGTTCTCGACTTCCACACATTCTTCAAGGCCCCCAGAATTTTCGCCCCCTCCCCCACCCTATGATCCACTTCCGCTTCCATGGTTCCATCCGCTGCCAGATCCACTCCCAGATATCTAAAACACTTCACTTCCTCCAGTTTTTCTCCATTCAAACTCACCTCCCAATTGACTTGACCCTCAACCCTACTGTACCTAATAACCTTGCTCTTATTCACATTTACTCTTAACTTTCTTCTTCCACACACTTTACCAAACTCAGTCACCAGCTTCTGCAGTTTCTCACATGAATCAGCCACCAGCGCTGTATCATCAGCGAACAACAACTGACTCACTTCCCAAGCTCTCTCATCCCCAACAGACTTCATACTTGCCCCTCTTTCCAAAACTCTTGCATTTACCTCCCTAACAACACCATCCATAAACAAATTAAACAACCATGGAGACATGACACACCCCTGCCGCAAACCTACATTCACTGAGAACCAATCACTTTCCTCTCTTCCTACACGTACACATGCCTTACATCCTCGATAAAAACTTTTCACTGCTTCTATCAACTTTCCTCCCACACCATATATTCTTAATACCTTCCACAGAGCATCTCTATCAACTTTATCATATGCCTTCTCCAGATCCATAAATGCTACATACAAATCCATTTGCTTTTCTAAGTATTTCTCACATACATTCTTCAAACCAAACACCTGATCCACACATCCTCTACCACTTCTGAAACCACACTGCTCTTCCCCAATCTGATGCTCTGTACATGCCTTCACCCTCTCAATCAATACCCTCCCGTATAATTTACCAGGAATACTCAACAAACTTATACCTCTGTAATTTGAGCACTCACTCTTATCCCCTTTGCCTTTGTACAATGGCACTATGCACGCATTCCGTCAATCCTCAGGCACCTCACCATGAGTCATACATACATTAAATAACCTTACCAACCAGTCAACAATACAGTCACCCCCTTTTTTAATAAATTCCACTGCAATACCATCCAAACCTGCTGCCTTGCCGGCTTTCATCTTCCGCAAAGCTTTCAGTACCTCTTCTCTGTTTACCAAATCATTTTCCCTAACCCTCTCACTTTGCACACCACCTCGACCAAAACACCCTATATCTGCCACTCTATCATCAAACACATTCAACAAACCTTCAAAATACTCACTCCATCTCCCTCTCACATCACCACTACTTGTTATCACCTCCCCATTTGCGCCCTTCACTGAAGTTCCCATTTGCTCCCTTGTCTTACGCACTTTATTTACCTCCTTCCAGAACATCTTTTTATTCTCCCTAAAATTTAATGATACTCTCTCACCCCAACTCTCATTTGCCCTTTTTTTCACCTCTTGCACCTTTCTCTTGACCTCCTGTCTCTTTCTTTTATACATCTCCCACTCAATTGCATTTTTTCCCTGCAAAAATCGTCCAAATGCCTCTCTCTTCTCTTTCACTAATACTCTTACTTCTTCATCCCACGACTCACTACCCTTTCTAATCAACCCACCTCCCACTTTTCTCATGCCACAAGCATCTTTTGCGCAATCCATCACTGATTCCCTAAATACATCCCATTCCTCCCCCACTCCCCTTGCTTCCATTGTTCTCACCTTTTCCATTCTGTACTCAGTCTCTCCTGGTACTTCCTCACACAGGTCTCCTTCTCAAGCTCACTTACTCTCACCACCCTCTTCACCCCAACATTCACTCTTCTTTTCTGAAAACCCATAAAATCTTCACCTTAGCCTCCACAAGATAATGATCAGACATCCCTCCAGTTGCACCTCTCAGCACATTAACATCCAAAAGTCTCTCTTTCGCACGCCTGTCAATTAACATGTAATCCAATAACGCTCTCTGGCCATCTCTCCTACTTACATAAGTATACTTATGTATATCTCGCTTTTTAAACCAGGTATTCCCAATCATCAGTCCTTTTTCAGCACATAAATCTACAAGCTCTTCACCATTTCCATTTACAACACTGAACACCCCATGTATACCAATTATTCCCTCAACTGCCACATTACTCACCTTTTCATTCAAATCACCCATCAGTATAACCCGGTCTCGTGCATCAAAACCACTAACACACTCATTCAGCTGCTCCCAAAACACTTGCCTCTCTTGATCTTTCTTCTCATGCCCAGGTGCATATGCACCAATAATCACGCACCTCTCTCCATCAACTTTCAGTTTTACCCATATTAATCGAGAATTTACTTTCTTACACTCTATCACATACTCCCACAACTCCTGTATCAGGAGTATTGCTACTCCTTCCCTTGCTCTTGTCCTCTCACTAACCCCTGACTTTACTCCCCAGACATTCCCAAACCACTCTTCCCCTTTACCCTTGAGCTTCGTTTCACTCAGAGCCAGAACATCCAGGTTCCTTTCCTCAAACATACTACCTATCTCTCCTTTTTTCACATCTTGGTTACATCCACACACATTTAGGCACCCCACTCTGAGCCTTCGAGGAGGATGAGCCCTCCCCGCGTGACTCCTTTTTCTGTTTCCCATTTTAGAAAGTTAATACAAGGAGGGGAGGATTTCTGGCCCCCCGCTCCCGTCCCCTCTAGTCGCTTTCTACGACACGCGAGGAATACGTGGGAAGTATTCTTTCACCCCTATCCCCAGGGATAATAATAATGTTGAAATGTATAGGTATGTATATGTGCGTGCGTGGGCGTTTATGTATATAAATGTGTATGTGGGTGGGATGGGCCATACATATCTAAACATGTATATATATATATATATATATATATATATATATATATATATATATATATATATATTATCCCTGGGGATAGGGGAGAAAGAATACTTCCCACGTATTCCCTGTGAGTCGTAGAAGGCGACTAAAAGGGAAGGGAGCGGGGGGCTGGAAATCCTCCCCTCTCGTTTTTTTTTTTATTTTTTTTTTTAATTTTCCAAAAGAAGGAACAGAGAAGGGGGCCAGGTGAGGATATCCCCTCAAAGGCCCAGTCCTCTGTTCTTAACGCTACCTCGGTATCGCGGTAAATGGTGAATAGTATGAAAGAAAAGAAAGATATATATATATATATCTTTTTTTTTTTTTTTTTATACTTTGTCGCTGTCTCCCGCGTTTGCGAGGTAGCGCAAGGAAACAGACGAAAGAAATGGCCCAACCCCCCCCCCCCCCATACACATGTACATACACACGTCCACACACGCAAATATACATACCTACACAGCTTTCCATGGTTTACCCCAGACGCTTCACATGCCCTGATTCAATCCACTGACAGCACGTCAACCCCTGTATACCACATGGCTCCAATTCACTCTATTCCTTGCCCTCCTTTCACCCTCCTGCATGTTCAGGCCCCGATCACACAAAATCTTTTTCACTCCATCTTTCCACCTCCAATTTGGTCTCCCTCTTCTCCTCGCTCCCTCCACCTCCGACACATATATCCTCTTGGTCAATCTTTCCTCACTCATTCTCTCCATGTGCCCAAACCATTTCAAAACACCCTCTTCTGCTCTCTCAACCACGCTCTTTTTATTTCCACACATCTCTCTCACCCTTACGTTACTTACTCGATCAAACCACCTCACACCACACATTGTCCTCAAACATCTCATTTCCAGCACATCCATCCTCCTGCGCACATCTCTATCCATAGCCCACGCCTCGCAACCATACAACATTGTTGGAACCACTATTCCTTCAAACATACCCATTTTTGCTTTCCGAGATAATGTTCTCGACTTCCACACATTTTTCAAGGCTCCCAAAATTTTCGCCCCCTCCCCCACCCTATGATCCACTTCCGCTTCCATGGTTCCATCCGCTGACAGATCCACTCCCAGATATCTAAAAACTTCACTTCCTCCAGTTTTTCTCCATTCAAACTCACCTCCCAATTGACTTGACCCTCACCCCTACTGTACCTAATAACCTTGCTCTTATTCCCATTTACTCTTAACTTTTTTCTTCCACACACTTTACCAAACTCAGTCACCAGCTTCTGCAGTTTCTCACATGAATCAGCCACCAGTGCTGTATCATCAGCGAACAACAACTGACTCACTTCCCAAGCTCTCTCATCCCCAACAGACTTCATACTTGCCCCTCTTTCCAGGACTCTTGCATTTACCTCCCTAACAACCCCATCCATAAACAAATTAAACAACCATGGAGACATCACACACCCCTGCCGCAAACCTACATTCACTGAGAACCAATCACTTTCCTCTCTTCCTACACGTACACATGCCTTACATCCTCGATAAAAACTTTTCACTGCTTCTAACAACTTGCCTCCCACACCATATATTCTTAATACCTTCCACAGAGCATCTCTATCAACTCTATCATATGCCTTCTCCAGATCCATAAATGCTACATACAAATCCATTTGCTTTTCTAAGTATTTCTCACATACATTCTTCAAAGCAAACACCTGATCCACACATCCTCTACCACTTCTGAATATATATATTTTTTTTTTTTTTTTTTTTTTATACTTTGTCGCTGTCTCCCGCGTTTGCGAGGTAGCGCAAGGAAACAGACGAAAGAAATGGCCCAACCCCCCCCCCCCATACACATGTACATACACACGTCCAGACACGCAAATATACATACCTACACAGCTTTCCATGGTTTACCCCAGACGCTTCACATGCCTTGCTTCAATCCACTGACAGCACGTCAACCCCTGTATACCACATGACTCCAATTCACTCTATTTCTTGCCCTCCTTTCACCCTCCTGCATGTTCAGGCCCCGATCACACAAAATCTTTTTCACTCCATCTTTCCACCTCCAATTTGGTCTCCCTCTTCTCCTCGTTCCCTCCACCTCCGACACATATATCCTCTTGGTCAATCTCTCCTCACTCATTCTCTCCATGTGCCCAAACCATTTCAAAACACCCTCTTCTGCTCTCTCGACCACGCTCTTTTTATTTCCACACATCTCTCTTACCCTTACGTTACTTACTCGATCAAACCACCTCACACCACACATTGTCCTCAAACATCTCATTTCCAGCACATCCATCCTCCTGCGCACATCTCTATCCATAGCCCACGCCTCGCAACCATACAGCATTGTTGGAACCACTATTCCCTCAAACATACCCATTTTTGCTTTCCGAGATAATGTTCTCGACTTCCACACATTTTTCAAGGCTCCCAAAATTTTCACCCCCTCCCCCACCCTATGATCCACTTCCGCTTCCATGGTTCCATCCGCTGACAGATCCACTCCCAGATATCTAAAACACTTCACTTCCTCCAGTTTTTCTCCATTCAAACTCACCTCCCAATAGACTTGACCCTCACCCCTACTGTACCTAATAACCTTGCTCTTATTCACATTTACTCTCAACTTTCTTCTTCCACACACTTTACCAAACTCAGTCACCAGCTTCTGCAGTTTCTCACATGAATCAGCCACCAGCGCTGTATCATCAGCGAACAACAATTGACTCACTTCCCAAGCTCTCTCATCCCCAACAGACTTCATACTTGCCCCTCTTTCCAGGACTCTTGCATTCACCTCCTTTACAACCCCATCCATAAACAAATTAAACAACCATGGAGACATCACACACCCCTGCCGCAAACCTACATTCACTGTAGAATAAAAAGATGTTCTGGAAGGAGGTAAATAGGGTGCGTAAGACAAGGGAGCAAATGGGAACTTCAGTGAAGGGCGTAAATGGGGAGGTGATAACAAGTAGCGGTGATGTGAGGAGATGGAATGAGTATTTTGAAGGTTTGTTGAATGTGTCTGATGACAGAGTGGCAGATATAGGGTGTTTTGGTCGAGGTGGTGTGCAAAGTGAGAGGGTTAGGGAAAATGATTTGATAAACAGAGAAGAGGTAGTAAAAGCTTTGCGGAAGATGAAAGCCGGCAAGGCAGCAGGTTTGGATGGTATTGCAGTGGAATTTATTAAGAAAGGGGGTGACTGTATTGTTGACTGGTTGGTAAGGTTATTTAATGTATGTATGACTCATGGTGAGGTGCCTGAGGATTGGCGGAATGCGTGCATAGTGCCATTGTACAAAGGCAAAGGGGATAAGAGTGAGTGCTCAAATTACAGAGGTATAAGTTTGTTGAGTATTCCTGGTAAATTATATGGGAGGGTATTGATTGAGAGGGTGAAGGCATGTACAGAGCATCAGATTGGGGAAGAGCAGTGCGGTTTCAGAAGTGGTAGAGGATGTGTGGATCAGGTGTTTGCTTTGAAGAATGTATGTGAGAAATACTTAGAAAAGCAAATGGATTTGTATGTAGCATTTATGGATCTGGAGAAGGCATATGATAGAGTTGATAGAGATGCTCTGTGGAAGGTATTAAGAATATATGGTGTGGGAGGCAAGTTGTTAGAAGCAGTGAAAAGTTTTTATCGAGGATGTAAGGCATGTGTACGTGTAGGAAGAGAGGAAAGTGATATATATATATATATATATATATATATATATATATATATATATATATATATATATATATATATATATATATACATTAGGTGCCTGAACACGCAGGAGATTGGAAGGCGTACAAGGAATAGAGTGAATTGGAACGATATTGTGTACTGGGGTCGACGTGCTGTCAATGGATATATATATACATATATATATATATATATATATATATATATATATATATATATATATATATATATATATATATATATATATATATATATATATATATATATATATATATATATATATATTGTTACGAACTCAGTACTTATTGGAGCAAGGTCGCCAGTAACATATATATGTTACAAATACTAAGCTGGTCCTCGTCTTTGCAGGGACGGTAGATTTGTAATATAGCACAACTTAGGATAACGCTATCTTAACGTTATAGGGCTAAAACAAACACCAAGGTTAGAATCACTTATAATGAAAGAATTCAAATGTACAAGGTGAACACATAAATCAGGCACGAATCATTTACGTTAACATTGAACATGAGTTTAACATTGAACTTGAGCTAACATTCCAGATAAGATGTCAAACCAGGAGATCTCTTTCCTTTGACACTTTGTTTGATAGCATTACATTTAGTTAGGCCTGACGTGACACAGTAAACATATTCTTATACTTAGCGAAACTTGACGCGACACAGTAAACATATCGTTACACTTAGTTAAGCTTGACGTGACACAGTAAACATCTTACAACCTAGGGCAGCGGTGGCTAAGGGGTTCGAGACAGGGCAAGCCTACATTACCTTGCTGGGCTCGGGACTGTTGAAGGTATCAAAGTCTCAGACGATCGTCTGAGCTTTTATCTGAATGACCAGCAAGGCAGGAACAGCTGGCCACGCCTCGACCCGCCACCTAGTTCTACTATAGGTCACAATGACACAATTGCCCTTGATAGGTCAAGAGACTGGTTGTCACGCCCTCTTCTCGACGTGATTGGCTGAAGGAGGCCTAAGTTCCGGCCCTCATATGTGGCGTGCATTCAAAGTCCTCTGTTCCTTTGTCCACGCCGGCAGCGAACGCACGTGACGACATTCCGTAGCTGATCCCATCTTTGGACCTGACGCCGTTGACCTAACGTTTGGGTGCTAGAGGACCGGTCAAGATCTGGGTCAAAACATAATTACTAAGGCAATTAACACGGTCAGGAAGGGTGAGATCCGAGCCGATAGCAACCGCTCCCTACACCCAGGCACGCCATACACAGAGATACACCAAGACACATATACGAACATGTGGACACAAACACACGTGTTCGTAACAATATATATATATATATATATATATATATATATATATATATATATTTTTCTTTTTTTTTTTCATACTATTCGCTATTTCCCGCAATAGCGAGGTAGCGTTAAGAACAGAGGACTGGGCCTTTGAGGGAATATCCTCACCTGGACCTCTCCTCTGTTCCTTCTTTTGGAAAAAAAAAAAAACGAGAGGGGAGGATTTCCAGCCCCCCGCTCCCTTCCCTTTTAGTCGCCTTCTACGACACGCAGGGAATACGTGGGAAGTATTCTTTCTCCCCTATCCCCATATATATGTATTTTATTATACTTTGCCACCGTCTCCCGCGTTAGCGAGGTAGCGCAAGGAAACAGACGAAAGAATGGCCCAACCCACCAACATACACATGTATATACATACAAGTCCACACACGCACATATACATATCTATACATTTCAACGTACACATATATATACACACAGACATATACATATATACACATGTACATAATTCATATTGTCTGACTTTATTCATCTCCATTGCCACCCCGCCACACATGAAATAACAACCTCCTCCACCGCATGTGGGCGAGTAAGCGCTATGAAAAGACAACAAAGGCCACATTCGTTCACAATCAGTCTCTAACTGTCATGTATAATACACTGAAACCACAGCTCCCCCTCCACATCCAGGCCCCACAAGACTTTCAAAGATTTACCCCAGACACTTAACATGCCCTAGTTCAATCCATTGACAGCACCTCGACCCCAGTACACCACATTGTTCCAATTCACTCTATTCCTTGTACGCCTTTCAATCTCCTGCATGTTCAGGCCCCGATCACTCAAAGTCTTTTTCACCCCATCTTTCCACCTCCAATTTGGTCTAATACTTCTCGTTCCCTCCACTTTTGACACATATATCCTCTTAGTCAATCCTTCCTTACGCATTCTCTCCAAGTTACCAAACCATTTCAAAACACCCTCTTCAGCTCTCTCAACCACAATCTTTTTATTACCACACATCTATCTTACCCTTTAATTACTTACTCGATCAAATCACCTCACAACACATATTGTCCTCAAACATCTCATTTCCAACACATCCACCCTCCTCCGCACAACTCTATATATAGCCAACGCCTCGCAACCATATGATATTGTTGAAACCACTATTTCTTCAAATATACCCATTTTTGCTTTACGAGATAATGTTCTCTACTTCCATACATTCTTCAACGCTCCCAGAACTTTCGCCACCTTCCACACCCTATGGTTCACTTCCACTTCCATGGCTCCATCCGCTGCCAAATCCACTCCCATATATCTAAAACATTTCACTTCCTCCAATTTTTCTCCATTCAAACATACCTCCCAGTTGACTTGTCCCTCAACCCTACTGTACCTAACAACCTTGCTCTTATTAACAATTACGCTCAGCTTTCTTCTTTCACACACTTTAACGAACTCAGTCACCAGCTTCTGCAGCTTCTCACCCGAATCAGCAACAACAACTGAATTACTTCCCAAGCACTCTCATCCACAACAGCCTTAATACTTGCCCCTCTTTCCAAAACTTCTGCATTCACCTCCCTAACACCCCCATCCATAAACAAATTAAACAACAATGGAGAAATCACGCACCCCTGCCGCAAACCAACATTCACTGAGAACCAATCACTTTCCTCTCTTCCTACACGTATATATGCCTATATGCCTTACATCCTCGATAAAATCTTTTCACTGCTTCTAACAACTTGCCTCCCACACTTTATATTCTTAATACCTTCCACAGAGCATCTCTATCAACTCTATCATATGCCATCTCCAGATCCATAGATTTTATATACAAATCCATTTCCTTTTCTAAGTATTTCTCACATACATTCTTCAAAGCAAACACCTGATCTACACATCCTCTACCACTTGTGAAACCACACTGCTTTTCCTCAATCTGATGATCTGCATATGCCTTCATCCTCTCAATCAATACCCTCCCATATAATTTTCCATGAATACTCAACAAACCTATACCTCTGTAATTTGAGCACTCAGTTTTATTCTCTTTGCCTTTGTACAATGGTACTATGCAAGCATTCTGCCAGTCCTCAGGCACATCACCATGAGGCACACATACATTAAATAACCTTACCAACCAGTGAACAATACAGTCACTCCCTTTTTTAATAAATTACACTGCAATTCCATCCAAACCCGCTGCCTTTCCAGCTTTCATCTTCCTCAAAGCTTTTACTACCTCCTCTCTGTTTGCCAAATAATTCTCCTAACCCTCTCGATTTGCTCAACATCTCGACCAAATCATCCTATATCTGCCACTCTATCATCAAAAACATTCAACATCCCTTCAAAATACTCGATCCATCTCCTCACATCACCACTACTTGTTATCACCTCCCCGTTAACCCATTTCACTGGTGTTCCCATTTGTTCCCTTGTCTTACGCACTTTATTAGCCTCCTTCCAAAATATCTTTTTATTCTCGGTGAAGGGGACAAATGGGGAGGTGATAACAAAGAGTGGTGATGGCAGAAGGAGATGGAGTGAGTATTTTGAAGGTTTGTTGAATGTGTTAG
>NC_092236.1:29405293-29418742 GCF_036320965.1 Panulirus ornatus
GGCGAAGTTCGAGAGCGTTGAAGAATGTGTGGAAGTAGAGAACATTATCTCGGAAAGAAAAAAAATGTGTATATTTGAAGAAATAGTGGTTTCAACAATATCATTGGTTGCGAGGCGTTGGCTATAGATAGAGTTGTGCGGAGGAGGGTGGATGTGTTGGAAATGAGATTTTTGAGGACAATATGTGTTGTGAGGTGATTTGATCGAGTAAGTAATTAAAGGGTAAGATAGACGTGTGGTAATAAAAAGATTGTTGTTGAGAGAGCTGAAGAGGGTGTTTTGAAATGGTTTGGTAACTTGGAGAGAATGCGTAAGGAGGATTGACTAGAGGGATATTGTGTCAAAAGTGGAGGGAACGAGAAGTAGGAGACCAAATTGGAGGTGGGAAGATGGAGTGAAAAAGACTTTGAGTGATCGGGGCCTGAACATGCAGGAGATTGAAAGGCGTACAAGGAATAGAGTGAATTGGAACAATGTGGTGTACTGGGGTCGACGTGCTGTCAATGGATTGAACTAGGGCATGTTAAGTGTCTGGGGTAAATCTTTGAAAGTCTTGTGGGGCCTGGATGTGGAGGGGGAGCTGTGGTTTCAGTGTATTATACATGACAGTTAGAGACTGATTGTGAACGAATGTGGCCTTTGTTGTCTTTTCATAGCGCTTACTCGCCCACATGCGGGGGGAGGAGGTTGTTATTTCATGTGTGGCGGGGTGGCAATGGAGATGAATAAAGTCAGACAATATGAATTATGTACATGTGTATATATGTATATGTCTGTGTGTATATATATGTGTACGTTGAAATGTATAGATATGTATATGTGCGTGTGTGGACTTGTATGTATATACATGTGTATGTCGGTGGGTTGGGCCATTCTTTCGTCTGTTTCCTTGCGCTACCTCGCTAACGCGGGAGACGGTGGCAAAGTATAATAAAATAGTGTGAAATGTTTTAGATATCTGGGAGTGGATCTGGCAGCGGATGGAACCATGGAAGCGGAAGTGGATCATAGGGTAGGGAGGGGGCGAAAATTCTGGGGGCCTTGAAGAATGTGTGGAAGTCGAGAACATTATCTCGGAAAGCAAAAATGGGTATGTTTGAAGGAATAGTGGTTCCAACAATGTTGTATGGTTGCGAGGCGTGGGCTATGGATAGAGTTGTGCGCATTAGGATGGATGTGCTGGAAATGAGATGTTTGAGGACAATGTGTGGTGTGAGGTGGTTTGATCGAGTGAGTAACGTAAGGGTAAGAGATATGTGTGGAAATAAAAAGAGCGTGGTTGAGAGAGCAGAAGAGGGTGTTTTGAAGTGGTTTGGGCACATGGAGAGAATGAGTGAGGAAAGATTGACCAAGAGGATATATGTGTCGGAGGTGGAGGGAACGAGGAGAAGAGGGAGACCAAATTGGAGGTGGAAAGATGGAGTGAAAAAGATTTTGTGTGATCGGGGCCTGAACATGCAGGAGGGTGAAAGGAGGGCAAGGAATAGAGTGAATTGGAGCGATGTGGTATACCGGGGTTGACGTGCTGTCAGTGGATTGAATCAAGGCATGTGAAGCGTCTGGGGTAAGCTATGGAAAGCTGTGTAGGTATGTATATTTGCGTGTGTGGACGTATGTATATACATGTGTATGGGGGAGGTTGGGCCATTTCTTTCGTCTGTTTCCTTGCGCTACCTCGCAAACGCGGGAGACAGCGACAAAGTATAATAAAAAAAAAATAAATATATATATATATATATATATATATATATATATATATATATATATATAGACATATATATTTTTTTTTTTTTTTTTTTTTTTTTTTTATACTTTGTCGCTGTCTCCCGCGTTTTTCTCCATTCAAACTCACCTCCCAATTGACTTGACCCTCACCCCTACTGTACCTAATAACCTTGCTCTTATTCACATTTACTCTCAACTTTCTTCTTCGACACACTTTACCAAACTCAGTCACCAGCTTCTGCAGTTTCTCACATGAATCAGCCACCAGCGCTGTATCATCAGCGAACAACAATTGACTCACTTCCCAAGCTCTCTCATCCCCAACAGACTTCATACTTGCCCCTCTTTCCAGGACTCTTGCATTTACCTCCTTTACAACCCCATCCATAAACAAATTAAACAACCTACAACAGAAGGTTCCAGGTCGTCAGGTAAACGATGGGAACTGAAGCGGGATGAAGACCAGCTGTTGACTGTGGGCGAGGAACCTTACTCCTCCGAGGCCAGGTACTCCGTGTCGCACGTCCGCCACCTCAAGGTGCTGGGTGGAGAGCGCGCTGGAGGACGGGTTCGGCAAATGAGGAAGAAGACCGATTTCGACGATGAAGGCCTGCACTGTGGCTGAGAGATTGACTTGAGGAGGCAGAAGTGATATTGTGACAGTGATTGTGTCAGCGTCGCGTCGCCTCGCCGCAGTGTATCGAGACAGACTTCCCCAGAACTTTTAAAGGGGAAGTAAATGTTTATAGTTGTGTTAATGGAGTGATAGTTTTCATGCATGGTGTTTTTGACAAGAAAATAGTGAAGTTGGAGAAAAATGTAGCTTAGACATTGAAGCTTATTGACACAGTGGTGAAATTGATGAGAACTGCTATTGACGTTTGTGTGAATAAATTGTACATTTCCTTTTCCATAGCCAGAGGTTGAACCATTATGTGACATTCATTCATTTTTTTTTTTTTTCATTCATTTCAAGCTAAAAGTTTGTTTCTAAATTGTTCTTACATTTTTCATATGTATATATATGTATGTGTGTGTGTGTGTGTGTATGTGCATATGTGTGTGTGTGTGTGTGTGTGTGTATATGTATATATATATGTATATTATCCCTGGGGATAGGGGTGAAAGAATACTTCCCACGTATTCCTCGCGTGTCGTAGAAAGCGACTAGAGGGGACGGGAGCGGGGGGCCGGAAATCCTCCCCTCCTTGTATTAACTTTCTAAAATGGGAAACAGAAGAAGGATATATATATATATATATATATATATATATTGTTACGAACACGTGTGTTTGTGTCCACATGTTCGTATATGTGTCTTGGTGTATCTCTGTGTATGGCGTGCCTGGGTGTAGGGAGCGTTTGCTATCGGCTCGGATCTCACCCTCCCTGACCGTGTTAATTGCCTTAGTAATTATGTTTTCACCCAGATCTTGACCGGTCCTCTAGCACCTAAACGTTAGGTCAACGGCGTCAGGTCAACGGCGTCAGGTCAACGGCGTCAGGTCCAACCATGGGAACAGCTACGGAATGTCGTCACGTGCGTTCGCTGCCGGCGTGGACAAAGGAACAGAGGACTCTGAATGCACACCACATATGTAGGCCGGAACTTAGGCCTCCTTCAGCCAATCACGTCGAGAAGAGGGCGTGACAACCAGTCTCTTGACCTATCAAGGGCAATTGTGTCATTGTGACCTATAGTAGAACTAGGTGGCGGGTCGAGGCGTGGCCAGCTGTTCCTGCCTTGCTGGTCATTCAGATAAAAGCTCAGACGATCGTCTGAGACTTTGATTCCTTCAACAGTCCCGAGCCCAGCAAGGTAATGTAGGCTTTCCCAGTCTCGAACCCCGTAGCCACCGCTGCCCAAGGTTGTAAGATGTTTACTGTGTCACGTCAAGCTTAACTAAGTGTAACGATATGTTTACTGTGTCGCGTCAAGTTTCGCTAAGTATAAGAATATGTTTACTGTGTCACGTCAGGTCTAACTAAATGTAATGCTATCGAACAAAGTGTCAAAGGAAAGAGATCTCCTGGTTTGACATCTTATCTGGAATGTTAACTCATGTTCAATGTTAAACTCATGTTCAATGTTAACGTAAATGATTCGTGCCTGATTTATGTGTTCACCTTGTACATTTGAATTCTTTCATTATAAGTGATTCTAACCTTGGTGTTTGTTTTAGCCCTATAACGTTAAGATAGCGTTATCCTGAGTTGTGCTATATTACAAATCTACCGTCCTTGCAAAGACGAGGACCAGCAGAGTATTTGTAACATATATATGTTACTGGCGACCTTGCTCCAATAAGTACTGAGTTCGTACCAATATTTATATATATATATATATATATATATATATATATATATATATATATATATATATATATATATATATATATATATATATATATATATATATATATATATATATATATATATATATATATATATATATATATATATATATATATGTATATATATATATCCATTGACAGCACTTCGACCCCAGTACACCACATCGTTCCAATTCACTCTATTCCTTGTACGCCTTTCAATCTCCTGCGTGTTCAGGCACCTAATGTATATATATATATATCTTTCTTTTCTTTCGTACTATTCACCATTTCCCGCGATAGCGAGGTAGCGTTAAGAACAGAGGACTGGGCCTTTGAAGGGATATCCTCACCTGGCCCCCTTCTCTGTTCCTTCTTTTGGAAAATTAGAAAAAAATAAAAAAAAAAAGAGAGGGAAGGATTTCCAGCCTCCCGCTCCCTTCCCTTTTAGTCGCCTTCTACGACTCTCAGGGAATACGTGGGAAGTATTCTTTCTCCCCTATCCCCAGGGATAATATATATATATATATATATATATATATATATATATATATATATATATATATATATATATATTTGGAAAGAGGGGCAAGTATGAAGTCTGTTGGGGATGAGAGAGCTTGGGAAGTGAGTCAGTTGTTGTTCGCTGATGATACAGCGCTGGTGGCTGATTCATGTGAGAAACTGCAGAAGCTGGTGACTGAGTATGGTAAAGTGTGTGAAAGAAGAAAGTTAAGAGTAAATGTGAATAAGAGCAAGGTTATTAGGTACAGTAGGGTTGAGGGTCAAGTCAATTGGGAGGTGAGTTTGAATGGAGAAAAACTGGAGGAAGTGAAGTGTTTTAGATATCTGGGAGTGGATCTGGCAGCGGATGGAACCATGGAAGCGGAAGTGGATCATAGGGTGGGGGAGGGGACGAAAATTCTGGGAGCCTTGAAGAATGTGTGGAAGTCGAGAACATTATCTCGGAAAGCAAAAATGGGTATGTTTGAAGGAATAGTGTTTCCAACAATGTTGTATGGTTGCGAGGCGTGGACTATGGATATAGTCGTGCGCAGGAAGATGGATGTGCTGGAAATGAGATGTTTGAGGACAATGTGTGGTGTGAGGTGGTTTCATCGAGTAAGTAACGTAAGGGTAATAGAGATGTGTGGAAATAAAAAGAGCGTGGTTGAGAGAGCAGAAGAGGGTTTTTTGAAATGGTTTGGTCACATGGAGAGAATGAGTGAGGAAAGATTGACCAAGAGGATGTATGTGTCGGAGGTGGAGGGAACGAGGAGAAGAGGGAGACCAAATTGGAGGTGGAAAGATGGAGTGAAGAAGATTTTGTGTGATCGGGGCCTGAACATGCAGGAGGGTGAAAGGAGGGCAAGGAATAGAGTGAATTGGAGCGATGTGGTATAGCGGGATTGACGTGTTGTCAGTGGATTGAATCAAGGCATGTGAAGCGTCTGGGGTAAACCATGGAAAGCTGTGTAGGTATATATACATATATATATATTTATATATATATATATATATATATATATATATATATATATATATATATATATATATATATATATATATATATATATATATATATATATATATATATATATATATATATATATATATATATGTATATATATATATATATATATATATATATATATATATATATATATATATATATATATATATATATATATATATATATATATATATATATATATATATATATATATATATATATATATATATATATATATATATATATATATATATATATATATATATATATATATATATATATATATATATATATATATATATATATATATATATATATATATATATATATATATATATATATATATATGAGAGTTGGGGTGAGAGACTATCAGTAAATTTTAGGGAGAATAAAAAGATGTTCTGGAAGGAGGTAAATAGGGTGCGTAAGACAAGGGAGCAAATGGGAACTTCAGTGAAGGGCGTAAATGGGGAGGTGATAACAAGTAGTGGTGATGTGAGAAGGAGATGGAATGAGTATTTTGAAGGTTTGTTGAATGTGTCTGATGACAGAGTGGCAGATATAGGGTGTTTTGGTCGAGGTGGTGTGCAAAGTGAGAGGGTTAGGGAAAATGATTTGGTAAACAGAGAAGAGGTAGTAAAAGCTTTGCGGAAGATGAAAGCCGGCAAGGCAGCAGGTTTGGATGGTATTGCAGTGGAATTTATTAAAAAAGGGGGTGACTGTATTGTTGACTGGTTGGTAAGGTTATTTAATGTATGTATGACTCATGGTGAGGTGCCTGAGGATTGGCGGAATGCGTGCATAGTGCCATTGTACAAAGGCAAAGGGGATAAGAGTGAGTGCTCAAATTACAGAGGTATAAGTTTGTTGAGTATTCCTGGTAAATTATATGGGAGGGTATTGATTGAGAGGGTGAAGGCATGTACAGAGCATCAGATTGGGGAAGAGCAGTGCGGTTTCAGAAGTGGTAGAGGATGTGTGGATCAGGTGTTTGCTTTGAAGAATGTATGTGAGAAATACTTAGAAAAGCAAATGGATTTGTATGTAGCATTAATGGATCTGGAGAAGGCATATGATAGAGTTGATAGAGATGCTCTGTGGAAGGTATTAAGAATATATGGTGTGGGAGGCAAGTTGTTAGAAGCAGTGAAAAGTTTTTATCGAGGATGTAAGGCATGTGTACGTGTAGGAAGAGAGGAAAGTGATTGGTTCTCAGTGAATGTAGGTTTGCGGCAGGGGTGTGTGATGTCCCCATGGTTGTTTAATTTGTATATGGATGGGGTTGTTAGGGAGGTAAATGCAAGAGTCCTGGAAAGAGGGGCAAGTATGAAGTCTGTTGGGGATGAGAGAGCTTGGGAAGTGAGTCAGTTGTTGTTCGCTGATGATACAGCGCTGGTGGCTGATTCATGTGAGAAACTGCAGAAGCTGGTGACTGAGTTTGGTAAAGTGTGTGAAAGAAGAAAGTTAAGAGTAAATGTGAATAAGAGCAAGGTTATTAGGTACAGTAGGGTTGAGGGTCAAGTCAATTGGGAGGTGAGTTTGAATGGAGAAAAACTGGATGAAGTGAAGTGTTTTAGATATCTGGGAGTGGATCTGTCAGCGGATGGAACCATGGAAGCGGAAGTGGATCATAGGGTGGGGGAGGGGGCGAAAATTTTGGGAGCCTTGAAAAATGTGTGGAAGTCGAGAACATTATCTCGGAAAGCAAAAATGGGTATGTTTGAAGGAATAGTGGTTCCAACAATGTTGTATGGTTGCGAGGCGTGGGCTATGGATAGAGTTGTGCGCAGGAGGATGGATGTGCTGGAAATGAAATGTTTGAGGACAATGTGTGGTGTGAGGTGGTTTGATCGAGTAAGTAACGTAAGGGTAAGAGAGATGTGTGGAAATAAAAAGAGCGTGGTTGAGAGAGCAGAAGAGGGTGTTTTGAAATGGTTTGGGCACATGGAGAGAATGAGTGAGGAAAGATTGACGAAGAGGATATATGTGTCGGAGGTGGAGGGAACGAGGAGAAGAGGGAGACCAAATTGGAGGTGGAAAGATGGAGTGAAAAAGATTTTGTGTGATCGGGGCCTGAACATGCAGGGGGGTGAAAGGAGGGCAAGGAATAGAGTGAATTGGAGCGATGTGGTATACAGGGGTTGACGTGCTGTCAGTGGATTGAATCAAGGCATGTGAAGCGTCTGGGGTAAACCATGGAAAGCTGTGTAGGTATGTATATTTGCGTGTGTGGACGTGTGTATGTACATGTGTATGGGGGGGGGTGGGCCATTGCTTTCGTCTGTTTCCTTGCGCTACCTCGCAAACGCGGGAGACAACGACAAAGTATAAAAAAAAAAAAAAAAAATATATATATATATGTATATATATATACATATAAGTATATATATATACATATATATATATATATATATATATATATATATATATATATATATATATATATATATATATACATATATATATATACATATATATATATATATATATATATATATATATATATATATATATATATATATATATATATATATGTATATATATATATGTATATATATATATATATATATATATATATATATATATATATATATATATATATATATATATATATATATATATATATATATATATATATATATATATATATATATATATATATGTATATATATATATATATATATATAAAATATATATATATATATATATATATATATATATATATATATATATATATATATATATATATATATATATATATATATATATTTTTTTTTTTTTTTCTTTTTTTTTTTTGCTTTGTCGCTGTCTCCCGCGTTTGCGAGGTAGCGCAAGGAAACAGACGAAAGAAATGGCCCAATCCACCCCCATAAACATGTATATACATACGTCCACACACGCAAATATACATACCTACACAGCTTTCCATGGTTTACCCCAGACGCTTCACATGCCTTGATTCAATCCACTGACAGCACGTCAACCCGGTATACCACATCGCTCCAATTCACTCTATTCCTTGCCCTCCTTTCACCCTCCTGCATGTTCAGGCCCCGATCACACAAAATCTTTTTCACTCAATCTTTCCACCTCCAATTTGGTCTCCCTCTTCTCCTCGTTCCCTCCACCTCCGACACATATATCCTCTTGGTCAATCTTTCCTCACTCATTCTCTCCATGTGCCCAAACCATTTCAAAACACCCTCTTCTGCTCTCTCAACCACGCTCTTTTTATTTCCACACATCTCTCTTACCCTTACGTTACTTACTCGATCAAACCACCTCACACCACACATTGTCCTCAAACATCTCATTTCTAGCACATCCATCCTCCTGCGCACAACTCTATCCATAGCCCACGCCTCGCAACCATACAACATTGTTGGAACCACTATTCCTTCAAACATACCCATTTTTGCTTTCCGAGATAATGTTCTCGACTTCCACACATTCTTCAAGGCTCCCAGAATTTTTGTCCCCTCCCCCACCCTATGATCCGCTTCCGCTTCCATGGTTCCATCCGCTGCCAGATCCACTCCCAGATATCTAACACACTTCACTTCCTCCAGTTTTTCTACATTCAAACTCACATCCCAATTGACTTGACCCTCAACCCTACTGTACCTAATAACCTTGCTCTCATTCACATTTACTCTTAACTTTCTTCTTTCACACACTTTACCAAACTCAGTCACCAGCTTCTGCAGTTTCTCACATGAATCAGCCACCAGCGCTGTATCATCAGCGAACAACAACTGACTCACTTCCCAAGCTCTCTCATACCCAACAGACTTCATACTTACCCCTCTTTCCAAAACTCTTGCATTCACCTCCCTAACAACCCCATCCATAAACAAATTAAACAACCATGGAGACATCACACACCCCTGCCGCAAACCTACATTCACTGAGAACCAATCACTTTCCTCTCTTCCTACACGTACACATGCCTTACATCCTCGATAAAAACTTTTCACTGCTTCTAACAACTTCCCTCCCACACCATATATTCTTAATTCCTTCCAAAGAGCATCTCTATCAACTCTATCATGTGCCTTCTCCAGATCCATAAATGCTCCATACAAATCCATTTGCTTTTCTAAGTATTTCTCACATACATTCTTCAAAGCAAACACCTGATCCACACATCCTCTACCACTTCTGAAACCACACTGCTCTTCCCCAATCTGATGCTCTGTACATGCCTTCACCCTCTCAATCAATACCCTCCCATATAATTTACCAGGAATACTCAACAAACTTTTACCTCTGTAATTTGAGCACTCACTCTTATCCCCTTTGCCTTTGTACAATGGCACTATGCACGCATTCCGCCAATCCTCAGGCACCTCACCATGAGTCATACATACATTAGATAACCTTACCAACCAGTCAACAATACAGTCACCCCCTTTTTTAATAAATTCCACTGCAATACCATCCAAACCTGCTGCCTTGCCGGCTTTCATCTTCCGCAAAGCTTTTACTTCCTCTTCTCTGTTTACCAAATCATTTTCCCTAACCCTCTCACTTTGCACACCACCTCGACCAAAACACCCTATATCTGCCACTCTATCATCAAACACATTCAACAAACCTTCAAAATACTCACTCCATCTCCTTCTCACATCACCACTACTTGTTATCACCTCCCCATTTGCACCCTTCACTGAAGTTCCCATTTGCTCCCTTGTCTTACGCACTTTATTTACCTCCTTCCAGAACACCTTTTTATTCTCCCTAAAATTTAAAGATACTCTCTCACCCCAACTCTCATTTGTCCTTTTTTTCACCTCTTGCACCTTTCTCTTGACCTCCTGTCTCTTTCTTTTATACATCTCCCACTCAATTGCATTTTTTCCCTGCAAAAATCGTCCAAATGGCTCTATCTTCTCTTTCACTAATACTCTTACTTCTTCATCCCACCACTCACTACCCTTTCTAATCAACCCACCTCCCACTCTTCTCATGTCATAAGCATCTTTTGCGCAATCCATCACTGATTCCCTAAATACATCCCATTCCTCCCCCACTCCCCTTACTTCCATTGTTCTCACCTTTTTCCAATCTGTACTCAGTCTCTCCGGGTACTTCCTCACACAAGTCTCCTTCCGAAGCTCACTTACTCTCACCACCCTCTTCACCCCAACATTCACTCTTCTTTTCTGAAAACCCATACAAATCTTCACCTTAGCCTCCACAAGATAATGATCAGACATCCCTCCAGTTGCACCTCTCTGCACATTAACATCCAAAAGTCTCTCTTTCGCGCGCCTGTCAACACGTAATCCAATAACGCTCTCTGGCCATCTCTCCTACTTACATAAGTATACTTATGTATATCTTTCTTTTAACCAGGTATTCCCAATCATCAGTCCTTTTTCAGCACATAAATTTACAAGCTCTTCACCATTTCCATTTACAACACTGAACACCCCATGTATACCAATTATTCCCTCAACTGCCACATTACTCACCTTTGCATTCAAATCACCCTTCACTATAACCCGGTCTCGTGCATCAAAGCCACTAACACACTCATTCAGCTGCTCCCAAAACACTTGCCTCTCATGATCTTTCTTCTCATGCCCATGTGCATATGCACCAATAATCACCCATCTCTCTCCATCAACTTTCAGTTTTATCCATATTAATCGAGAATTTACTTTCTTACATTCTATCACATACTCCCACAACTCCCTGGGGATAGGGGAGAAAGAATACTTCCCACGTATTCCCTGCGTGTCGTAGAAGGCGACTAAAAGGGGAGGGAGCGGGTGGTTGGAAATCCTCCCCTCTCGTTTTTTTTTTTTTAAACTTTCCAAAAGAAGGAACATAGAAGTGGGCCAAGTGAGGATATTCCCTCTAAGGCCCAGTCTCTGTTCTTAACGCTACCTCGCTAACGCGGGAAATGTCGAATAGTTTAAAAGAAAAGATATATATATATATATAGACATATATATATATTTTATATTTAAAATATTATATTTTATATTTATTATATATATATATATATATATTTATATTATATATATTTATATTATATATATATATATATATATATATATATTAAACATTCAAATTTAGAAATTAATCAAACTTGGGGGTAGAAGGTTTCTGAAAAAAATAATGTGGTAGTGCAAAGCTCAAACTTCCCCAATCCAAGGGTGAACTAATGTTATTTCCCGTTTCCCATTTAATTTGACGACGAATGATTACTGCTAGACGTTTAGCTGTATTGTAAGCATACCAACAACCCTTCAGTCACTACTCTTACTTACTTTCATTTAAGTCTTTCTGTCATTTAAAAGTTTTACGGCGGACATGATGTTCACCTCTGCCTCGATGTCTCCTGTTTTTATTTTTATAACACTTTTTGATCACGTTTTCAGCATTAGTGTGATCAATATGTATGTTGCTTAATTACTCTGCTACTGTTTGGTTTCCTAATTATCCAGTATGTTGCTAACCTTCAGTAAGACTGTCTATCCTGGTGATATTCAACTCCGGAGATGTGTTACCGATTTTCCCTGAAAAAAAAATTTAATTTTTTTCTTTTTATTTACCTGTACCGCCAGAGTAAAAAGCATGTTTACCCTTCTAACAGTGTCTAACGCCACTGACTCATATGTTTGTCTCCTCTTACACTTTCCCTGCTATTGGTTTAAGGGAAAACATAGTATGTACCATGGTAACACTGTATACAGAAGAGCAAAATTATGCAGAAAAGTTTATGCAGATGTTTACTCGGTTTCCTTATCTTTTCAACGTAAGAAATATAAAAGAAAAAAAAACAGTATAAAAGGAAAAATTCTTTCTTCTAAAAGGTTCACAAAATTGGGAAAACTATCACAAAGGAAGCAGCCAGTATCACTTTTTATGCTAAAAAATCTTTGGTAAATTTATTCAATATCATTTATACCCAAGGAAAAAGATGCACCAGATTTACATAACAATGGAAAAAATTGTCCCTGTGAACTCAGCTTACCCTCTTCAGCAGGCGGAGCAAAACCCTGTTTATATTCGGACGTGGTCCCGGTTTAGCAATTCAATATATGTTTAGTGAATGCCATCACAGATTTTCCCTTTTTTTTTTCTTTTTTAAGGAAAAAAAGGTGCCCCTTTGTGGAAAACAAATATTTCTTTGTATGGAATATCCCCCGTGGTGCACATGGAAAAGGAAAAATAATATGCCCGAAAAGGAAAAGGATTTGAACTCACTGTGAGGAGAGAGAGAGAGAGAGAGAGAGAGAGAAGGAGAGAGAGAAGATGATGGGAGAGAGAGAGAGGTGGAGAGAGAGAGAGGAAGGTTAGAGAGAGAGAGAGGAGAGAGAGAGAGGATGAGAGAGAGAGAGAGAGAATTTGTACTATCTTGTAATGAAAGGGGTGAGATATGGAGATTATGAATTCAACATGGTCACAAGTCTATATTATGTTACAGAGACAAAAAAATATATCACGATTTTACTAACATAATACACGTCCACCAAGCACATATAACACCTATTTCGTTTCAAAAGTATAAATATGTATTCATACACAGACATATACATATATACAATGTACTTACTTATACTTGTTTCCTTCATCATTTTTGTCGTCACCCGCCAACATGATGACAAACAATTTCCCCCGGGGAAAGCGAGGTAGCGTAGGGAAAAGGGCAACAAAGGCCCATTGTCCCCCCTCCGTCCTTTGCTGCCATGGATATGAACGAAACACAGCTCCCTTTCCCCTCCAGGCTCCCAAAATTTTTTTTGGTGCACTCCAGACGGGTTCATATGCCCGGGTTCAATCCTTTGACAGCACATCGACCCGGTATTAAAATCGTTACAATTCACTCCCTTCCTTGCCGTCTTTCCCCTCCTGCCCTGCTCC
>NC_092236.1:29418842-29533842 GCF_036320965.1 Panulirus ornatus
ATATATATATATATATATATATATATATAATATATTGCGCATATCAAGATATTCCTATTAGTCCACGGGGAAAATTAAACACTGTAAGTTTCCATGTAGCTCAAAGAAACAGACGAAAGAATGGCTCAGCCAACCCACATACACGTCAACACACGCATATATACGTTCCTATACATCTCAACATATATGTATTTTATATATATATAAAATATAAATATATACTCTTACTTCTTCATCCCCACACTCACAAACCCTTTCTAATAAACCCCACCTCCCACTCTTCTCATGCCACAAGCATCTTTTGCGCAATCCATCACTGATTCCCTAAATACATCCCATTCCTCCCCCACTCCCCTTACTTCCATTGTTCTCACCTTTTTCCATTCTGTACTCAGTCTCTACTGGTACTTCCTCACACAAGTCTCCTTTCCAAGCTCACTTACTTAGTGAAAGAGAAGAGAGAGGCATTTGGACGATTTTTGCAGGGAAAAAATGAAATTGAGTGGGAGATGTATAAAAGAAAGAGACAGGAGGTCAAGAGAAAGGTGCAAGAGGTTAAAAATAGGGCAAATGAGAGTTGGGGTAAGAGAGTATCATTAAAATTTAGGGAGAATAAAAAGATGTTCTGGAAGGAGGTAAATAAAGTGCGTAAGACAAGGGAGCAAATGGGAAGTTCAGTGAAGGGCGCAAATGGGGAGGTGATAACAAGTAGTGGTGATGTGAGAGGGAGATGGAGTGAGTATTTTGAAGGTTTGTTGAATGTGTTTCATGATAGAGTGGCAGATACAGGGTGTTTTGGTCGAGGTGGGGTGCAAAGTTAAAGGGTTAGGTAAAATGATTTGTTAAACAGAGAAGAGGTAGTAAAAGCTTTGCGGAAGATGAAAGCCGGCAAGGCAGCAGGTTTGGATGGTATTGCATTGGAATTTATTAAAAAAGGGGGGTGAATGTATTGTTGACTGGTTGGTAAGGTTATTTAATGTATGTATGACTTATGTTGAGGTGCCTGAGGATTGGCGGAATGCGTGCATAGTGCCATTGTACAAAGACAAAGGGGATAAGAGTGAGTGCTCAAATTACAGAGGTATAAATTTGTTGAGTATTCCTGGTAAATTATATGGGAGGATATTGATTGAGAGGGTGAAGGCATGTACAGAGCATCAGATTGGGGAAGAGCAGTGTGGTTTCAGAAGTGGTAGAGGATGTGTGGATCAGGTGTTTGCTTTGAAGAATGTATGTGAGAAATACTTAGAAAAGCAAATGGATTTGTATGTAGCATTTATGGATCTGGAGAAGGCATATGATAGATAGAGTTGATAGAGATGCTCTGTGGAAGGTACTAAGAATATATGGTGTGGGAGGCAAGTTGTTAGAAGCAGTGAAAAGTTTTTATCGAGGATGTAAGGCATGTGTACGTGTAGGAAGAGAGTAAAGTGATTGGTTCTCAGTGAATGTAGGTTTGCGGCAGGGGTGTGTCATGTCTCCATGGTTGTTTAATTTGTTTATGGATGGGGTTGTTAGGGGGGTGAATGCAAGAGTTTTGGAAAGAGGGGCAAGTATGAAGTCTGTCGGGGATGAGATACCTTGGGAAGTGAGTCAGTTGTTGTTCGCTGATAATACAGCACTGGTGACTGATTCATGTGAGAAACTGCAGAAGCTGGTGACTGAGTTTGGTAAAGTGTGTGAAAGAAGAAAGTTAAGAGTAAATGTGAATAAGAGCAAGATTATTAGGTACAGTAGTGTTGAGGGTTAAGTCAATTGGGAGGTGAGTTTGAATGGAGAAAAACTGGAGGAAGTGAAGTGTTTTAGATATCTGGGAGTGGATCTGGCAGCGGATGGAACCATGGAAGCGGAAGTGGATCATAGGGTGGGGGAGGGGGCGAAAATTCTGGGGGCCTTGAAGAATGTGTGGAAGTCGAGAACATTATCTCGGAAAGCAAAAATGGGTATGTTTGAAGGAATAGTGGTTCCAACAATGTTCTATGGTTGCGAGGCGTGGGCTATGGATAGAGTTGTGCGCAGGAGGATAGATGTCCTGGAAATGAGATGTTTGATGACAATGTGTGGTGTGAGGTGGTTTGATCGAGTAAGTAACGTAAGGGTAAGAGAGATGTGTGGAAATAAAAAGAGCGTGGTTGATAGAGCAGAAGAGGGTGTTTTGCAATGGTTCGGGCACATGGAGAGAATGAGTGAGGAAAGATTGACCAAGAGAATATATGTGTCGGAGGTGGAGGGAACGAGGAGAAGAGGGAGACCAAATTGGAGGTGGAAAGATGGAGTGAAAAAGATTTTGAGTGATCGGGGCCTGAACATGCAGGAGGGTGAAAGGATGGCAAGGAATAGAGCGAATTGGATCGATGTGATATACCGGGGTTGACATGCTGCCAGTGGATTGAATCAGGGCATGTGAAGCGTCTGGGGTAAACCATGGAAAGTTTTTTGGGGCCTGGATATGGAAAGGGAGCTGTAGATTCGGGCATTATTGCGTGACACCTAGAGACTGAGTGTGAACGAATGAGGCCTTTGTTGTCTTTTCCTAGCGCTACCCTGCTCACATGAGGGGGAGGGGGATGGTATTCCATGTGTGGCGAGGTGGCGATGGGAATGAATAATGGCAGACAGTGGGAATTGTGTGCATGAGTATATATATATATATATGTGCCTGTGTGTGTATATATATGTGTACATTGAGAAGTATAGGTATGTATATTCGCGTGTGTGGACGTGTATGTATATACATGTGTATGGGGGTGGGTTTGGCCATTTCTTTCGTCTGTTTACTTGCGCTACCTGGCAAACGCGGGAGACAGCAACAAAGCAAAATAAATAACTGAATAAATAACTGAATAAATATATATATATATATATATATATATATATATATATATATATATATATATATATATATATATATATATATATATATATATATATATATATATATATATATATATATATATATATATATATATATATATTTATATATATATATATATATATATATATATATATATATATATATATATATATATATATATATATATATATATATATATGTATATATATTATCCCTGGGGATAGGGGAGAAAGAATACTTCCCACGTATTCCCTGCGTGTCGTAGAAGGCGACTAAAAGGGGAGGGAGCGGGTGGCTGGAAATCCTCCCCTCTCGTTTTTTTTTTTTAATTTTCCAAAAGAAGGAACAGAGAAGGGGGCCAGGTGAGGATTTTCCCTCTAAGGCCCAGTCCTCTGTTCTTAACGCTACCTCGCAGATGCGGGAAATGGCGAATCGTATGAAAAAAAAAAAGAAAAAAAAATATATATATATATATATATATATATATATATATATATATATATATATATATATATATATATATTGGAAAGGATCACAATTTTGCGCGTGATCAAGATATTCCTGAGTCCACGGGGAAAATGAAACACGAAAAGTTCGTAAGTGCACTTTCGTGTAATAATCACATCATCAGGGGAGACACAAGAGAGGAATATAACAGTCAGTTGATATACATCGAAGAGACGAAGCTAGGACGCTATTTGGTAAACATGTGATTGTCCAAAATATACAATGAGCGTTCACAAACTTATCATTTTACAAATCTTATCAACAATAAAGTTATCTAATTTGTACAGATCATCAGTAATATTAAGATTATAATTCTTTGTGAATCTAATAATAGAAGATTCAATGATATTTCTCTTGGTAATAGAGTTAGTGTTAACAACTGAGATGGCGTTACTCCAGTCAATACAATGATCATAGTTTTTAACATGATTAAACCAGGCATTTCATTCTTGTCCCGTTCTTATACTATATTTATGCTGTTTAAGTCAAATAGAAAGATCCTTACCAGTCTGACCAACATAAAATCTATCATTTTCAACAAGGAACTTTATAGATGCAACCAAGAGAATTTTCTGGTGAATTCCTGATTAAGATATTCTTTATAGTATTATTGTTGCTAAAGGCATTATTTACATTAAAGGATTTAAGCAACATCTGAAGCAAAGTGAAATTATTATTAAAAGGGGGAAGTAAAAGATTCTTGGTGTCAATGAGAGGTTTGGGCTCAACTCAATAAAATGATTTCTTTGCTAACTAAAAGGGATTTATCAATGAAAGATCGGAGGTACTTTAACTTAGATCCAATAGAATATATCTTCTCAAACTCATCATCAGTAAACTCTGGACTGCAAATACGTAATGCCCTTAGGAACATAGATTTAATTGATGATAATTTTACTCGGTCATGTTGAGATGAGTAATAATTAATATATGAGCAAACATTGGTGGGTTTTCTGTATATGCTAAACTTAAACTTGTTTCCTTGTCTATGGATCATGCAATCTAAAAATGGTAACATACCATTACTTTCATTTTCTACAGTAAATTTGATGGAAGGTACTAAATTGTTAAGTAAGGGGAGAAATATTTGTAAATTTTCATTTGTTGGCCAAACACAAAGAACATCATCTACATACCTAAACCAAATTACATTAGAAGGTAAGATATCCTTTAGTAATTCTGTTTCAAAAAAATTTATATAAAGATTACTTAGTACAGGTGAAAGAGGGTTACCCATTGCCATACCAAATTTTTGAGCATAATAATCTCCATTAAATTGACATACACAGTCTTTTATACATAATTCTATCACTTCAATGAAATTAGACTTTGAAACAGGTAATTGAATATCATCCAAGACATCAAATAAATATCCTAAAAAGTCATCAACTGGAACTTTAGTGAAAAGTGAGGAAACATCAAAGCTAACAAGTTTGAAATCAAAAATAATATTGATATTGTTTAGCTTGTTGACTAAATCTACATTGTTCATGATATTAGAATTTGATACCTTACCCACTAAAGGGCTTAATAAGAAAGCTAACCATTTTGATAATTTATATGTGATGGATCCTACTGAACTCACTATAGGTCTTGCTGGAAAATTTTGTTTATGTGTTTTGATAAGTCCATACATATATGGCAATGAAGGGGACAAAGATGACAAATTTTTGATAAGAGAAATGTTACCTTTCAACAACAACTTCATTTCTTTATTGAAGTGAGAATTTACTGCTTCTAAGGGATTTTTACTAAGTTTAGAGTATGTTGTGTAATCATTTAGAAGATCAATCATTTTAGATAAATAGTTACTTTTGTCTAAAATGACAAAAGTGTTATCCTTATTTGCTTTAGTAATATGTATATCCATGTCTTTTTAAGGTGTTCATAGCTCTTATGAATCTTTTAGGGCAATTACCTTCCACTGGTTTTGACAAACTGGCATACACTAAACCTTTGCAAATATTGATATCTTCATTACTTAAATTACTGTATTTTTCTTAATTACAAAAAGACTTTATGACATCAACACAGCTGGCTTCTCTTTTTGAGCATACAAAACTTAAACCATAGCCTAATGCACATAAGGAATCTTTATCTAGTTGTTTATTAGACAGGTTTACCACAAAAGATGAGTCTGTGTTTTTGGTCCAGTCGCTGTTTTCAATAAGATGGCCCAACTTACGATTAAGTGACACTTGTAGTCTAGTGCGTTAATTCCTTAATTCATCATATCAATAGTCCAACATCCGGTTCTTCCAGAGTGTCGGTATTGTCATTTGAAAGGCACGTTTCTTCTCTCTTGAAATGCGAAAAGCCTCCTCCATTTCAAGTTTCTTTAATTTAATATTTTTCTTTAAAATAATATTTTGAAATTGGTCAAGTGGTCGACCAGACAGCTGCAACAAACGTTGAGGTAGGACAGATCTTGGCATCACTTGTTCATCAAGGCATTTCCTAAGGAATTCAAATCGTAACTTCAGTTGGTGAGCCTTGATCAGCGATTTGGAGAAAGCAGTAACGAAAGGAGAAAGTCCAAGACAGCTTATAGAGAAGTAAAAGAAGAGCCGTGTGGAATCCATGTTGGAAAGGATGACAATTTTGCGAGTGATCAAGATATTCCTATGAGTCCACGGGGAAAATGAAACACGAAAAGTTCCCAAGTGCACTTTCGTGTAATAATCACATCATCAGGGGAGACACAAGAGAGGAATATAACAGTCAGTTGATATACATCGAAGAGACGAAGCTAGGACGCCATTTGGTAAACATGTGATTGTCCAAAACATACAACGAGCGTTCATAAACTTATCATTTTACAAATCTTATCAATAATAAAGTTATCTAATTTGTACAGACCATCACTAATATTAAGATTATAATTTTTTGTGTATTTAATAATAGAAGATTCAATGATATTTCTCTTGGTAATACAGTTAGAGTTAACAACTGAGATGGCGTTACTCCAGTCAATACAATGATCATAATTTTTAACATGATTAAACCAGGCATTTCATTCTTGTCCCGTTCTAATACTATATTTATGTTGCTTAAGTCTAACAGAAAGATCCTTACCAGTCTGACCAACATAAAATTTATCACAGTTTCCACAAGGAACTTTATAGATGCAACCAAGAGAATTTTCTGGTGAATTCCTGTTTAAGATATTCTTTATAGTATTATTGTTGCTAAAGGCAACATTTACATTAAAAGGATTTAAGCAACATGGGAAGGAAAGTGAAATTATTATCAAAAGGGAGAACTAAAAGATTCTTGGTGTAAATGGGAGGTTTGGGCTCAACTCTATAAAATGATTTCTTTGCTGACTTAAGGGATTTATCAATGAAAGATCTAGGGTACTTTAACTTAGAGCCAATAGAATATATTTTCTCAAACTCATCATCAATAAACTCTGGACTGCAAATACATAATGCCCTTAGGATCATAGATTGAAATGGTGATAATTTAACTCGGTCATGTTGATATCAGTAATAATGGATTTATGAGCAAACATTGGTGGGTTTTCTGTATATGCTAAACTTAAACTTATTTCCTTGTCTATGGATCATGCAATCTAATAATGATAACATACCATTACTTTCATTTTCTACAGTAAATTTGATGGAAGGTACTAAATTGTTAAGTAAGGGGAGAAATATTTGTAAATTTTCATTTGTTGGCCAAACACTAAGAACATCATCTACATACCTAAACCAAATTGCATTAGAAGGTAAGATATCCTTTAGTAATTTTGTTTCAAAAAAATCCATATAAAGATTACTTAGTACAGGGGAAAGAGGGTTACCCATTGCCATACCACATTTTTGAGCATAATAATCCCCATTAAATTGAAATACACAGTCTTTAATACATAATTTTATCAGTTCAATGAAATTAGACTTTGAAACAGGTAATTGAATATCATCCAAGACATCAAATAAACATTCTAAAAGGTCATCAACTGGAACTTTAGTGAAAAGTGAGGAAACATCAAAGCTAACAAGTTTGAAATCAAAAATAATATTGATATTGTTTAGCTTGCTGACTAAATATACATTGTTCATGATATTAGAATTTGATACCTTACCCAATAAAGGACTTAATAAGGAAACTAACCATTTTGATAATTTTTATGTGATGGATCCAACAGAACTCACTATAGGTCTTGCTGGAAAATTTTGTTTATGTGTTTTGATAAGTCCATACATATATTGCAATGAAGGGGACAAAGATGACAAATTTTTGATAAGAGAAATGTTACCTTTCAACAACAACTTCATTTCTTTATTGAAGTGAGAATTTACTGCTTCTAAGGGATTTTTACCAAGTTTAGAATATGTTGTGTTATCATTTAGATTTTCATTCATTTTAGATAAATAGTTACTTTTGTCTAAAATCACAACAGTGTTAGCCTTATCTGCTTTAGTAATATGTATATCCATGTCATTTTAAGGTGTTAATAGCTCTTATGAATCTTTTCGGGCAATTACCTTCCACTGGTTTTGACAAACTGGCTTACACTAAACCTTTGCAAATATTGATATCTTCATTACTTAAATTACTGTATTTTTCTAAATTACAAAAAGACTTTGTGACATCAACACAGCTGGCTTCTCTTTTTGAGCATACAAAACTTAAACCATAGCCTAATGCACACATGGAATCTTTATCTAGTTGTTTATTAGACAGGTTTACCACAAAAGATGTGTTTGTGTTTTTGGTCCAGTCGCTGTTTTCAATAAGATGGTCCAACTTACGATTTAGTGACACTTGCAGACTAGTTCGCTCTTTCCTTAATTCATCATATCAATAGTCCAGCATCCTGTTCTTCCAGTGTGTCGGTATTGTCATTTGAAAGGCACGTTTCTTCTCTCTTGAAATGCGGAAAGCCTCCTCCATTTCAAGTTTCTTTAATTCAATATTTTTCTTTAAAATAATATTTTGAAATTGGTCAAATGGTCGACCAGACAGCTGCAACAAACGTTGAGGTATGACAGATCTTGGCATCACTTGTTCATCAAGACATTTCCTAAGGAATTCAAATCGTAACTTCAGTTGGTAAGCCTTGATTAGTGATTTGGAGAAAGCAGTAACGAAAGGAGAAAGTCCAGGACAGCTTGTAGAGAAGTAATAGAAGAGCCGTGTGGAATCCATGTTGGAAAGGATCACAATTTTGCGCGTGATGAAGATATTCCTATGAGTCCAAGGGGAAAATGAAACACGAAAAGTTCCCAAGTGCACTTTCGTGTAATAATCACATCATCAGGGGACACACAAGAGAGTCAGTTGATATACATCTAAGAGACGAAGCTAGGACGCCATTTGGTAAACATGTGATTGTCCAAAACATACAACGAGCGTTCATAAACTTATCATTTTACAAATCGTTTCAACAATAAGTTATCTAATTTGTCCAGACCATCACTAATATTAAGATTATAATTCTTTGTGTATTTAATAATAGAAGATTCAATGATATTTCTCTTGGTAATAGAGTTAGAGTTAACAATTGAGATGGCGTTACTCCAGTCAATACAATGATCATAGTTTGTAACATGATTGAACAAGGAATTTCATTCTTGTCCCGTTCTTATACTATATTTATGTTGCTTAAGTCTAACAGAAAGATCCTTACCAGTCTGACCAACATAAAATTTATCACAGTTTCCACAAGGAACTTTATAGATGCAACCAAGAGAATTTTCTGGTGAATTCCTGTTTAAGATACTCTTTATAGTATTATTGTTGCTAAAGGCAACATTTACATTAAAAGGATTTAAGCAACATGGGAAGGAAAGTGAAATTATTATCAAAAGGGAGAACTAAAAGATTCTTGGTGTAAATGGGAGGTTTGGGCTCAACTCTATAAAATGATTTCTTTGCTAACTTAAGGGATTTATCAATGAAAGATCTAGGGTACTTTAACTTAGAGCCAATAGAATATATTTTCTCAAACTCATCATCAATAAACTCTGGACTGCAAATACATAATGCCCTTAGGATCATAGATTGAAATGGTGATAATTTAACTCGGTCATGTTGATATCAGTAATAATGGATTTATGAGCAAACATTGGTGGGTTTTCTGTATATGCTAAACTTAAACTTATTTCCTTGTCTATGGATCATGCAATCTAATAATGATAACATACCATTACTTTCATTTTCTACAGTAAATTTGATGGAAGGTACTAAATTGTTAAGTAAGGGGAGAAATATTTGTAAATTTTCATTTGTTGGCCAAACACTAAGAAGATCATCTACATACCTAAACCAAATTGCATTAGAAGGTAAGGTATCCTTTAGTAATTTTGTTTCAAAAAAATCCATATAAAGATTACTTAGTACAGGGGAAAGAGGGTTACCCATTGCCATACCATATTTTTGAGCATAATAATCCCCATTAAATTGAAATACACAGTCTTTTGTACATAGTTTTATCAGTTCAATGAAATTAGACTTTGAAACAGGTAATTGAATATCATCCAAGACATCAAATAAACATTCTAAAAGGTCATCAACTGGAACTTTAGTGAAAAGTGAGGAAACATCAAAGCTAAGAAGTTTGAAATCAAAAATAATATTGATATTGTTTAGCTTGTTGACTAAATCTACATTGTTCATGATATTAGAATTTGATACCTTACCCAATAAAGGACTTAATAAGGAAACTAACCATTTTGATAATTTTTATGTGATGGATCCAACAGAACTCACTATAGGTCTTGCTGGAAAATTTTGTTTATGTGTTTTGATAAGTCCATACATATATTGCAATGAAGGGGACAAAGATGACAAATTTTTGATAAGAGAAATGTTACCTTTCAACAACAACTTCATTTCTTTATTGAAGTGAGAATTTACTGCTTCTAAGGGATTTTTACCAAGTTTAGAATATGTTGTGTTATCATTTAGATTTTCATTCATTTTAGATAAATAGTTACTTTTGTCTAAAATCACAACAGTGTTAGCCTTATCTGCTTTAGTAATATGTATATCCATGTCATTTTAAGGTGTTAATAGCTCTTATGAATCTTTTCGGGCAATTACCTTCCACTGGTTTTGACAAACTGGCTTACACTAAACCTTTGCAAATATTGATATCTTCATTACTTAAATTACTGTATTTTTCTAAATTACAAAAAGACTTTGTGACATCAACACAGCTGGCTTCTCTTTTTGAGCATACAAAACTTAAACCATAGCCTAATGCACACAAGGAATCTTTATCTAGTTGTTTATTAGACAGGTTTACCACAAAAGATGTGTTTGTGTTTTTGGTCCAGTCGCTGTTTTCAATAAGATGGTCCAACTTACGATTTAGTGACACTTGCAGACTAGTTCGCTCTTTCCTTAATTCATCATATCAATAGTCCAGCATCCTGTTCTTCCAGTGTGTCGGTATTGTCATTTGAAAGGCACGTTTTTTCTCTCTTGAAATGCGGAAAGCCTCCTCCATTTCAAGTTTCTTTAATTCAATATTTTTCTTTAAAATAATATTTTGAAATTGGTCAAATGGTCGACCAGACAGCTGCAACAAACGTTGAGGTATGACAGATCTTGGCATCACTTGTTCATCAAGACATTTCCTAAGGAATTCAAATCGTAACTTCAGTTGGTAAGCCTTGATTAGTGATTTGGAGAAAGCAGTAACGAAAGGAGAAAGTCCAGGACAGCTTGTAGAGAAGTAATAGAAGAGCCGCGTGGAATCCATGTTGGAAAGGATCACAATTTTGCGCGTGATGAAGATATTCCTATGAGTCCAAGGGGAAAATGAAACACGAAAAGTTCCCAAGTGCACTTTCGTGTAATAATCACATCATCAGGGGAGACACAAGAGAGTCAGTTGATATACATCTAAGAGACGAAGCTAGGACGCCATTTGGTAAACATGTGATTGTCCAAAACATACAACGAGCGTTCATAAACTTATCATTTTACAAATCGTTTCAACAATAAGTTATCTAATTTGTCCAGACCATCACTAATATTAAGATTATAATTCTTTGTGTATTTAATAATAGAAGATTCAATAATATTTCTCTTGGTAATAGAGTTAGAGTTAACAACTGAGATGGCGTTACTCCAGTCAATACAATGATCATAGTTTTTAACATGATTAACAAGGAATTTCATTCTTGTCCCGTTCTTATACTATATTTATGTTGCTTAAGTCTAACAGAAAGATCCTTACCAGTCTGACCAACATAAAATTTATCACAGTTTCCACAAGGAACTTTATAGATGCAACCAAGAGAATTTTCTGGTGAATTCCTGTTTAAGATATTCTTTATAGTATTATTGTTGCTAAAGGCAACATTTACATTAAAAGGATTTAAGCAACATGGGAAAGGAAAGTGAAATTATTATCAAAAGGGAGAACTAAAAGATTCTTGGTGTAAATGGGAGGTTTGGGCTCAACTCTATAAAATGATTTCTTTGCTAACTTAAGGGATTTATCAATGAAAGATCTAGGGTACTTTAACTTAGAGCCAATAGAATATATTTTCTCAAACTCATCATCAATAAACTCTGGACTGCAAATACATAATGCCCTTAGGATCATAGATTGAAATGGTGATAATTTAACTCGATCATGTTGATATCAGTAATAATGGATTTATGAGCAAACATTGGTGGGTTTTCTGTATATGCTAAACTTAGACTTATTTCCTTGTCTATGGATCATGCAATCTAATAATGATAACATACCATTACTTTCATTTTCTACAGTAAATTTGATGGAAGGTACTAAATTGTTAAGTAAGGGGAGAAATATTTGTAAATTTTCATTTGTTGGCCAAACACTAAGAACATCATCTACATACCTAAACCAAATTGCATTAGAAGGTAAGATATCCTTTAGTAATTTTGTTTCATAAAAATCCATTTAAAGATTACTTAGTACAGGTGAAAGAGGGTTACCCATTGCCATACCATATTTTTGAGCATAATAATCCCCATTAAATTGAAATACACAGTCTTTTATACATAATTTTATCAGTTCAATGAAATTAGACTTTGAAACAGGTAATTGAATATCATCCAAGACATCAAATAAATATTCTAAAAGGTCATCAACTGGAACTTTAGTGAAAAGTGGGGAAACTTCAAAGCTAACAAGTTTGAAATCAAAAATAATATTGATATTGTTTAGCTTGTTGACTAAATCTACATTGTTCATGATATTAGAATTTGATACATTACCCAATAAAGGACTTAATAAGGAAACTAACCATTTTGATAATTTTTATGTGATGGATTCAACAGAACTCACTATAGGTCTTGCTGGAAAATTTTGTTTATGTGTTTTGATAAGTCCATACATATATTGCAATGAAGGGGACAAAGATGACAAATTTTTGATAAGAGAAATGTTACCTTTCAACAACAACTTCATTTCTTTATTGAAGTGAGAATTTACTGCTTCTAAGGGATTTTTACCAAGTTTAGAATATGTTGTGTTATCATTTAGATTTTCATTCATTTTAGATAAATAGTTACTTTTGTCTAAAATCACAACAGTGTTTGCCTTATCTGCTTTAGTAATATGTATATCCATGTCATTTTAAGGTGTTAATAGCTCTTATGAATCTTTTCGGGCAATTACCTTCCACTGGTTTTGACAAACTGGCTTACACTAAACCTTTGCAAATATTGATATCTTCATTACTTAAATTACTGTATTTTTCTAAATTACAAAAAGACTTTGTGACATCAACACAGCTGGCTTCTCTTTTTGAGCATACAAAACTTAAACCATAGCCTAATGCACACAAGGAATCTTTATCTAGTTGTTTATTAGACAGGTTTACCACAAAAGATGAGTTTTTTTTTTTGGTCCAGTCGCTGTTTTCAATAAGATGACCCAACTTACGATTTAGTGACACTTGTAGTCTAGTGCGTTCATTCCTTAATTCATCATATCAATAGTCCAACATCCGGTTCTTCCAGAGTGTCGGTATTGTCATTTGAAAGGCACGTTTCTTCTCTCTTGAAATGCGGAAAGCCTCCTCCATTTCAAGTTTCTTTAATTCAATATTTTTCTTTAGAATAATATTTTGAAATTGGTCAAATGGTCGACCAGACAGCTGCAACAAACGTTGAGGTATGACAGATCTTGGCATCACTTGTTCATCAAGACATTTCCTAAGGAATTCAAATCGTAACTTCAGTTGGTAAGCCTTGATTAGTGATTTGGAGAAAGCAGTAACGAAAGGAGAAAGTCCAGGACAGCTTGTAGAGAAGTAATAGAAGAGCCGTGTGGAATCCATGTTGGAAAGGATCACAATTTTGCACGTGATGAAGATATTCCTATGAGTCCAAGGGGAAAATGAAACACGAAAAGTTCCCAAGTGCACTTTCGTGTAATAATCACATCATCAGGGGACACACAAGAGAGTCAGTTGATATACATCTAAGAGACGAAGCTAGGACGCCATTTGGTAAACATGTGATTGTCCAAAACATACAACGAGCGTTCATAAACTTATCATTTTACAAATCTTATCAACAATAAGTTATCTAATTTGTCCAGACCATCACTAATATTAAGATTATAATTCTTTGTGTATTTAATAATAGAAGATTCAATGATATTTCTCTTGGTAATAGAGTTAGAGTTAACAATTGAGATGGCGTTACTCCAGTCAATACAATGATCATAGTTTTTAACATGATTGAACAAGGAATTTCATTCTTGTCCCGTTCTTATACTATATTTATGTTGCTTAAGTCTAACAGAAAGATCCTTACCAGTCTGACCAACATAAAATTTATCACAGTTTCCACAAGGAACTTTATAGATGCAACCAAGAGAATTTTCTGGTGAATTCCTGTTTAAGATATTCTTTATAGTATTATTGTTGCTAAAGGCAACATTTACATTAAAGGATTTAAGCAACATGGGAAGCAAAGTGAAATTATTATTAAAAGGGAGAACTAAAAGATTCTTGGTGTCAATGGAGGTTTGGGCTCAACTCTATAAAATGATTTCTTTGCTAACTTAAGGGATTTATCAATGAAAGATCTAGGGTACTTTAACTTAGATCCAATAGAATATATCTTCTCAAACTCATCATCAATAAACTCTGGACTGCAAATACTTAATGCCCTTAGGAACATAGATTGAAATGATGATAATTTAACTCGGTCATGTTGAGATGAGTAATAATGGATATATGAGCAAACATTGGTGGGTTTTCTGTATATGCTAAACTTAAACTTGTTTCCTTGTCTATGGATCATGCAATCTAAAAATGGTAACATACCATTACTTTCATTTTCTACAGTAAATTTGATGGAAGGTACTAAATTGTTAAGTAAGGGGAGAAATATTTGTAAATTTTCATTTGTTGGCCAAACACAAAGAACGATCATCTACATACCTAAACCAAATTGCATTAGAAGGTAAGATATCCTTTAGTAATTTTGTTTCAAAAAAATCCATATAAAGATTACTTAGTACAGGTGAAAGAGGGTTACCCATTGCCATACCAAATTTTTGAGCATAATAATCTCCATTAAATTGAAATACACAGTCTTTTATACATAATTTTATCAGTTCAATGAAATTAGACTTTGAAACAGGTAATTGAATATCATCCAAGACATCAAATAATATTCTAAAAGGTCATCAACTGGAACTTTAGTGAAAAGTGAGGAAACATCAAAGCTAACAAGTTTGAAATCAAAAATAATATTGATATTGTTTAGCTTGTTGACTAAATCTACATTGTTCATGATATTAGAATTTGATACCTTACCCACTAAAGGGCTTAATAAGAAATTAACCATTTTGATAATTTATATGTGATGGATCCTACTGAACTCACTATAGGTCTTGCTGGAAAATTTTGTTTATGTGTTTTGATAAGTCCATACATATATGGCAATGAAGGGGACAAAGATGACAAATTTTTGATAAGAGAAATGTTACCTTTCAACAACAACTTCATTTCTTTATTGAAGTGAGAATTTACTGCTTCTAAGGGATTTTTACTAAGTTTAGAGTATGTTGTGTTATCATTTAGATCATTCATTTTAGATAAATAGTTACTTTTGTCTAAAATGACAAAAGTGTTAGCCTTATCTGCTTTAGTAATATGTATATCCATGTCTTTTTAAGGTGTTAATAGCTCTTATGAATCTTTTAGGGCAATTACCTTCCACTGGTTTTGACAAACTGGCATACACTAAACCTTTGCAAATATTGATATCTTCATTACTTAAATTACTGTATTTTTCTAAATTACAAAAAGACTTTGTGACATCAACACAGCTGGCTTCTCTTTTTGAGCATACAAAACTTAAACCATAGCCTAATGCACACAATGAATCTTTATCTAGTTGTTTATTAGACAGGTTTACCACAAAAGATGTGTTTGTGTTTTTGGTCCAGTCGCTGTTTTCAATAAGATGGTCCCAACTTACGATTTAGTGACACTTGCAGACTAGTGCGCTCTTTCCTTAATTCATCATATCAATAGTCCAGCATCCTGTTCTTCCAGTGTGTCGGTATTGTCATTTGAAAGGCACGTTTCTTCTCTCTTGAAATGCGAAAGCCTCCTCTATTTCAAGTTTCTTTAATTCAATATTTTTCTTTAAAATGATATTTTGAAATTGGTCAAATGGTCGACCAGACAGCTGCAACAAACGTTGAGGTAGGACAGATCTTGGCATCACTTGTTCATCAAGACATTTCCTAAGGAATTCAAATCGTAACTTCAGTTGGTGAGCCTTGATTAGCGATTTGGAGAAAGCAGTAACGAAAGGAGAAAGTCCAGGACAGCTTGTAGAGAAGTAATAGAAGAGCCGTGTGGAATCCATGTTGGAAAGGATCACAATTTTGCGAGTGATCAAGATATTCCTATGAGTCCAAGGGGAAAATGAAACACGAAAAGTTCCCAAGTGCACTTTCGTGTAATAATCACATCATCAGGGGAGACACAAGAGAGGAATATAACAGTCAGTTGATATACATCGAAGAGACGAAGCTAGGACGCCATTTGGTAAACATGTGATTGTCCAAAACATACAACGAGCGTTCATAAACTTATCATTTTACAAATCTTTTCAACAATAAGTTATCTAATTTGTACAGACCATCACTAATATTAAGATTATAATTCTTTGTGTATTTAATAATAGAAGATTCAATGATATTTCTCTTGGTAATAGAGTTAGAGTTAACAACTGAGATGGCGTTACTCCAGTCAATACAATGATCATAGTTTTTAACATGATTGAACAAGGAATTTCATTCTTGTCCCGTTCTTATACTATATTTATGTTGCTTAAGTCTAACAGAAAGATCCTTACCAGTCTGACCAACATAAAATTTATCACAGTTTCCACAAGGAACTTTATAGATGCAACCAAGAGAATTTTCTGGTGAATTCCTGTTTAAGATATTCTTTATAGTATTATTGTTGCTAAAGGCAACATTTACATTAAAAGGATTTAAGCAACATGGAAAGGAAAGTGAAATTATTATCAAAAGGGAGAACTAAAAGATTCTTGGTGTAAATGGGAGGTTTGGGCTCAACTCTATAAAATGATTTCTTTGCTAACTTAAGGGATTTATCAATGAAAGATCTAGGGTACTTTAACTTAGAGCCAATAGAATATATTTTCTCAAACTCATCATCAATAAACTCTGGACTGCAAATACATAATGCCCTTAGGATCATAGATTGAAATGGTGATAATTTAACTCGATCATGTTGATATCAGTAATAATGGATTTATGAGCAAACATTGGTGGGTTTTCTGTATATGCTAAACTTAGACTTATTTCCTTGTCTATGGATCATGCAATCTAATAATGATAACATACCATTACTTTCATTTTCTACAGTAAATTTGATGGAAGGTACTAAATTGTTAAGTAAGGGGAGAAATATTTGTAAATTTTCATTTGTTGGCCAAACACAAAGAACATCATCTACATACCTAAACCAAATTGCATTAGAAGGTAAGATATCCTTTAGTAATTTTGTTTCAAAAAAATCCATATAAAGATTACTTAGTACAGGTGAAAGAGGGTTACCAATTGCCATACCAAATTTTTGAGCATAATAATCCCCATTAAATTGAAATACACAGTCTTTTATACATAATTTTATCAGTTCAATGAAATTAGACTTTGAAACAGGTAATTGAATATCATCCAAGACATCAAATAAATATTCTAAAAGGTCATCAACTGGAACTTTAGTGAAAAGTGAGGAAACATCAAAGCTAACAAGTTTGAAATCAAAAATAATATTGATATTGTTTAGCTTGTTGACTAAATCTACATTATTCATGATATTAGAATTTGATACCTTACCCAATAAAGGGCTTAATAAGGAAACTAACCATTTTGATAATTTGTATGTGATGGATCCTACAGAACTCACTATAGGTCTTGCTGCAAAATTTTGTTTATGTGTTTTGATAAGTCCATACATATATTGCAATGAAGGGGACAAAGATGACAAATTTTTGTTAAAAGAAATGTTACCTTTCAACAACAACTTCATTTCTTTATTGAAGTGAGAATTTACTGCTTCTAAGGGATTTTTACTAAGTTTAGAATATGTTGTGTTATCATTTAGATTTTCATTCATTTTAGATAAATAGTTACTTTTGTCTAAAATCACAACACTGTTAGCCTTATCTGCTTTAGTAATATGTATATCCATGTCATTTTAAGGTGTTAATAGCTCTTATGAATCTTTTAGGGCAATTACCTTCCACTGGTTTTGACAAACTGGCTTACACTAAACCTTTGCAAATATTGATATCTTCATTACTTAAATTACTGTATTTTTCTAAATTACAAAAAGACTTTGTGACATCAACACAGCCGGCTTCTCTTTTTGAGCATACAAAACTTAAACCATAGCCTAATGCACACAAGGAATCTTTATCTAGTTGTTTATTAGACAGGTTTACCACAAAAGATGAGTTTGTGTTTTTGGTCCAGTCGCTGTTTTCAATAAGATGGTCCAACTTACGATTTAGTGACACTTGTAGCCTAGTTCGCTCTTTTCTTAATTCATCATATCAATAGTCCAGTATCCTGTTCTTCCAGTGTGTCGGTATTGTCATTTGAAAGGCACGTTTCTTCTCTCTTGAAATGCGGAAAGCCTCCTCCATTTCAAGTTTCTTTAATTCAATATTTTCTTTAAAATAATATTTTGAAATTGGTCAAATGGTCGACCAGACAGCTGCAACAAACGTTGAGGTAGGACAGATCTTGGCATCACTTGTTCATCAAGACATTTCCTAAGGAATTCAAATCGTAACTTCAGTTGGTGAGCCTTGATTAGCGATTTGGAGAAAGCAGTAACGAAAGGAGAAAGTCCAGGACAGCTTGTAGAGAAGTAAAAGAAGAGCCGTGTGGAATCCATGTTGGAAAGGATTACAATTTTGCGAGTGATCAAGATATTCCTATGAGTCCAAGGGGAAAATGAAACACGAAAAGTTCCCAAGTGCACTTTCATGTAATAATCACATCATCAGGGGAGACACAAGAGAGGAATATAACAGTCAGTTGATATACATCTAAGAGACGAAGCTAGGACGCCATTTGGTAAACATGTGATTGTCCAAAACATACAACGAGCGTTCATAAACTTATCATTTTACAAATCTTATCAACAATAAGATATCTAATTTGTTCAGACCATCACTAATATTAAGATTATAATTCTTTGTGTATTTAATAATAGAAGATTCAATGATATTTCTCTTGGTAATAGAGTTAGAGTTAACAATTGAGATGGCGTTACTCCAGTCAATACAATGATCATAGTTTTTAACATGATTAAACAAGGAATTTCATTCTTGTCCCGTTCTTATACTATATTTATGTTGCTTAAGTCTAACAGAAAGATCCTTACCAGTCTGACCAACATAAAATTTATCACAGTTTCCACAAGGAACTTTATAGATGCAACCAAGAGAATTTTCTGGTGAATTCCTGATTAAGATATTCTTTATAGTATTATTGTTGCTAAAGGCAACATTTACACAAAAGGATTTAAGCAACATGGGAAGCAAAGTGAAATTATTATTAAAAGGGAGAACTAAAAGATTCTTGGTGTCAATGGGAGTTTGGGCTCAACTCTATAAAATGATTTCTTTGCTAACTTAAGGGATTTATCAATGAAAGATCTAGGGTACTTTAACTTAGATCCAATAGAATATATTTTCTCAAACTCATCATCGATAAACTCTGGACTGCAAATACGTAATACCCTTAGGAACATAGAGTGAAATGATGATAGTTTAACTCTGTCATTTTGAGATAGCTAATAATGGATATATGAGCAAACATTGGTGGGTTTTCTGTATATGCTAAACTTAAACTTGTTTCCTTGTCTATGGATCATGCAATCTAAAAATGATAACATACCATTACTTTCATTTTCTACAGTAAATTTGATGGAAGGTACTAAATTGTTAAGTAAGGGGAGAAATATTTGTAAATTTTCATTTGTTGGCCAAACACAAAGAGCATCATCTACATACCTAAACCAAATTGCATTAGAAGGTAAGATATCCTTTAGTTGTTGTTGAAAGGTAACTTTTCTCTTATCAAAAATTTGTCATCTTTGTCCCCTTCATTGCCATATATGTATGGACTTATCAAAATACATTAACAAAATTTTCCAGCAAGACCTATAGTAAGTTCAGTAGGATCCATCACATATAAATTATCAAAATGGTTAGTATCCTTATTAATCCCTTTAGTGGGTAAGGTATCAAATTCTAATATCATGAACAATGCAGATTTAGTCAACAAGCTAAATAATATCAATATTATTTTTGATTTCAAACTTGTTAGCTGTTGATGTTTCCTCACTTTTCACTAAAGTTCCAGTTGATGACCTTTTAGAATAGTTATATGATGTCTTGGATAGTATTTAATTACCTGTTTAAAGTCTAATTTCATTGAAATGATAGAATTGTGTATAAAAGACTGTTCATTTCAATTTAATGGAGATTATTATGCTCAAAAATTTGGTATGGCAATGGGTAACCCTCTTTCACCTGTACTAAGTAATCTTTATATGGATTTTTTTGAAACAAAATTATCAAGGATACCTTACCTTCTAATGCAATTTGGTTTAGGTATGTAGATGATGTTCTTTGTGTTTGGCCAACAAATGAAAATTTACAAACATTTCTCCCCTTACTTAACAATTTAGTACCTTCCATCAAATTTACTGTAGAAAATGAAAGTAATAGTTGTTACCATTTTTAGATTGCATGATCCAGAGACAAGGAAACAAGTTTAAGTTTAGCATATACAGAAAACCCACCAATGTTTGCTCATTTATACAATATTACTCATCTCAACATGACAGACTTAAATTATCATCATTTTCAATCTATGTTACTAAGGGCATTACGTATTTGCAGTCCAGAGTTTATTGATGATGAGTTTGAGAAGATATATTCTATTGGATCTAAGTTAAAGTACCCTAGATCTTTCATTGATAAATCCCTTAAGTTAGCAAAGAAATCATTTTGTAGAGTTGAGCCCAAACCTCCAATTGACACTAAGAATCTTTTACTTCTCCCTTTTAATAATGATTTCACTTTGCTTCTCATGTTGCTTAAATCCTTTAAGATAAATGTTGCCTTTAGCAACAATAATACTATAAAGAATATCTTAATCAGGAATTCACCATAAAAGTCTCTTGGTTGCATCTATAAAGCTCCTTGTAAAAACTGATAAATTTTATGTTGGTCAGACTGGTAAGGATCTTTCTGTTAGACTTAAGGAACATAAATATAGTATAAGAACGGGACAAGAATGAAATGCCTTGTTTAATCATGTTAAAAACTATGATCATTGTATTGACTGGAGTAACGCCATCTAAGTTGTTAACACTAACTCTATTACCAAGAGAAATATCATTGAATCTTCTATTATTAAATACACAAAGAATTATAATCTTAATATTAGTGATGGTCTGTACAAATTAGATAACTTTATTGTTGATAAGATTTGTAAAACGATAAGTTTATGAACGCTCGTTGTATGTTTTGGACAATCACATGTTTACCAAATGGTGTCCAAGCTTCGTCTCTTCGATGTATATCAACTGACTGTTATATTCCTCTCTTGTGTCTCCCCTGATGATGTGATTATTACACAAAAGTGCACTTGGGAACTTTTCGTGTTTCATTTTCCCCGTGGACTCATAGAATTTTCCTTTTTTTTTTTCTTTGTCGCTGTGTCCCGTGTTTGCGAGGTAGCGCAAGAAAACAGACGATAAGAAATGGCCCAACACACACCCATACACATGTATATACATACGTCCACACATGCAAATATACATACCTACACAGCTTTCCATGGTTTACCCCAGACGCTTCACATGCCCTGATTCAACCCACTGACAGCACGTCAACCCCGGTATACCACACCGATCCAATTCACTCTATTCCTTGCCCTCCTTTCACCCTCCTGCATGTTCAGGCCCCGATCACTCAAAATCTTTTTCACTCCATCTTTCCACCTCCAATTTGGTCTCCCACTTCTCCTCGTTCCCTCCACCTCCGACACATATATCCTCTTGGTCAATCTTTCCTCACTCATTCTCTGCATGTGCCCAAACCATTTCAAAACACCCTCTTCTGCTCTCTCAACCACGCTCTTTTTATTTCCACACATCTCTCTTACCCTTACGTTACTTACTCGATCAAACCACCTCACACCACACATTGTCCTCAAACATCTCATTTCCAGAACATCCATCCTCCTGCGCACAACTCTATCCATAGCCCATGCCTCGCAACCATACAACATTGTTGGAACCACTATTCCTTCAAACATACCCATTTTTGCTTTCCGAGATAATGTTCTCGACTTCCACACATTCTTCAAGGCTTCCAGGATTTTCGCCCCCTCCTTCACCCTATGATCCACTTCCGTTTCCATGGTTCCATCCGCTACCAGATCCACTCCCAGATATCTAAAACACTTTACTTTCTCCATTTTTGGTCCATTCAAACTTGCCTCCCAATTGACTTGACCCTCAACCCTACTGTACCTAATAACCTTGCTCTTATTCACATTCACTCTTAACTTTCTTCTTTCACACACTTTACCAAACTCAGTCACCAGCTTCTGCATATTCTCACATGAATCAGCCACCAGCGCTGTATCCTCAACGAACAACAACTGACTCACTTCCCAAACTCTCTCATCCCCAACAGACTTCATACTTGCCCCTCTTTACAAAACTCTTGCATTTACCTCCCTAACAACCCCATCCATAAACAAATTAAACAACCATGGAGACATAAAACACCCCTGCCGCAAACCTACATTCACTGAGAACCAATCACTTTCCTCTCTTCCTACACGTACACATACCTTACATCCTCGATAAAAAGTTTTCACTACTTCTAACAACTTGCCTCCCACACCATATATTCTTAATACCTTCCACAGAGCATCTTTATCAACTCTATCATATACCTTCTCCAGATCCATAAATGCTATATACAAATCCATTTGCTTTTGTAAGTATTTCTCACATACATTCTTAAAAGCAAACACCTGATCCACACATCCTCTACCACTTCTGAAACCATACTGCTCTTCCAAGATCTGATGCTCTGTACATGCCTTCACCCTCTCAATCAATACCCTCCCATATAATTTACCAGGAATACTAAACAAACTTATACCTCTGTAATTTGAGCACTCACTCTTATCCCCTTTGCCTTTGTACAATAGCATTATGCACGCATTCCGCCAATCCTCAGGCACCTCACCATGAGTCATACATACATTAAATAACCTTACCAACCAGTCAATAATACAGTCACCCCCTTTTTTAATAAATTCCACTGCAATACCATCCAAACCTGCTGCCTTGCTGGCTTTCATGTTCCGCAAAGCTTTTACTACCTCTTCTCTGTTTACCAAATCATTTTCCCTAACCCTCTCACTTTGCACACCACCTCGACCAAAACACCCTATATCTGCCACTCTATCATCAAACACATTCAACAAACCTTCAAAATACTCACTCCATCTCCTTCTCACATCACCACTACTTGTTATCACCTCCCCATTTGCGCGCTTCACTGAAGTTCCCATTTGCTCCCTTGTCTTCCGCACTTTATTTACCTCCTTCCAGAACATCTTTTTATTCTCCCTAAGATTTAATGATAATCTCTCACCCGAGTCCTCATTTGCCCTCTTTTTCACCTCTTGCACCTTTCTCTTGACCTCCAGTCTCTTTCTTTTATACATCTCCCACTCAATTGCATTTTTTCCCTGCAAAAATCGTCCAAATGCCTCTCTCTTCTCTTTCACTAATAATCTTACTTCTTCATCCACCACTCACTACCCTTTCTAATCAACCCACCTCCCACTCTTCTCATGCCACAAGCATCTTTTGCGCAATCCATCACTGATTCCCTAAATACATCCCATTCCTCCCCACTCCCCTTACTTCCATTGTTCTCACCTTTTTCCATTCTGTACTCAGTCTCTCCTGGTACTTCCTCACACAAGTCTCCTTTCCAAGCTCACTTACTCTCACCACCCTCTTCACCCCAACATTCACTCTTCTTTTCTGAAAACCCATACAAATCTTCACCTTAGCCTCCACAAGATAATGATCAGACATCCCTCCAGTTGCACCTCTCAGCACATTAACATCCAAAAGTCTCTCTTTCGCACGCCTGTCAATTAACACGTAATACAATAACGCTCTCTGGCCATCTCTCCTACTTACATACGTATATTTATGTATATCACACTTTTTCAACCAGGTATTCCCTATCACCAGTCCTTTTTCAGCATATAAATCTACAAACTCCTCACAATTTCCATTTACATCACTGAACACCCCATGTATACCAATTATTCCCTCAACTGCCACATTACTCACCTTTGCATTCAAATCACCCATCACTATAACCCGGTCTCGTGGATCAAAACCACTAACATCCTCATTCAACTGCTCCCAAAACACTTGCCTCTCATGATCTTCCTTCTCATGCCCAGTTGCATATGCACCAATAATCACCCATCTCTCTCCATCAACTTTCAGTTTTACCCATATTAATCGAGAATTTCCTTTCTTACATTCTATCACATACTCCCACAACTCCTGTTTCAGGAGTACTGCTACTCCTTCCCTTGCTCTTGTCCTCTCACTAACCCCTGACTTTACTCCCAAGACATTCCCAAACCACTCTTCCCCTTTACCCTTGAGCTTCGTTTCACTCAGAGCCAAAACATCCAGGTTCCTTTCCTCAAACATACTACATATCTCTCCTTTTTTCACATCTTGGTTACAACCACACAAATTCAGACACCCCAGTCTGAGCCTTCGAGGAGGATGAGCACTTCCCGCGTGACTCCTTCTTCTGTTTCCCATTTTAGAAAGTCAAAAAAATACAAGGAGGGGAGGATTTCTGGCCCCCTGCTCCCGTCGCGTCTAGTCGCCTTCTACGACACGCGAGGAATGCTTGGGAAGTATTCTTTCACCCATATCATCAGGGATATTACACACATATATATATATATATATATATATATATATATATATATATATATATATATATATATATATATATATATATATATATATATATATATATATATATATATATATATATATATATATATATATATATATATAAATATACATACATATACACATAAACATACATACACATATATATACACACACACACATATATACATATACATACATATGAAAAATGTAAGAAACAATTTATAAAACTGAAACTTCTAGCTTGAAATGAAATGAAAAAATGAATGTCGCATAATGGTTCAACCTCTGGCTATGGAAAAAGGGAAATGTATAATTTATTTACACACACGTCAATAGCAGTTCTCATCAATTTAACCACTGTATCAATAAGCTTCAATGTCTAAGCTACATTTTTTCCAGTTTCACTATTTTCTTGTAAAAGCACCATGTATGAAAACTATCACTCCAGTAACACAACTATAAGCATTTACTTGCCCTTTAAAAAATCTATGGGGAAATCTGTCATAGAAATATATATATATATATATATATATATATATATATATATATATATATATATATATATATATATATATATATATATATATATATATATATATATATATATGATAGAGTTGATAGAGATGCTCTGTGGAAGGTATTAAGAATATATGGTGTGGGAGGCAAGTTTTTAAAAGCAGTGAAAAGTTTTTCTCGAGGATTTAAGGCACGTGTACGTGTAGGAAGAGAGGAAAGTGATTGGTTCTCAGTGAGTGTAGGTTTGCGGCAGGGTGTGTGATGTCTCCATGGTTGTTTAATTTGTTTATGGATGGGGTTGTTAGGGAGGTGAATGCAAGAGTTTTGGAAAGAGGGGCAAGTATGAAGTCTGTTGGGGATGAGAGAGCTTGGGAAGTGAGTCCGTTGTTGTTCGCTGATGATACAGAGCTGGTGGCTGATTCATGGGAGAAACTGCAGAAGCTGGTGACTGAGTTTGGTAAAGTGTGTGAAAGAAGAAATTTAAGAGTAAATGTGAATAAGAGCAGGGTTATTAGGTACAGTAGGGTTGAGGGTCAAGTCAATTGGGAGGTAAGTTTGAATGTAGAAAAACTGGAGGAAGTAAAGTGTTTTCGATATCTGGGAGTGGATCTGGTAGCGGATGGAACCATGGAAGCTGAAGTGGATCATAGGTTGGGGGAGGGGGCGAAAATCCTGGGAGCCTTGAAGAATGGGTGGAAGTCGAAAACATTATCTCGGAAAGCAAAAATGGGTATGTTTAAAGGAATAGTGGTTCCAACAATGTTGTATAGTATCGAGGCGTGGGCTATGAATACAATCGTGCGTAGGAGGATGGATGTGCTGGAAATGAGATGTTTGAGGACAATGTGTGGTGTGAGGTGGTTTGATCGAGTAAGTAACGTAAGGGTAAGAGAGATGTGTGGAAATATAAAGAGCGTGGTTGAGAGAGCAGAAGAGGGTGTTTTGAAATGGTTTGAGCACATGGAGAGAATGAGTGAGGAAAGATTGACCAAGAGGATATATGTGTCGGAGGTGGAGGGAACGAGGAGAAGTGGGAGACCAAATTGGAGGTGGAAAGATGGAGTGAAAAAGATTTTGTGGGATCGGGGCCTGAACATGCAGGAGGGTGAAAGGAGGGCAAGGAATAGAGTGAATTGGATCGATGTGGTGTACCGGGTTTGACGTGCTGTCAGTGGATTGAATCAGGGCATTTGAAGCGTCTGGGGTAAACCATGGAAAGCTGTGTAGGTATGTATATTTGCGTGTGTGGACGTATGTATATACATGTGTATGGGGGTGGGTTGGGCCATTTCATTCGTCTGTTTCCTTGCGCTACCTCGCAAACGCAGGGAGATAGCGAAAAAGTAGAGATAATATATATATATATATATATATATATATATATATATATATATATATATATATATATATATATATATATATATATATATATATATATATATATAATCAACCCACCTCCCACGCTTCTCATGCCACAAGCATCTTTTCCGCAAGCCATCACTGCATCCCTAAATACATCCCATTCCTCCTCCACTCCCCTTACCTCCTTTGTTCTCACCTTTTTCCATTCTGTACTTAGTCTCTCCTGGTACTTCTTCATACAAGTCTCCTTCCCAAGCTCACTTACTCTCACCACTCTCTTCACCCCAACATTCTCTCTTCTTTTCTGAAAACCCCCACAAATCTTCACCTTTGCTTCCACAAGATAATGATCAGACATCCCTCCAGTTGCACCTCTTAGCACATTAACATCCAAAAGTCTCTCTTTCGCACGCCTGTCAATTAACACGTAATCCAATAACGCTCTCTGGCCATCTCTCCTACTTACATAAGTATACTTAAATATATCTCGCTTTTTAAACCAGGTATTACCAATCACCAGTCCTTTTTCAGCACATAAATCTAAAAGCTCTACACCATTTCCATTTACAACACTGGACACCCCATGTATACCTATTATTCCCTCAACTGCCACATTACTCACCTTTGCATTCAAATCACCCATCACAACAACCCGGTCTTGTGCATCAAAACCACTAACACGCTCATTCAGCTGCTCCCAAAACACTCGACTTTCATGATCTTTCTTCTCATGCCCAGGTACATATGCACCAGTAATCACCCATCTCTCTCCATCAACTTTCAATTTTACCCATATTAATCGGGAATTTACTTTCTTACATTCTATCACATACTCCCACAACTCCTGTTTCAGGTGTAGTGCTACTCCTTCCCTTGCGCTTGTCCTCTCACTAACCCCTGACTTTACTCCCAAGACATTCCTAAACCACTCTTCCACTTTACCTTTCAGCTTCGTTTCACTAAGATCCAAAACATAAAGGTTCCTTACCTCAAACATATACCTATGTCTCCTTTTTTCACATCTTGGTTACATCAACACACATCTAGACACGCCAGTCTGAGCCTTCGAGGAGGATGAGGACTCCCTGCGTGACTCCTTCTTCTGTTTCCCGTTTTATAAAGTTAAAAATACAAGGAGGGGAGGATTTCTGGCCCCCCGCTCCCGTCCCCTCTAGTCGCCTTCTTTATCCGACATGCGAGGAATGCGTGGGAAGTATTCTTTCACCCCTATCCCCTTAATATATATATATATATATATATATATATATATATATATATATATATATATATATATATATATATATATATATATATATATATATATATATATATATATATACATATATATATATATATATATATATATATATATATATATATATATATATATATATATATATATATATATATATATATATATATATATATATATGTATATATATATATATATATATATATATATATATATATATATATATATATATATATATATATATATATATATATATATATATATATATATTATAGTATATATATATACATATATATATATATATATATATATATATATATATATATATATATATATATGTATATATATATATATATATATATATATATATATATATATATATGTATATATATATAAATATATATTTGGTAAACAGAGAAGCGGTAGTAAAATCTTTGCGGAAGATGAAAGCCGGCAAGGCAGCAGGTTTGGATGGTATTGCAGTGGAATTTATTAAAAAAGGGGGTGACTGTATTGTTGACTGTTTGGTAAGGTTATTTAATGTATGTATGACTCATGGTGAGGTGTCTGAGGATTGGCGGAATGCGTGCATAGTGACATTGTACAAAGGCAAAGAGGATGAGAGTGAGTGCTCAAATTACAGAGGTATAAGTTTGTTGAGTATTCCTGGCAAATTATATGGGAGGGTATTGATTGAGAGGGTGAAGGCATGTACAAAGCATCAGATTGGGGAAGAGCAGTGTGGTTTCAGAAGTGGTAGAGGATGTGTGGATCAGGTGTTTGCTTTGAAGAATATATGTGAGAAATACTTAGAAAAGCAAATGGATTTGTATGTAGCATTTATGGATCTGGAGAAGGCATATGATAGAGTTGATAGAGATGCTCTGTGGAAGGTATTAAGAATATATGGTGTGGGAGGCAAGTTGTTAGAAGCAGTGAAAAGTTTTTATCGAGGATGTAAGGCATGTGTACGTGTAGGAAGAGAGGAAAGTGATTGGTTCTCAGTGAATGTAGGTTTGCGGCAGGGGTGTGTGATGTCTCCATGGTTGTTTAATTTGCTTATGGATGGGGTTGTTAGGGAGGTGAATGCAATAGTTTTGGAAAGAGGGGCAAAAAAGAAGTCTGTTGGGGATGAGATACCTTGGGAAGTGAGTCAGTTGTTGTTCGCTGATGATACACCGCTGGTGACTGATTCATGTGAGAAACTGCAGAAGCTGGTGACTGAGTTTGGTAAAGTGTGTGAAAGAAGAAAGTTAAGAGTAAATGTGAATAAGAGCAAGGTTATTAGGTACAGTAGGGTTGAGGGTCAAGTCAATTGGGAGGTGAGTTTGAATGGAGAAAAACTGGAGGAAGTGAAATGTTTTAGATATCTGGGAGTGGATCTGGTAGCGGATGGAACCATGGAAGCGGAAGTGGATCATAGGGTGGGTGAGGGGGCGAAAATTCTGGGGGCCTTGAAGAATGTGTGGAAGTCGAGAATATTATCTCGGAAAGCAAAAATGTGTATGTTTGAAGGAATAGTGGTTCCAACAATGTTGTATGGTTGCGAGGCGTGGGCTATGGATAGAATGGTGCGCAGGAGGATGGATGTGCTGGAAATGAGATGTTTGAGGACAATGTGTGGTGTGAGGTGGTTTGATCGAGTAAGTATTGTAAGGGTAAGAGAGATATGTGGAAATAAAAAGATCGTGGTTGAGAGAGCAGAAGAGGGTGTTTTGAAATGGTTTGGGCACATGGAGAGAATGAGTGAGGAAAGATTGACCAAGAGGATATATGTTTCGGAGGTGGAGGGAACGAGGATAAGAGGGAGACCAAATTGGAGGTGGAAAGATGGAGTGAAAAAGATTTTGTGTGATCGGGGCCTGAACATGCAGGAGGGTGAAAGGAGGGCAAGGAATAGAGTGAATTGGAGCGATATGGTATACCGTGGTTGACGTGCTGTCAGTGGATTGAATCAGGGCATGTGAAGCGTCTGGGGTAAACCATGGAAAGCTGTGTAGTTATGTATATTTGCGTATGTGGACGTATGTATATACCTGTGTATGGGGGTGGGTTGGGCCATTTCTTTCGTCTGTTTCCTTGCGCTACCTCGCAAACGCGGGAGACAGCGACAAAGGAAAAAAAAAAAAAAAAATATATATATATATATATATATATATATATATATATATATATATATATATATATATATATATATATATATATATATATATATATATATATATATATATATATATATACATATATATATATATATATATATATATATATATATATATATATATATATATATATATATATATATATATATATATATATATATATATATATATATATATATTTTTTTTTTTTTTTTTTTTATACTTTGTCGCTGTCTCCCGCGTTTGCGAGGTAGCGCAAGGAAACAGACGAAAGAAATGGCCCAACCCCCCCCCCCCCATACACATGTACATACACACGTCCACACACGCAAATATACATACCTACACAGCTTTCCATGGTTTACCCCAGACGCTTCACATGCCTTGATTCAATCCACTGACAGCACGTCAAACCCTGTATACCACATCGCTCCAATTCACTCTATTCCTTGCCCTCCTTTCACCCTCCTGCATGTTCAGGCCCCGATCACACAAAATCTTTTTCACTCCATCTTTCCACCTCCAATTTGGTCTCCCTCTTCTCCTCGTTCCCTCCACCTCCGACACATATATCCTCTTGGTCAATCTTTCCTCACTCATTCTCTCCATGTGCCCAAACCATTTCAAAACACCCTCTTCTGCTCTCTCAACCACGCTCTTTTTATTTCCACACATCTCTCTTACCTTTACGTTACTTACTCGATCAAACCACCTCACACCACACATTGTCCTCAGACATCTCATTTCCAGCACATCCATCCTCCTGCGCACAACTCTATCCATAGCCCACGCCTCGCAACCATACAACATTGTTGGAACCACTATTCCTTCAAACATACCCATTTTTGCTTTCCGAGATAATGTTCTCGACTTCCACACATTTTTCAAGGCTCCCAAAATTTTCGCCCCCTCCCCCACCCTATGATCCACTTCCGCTTCCATGGTTCCATCCGCTGACAGATCCACTCCCAGATATCTAAAACACTTCACTTCCTCCAGTTTTTCTCCATTCAAACTCACCTCCCAATTGACTTGACCCTCAACCCTACTGTACCTAATAACCTTGCTCTTATTCACATTTACTCTTAACTTTTAACTCTTTTTACTCTTAACTTTTACTCTTAACTCTTAACTATATATATATATATATATATATATATATATATATATATATATATATATATATATATATATATATGTATTCCTCGCGTGTCGTAGAAGGCGACTAGAGGGGACGGGAGCAGGGGGCCAGAAATGCTCCCCTCCTTGTATTTTTTTAACTTTCTAAAATGGGAAACCAAAGAGGGAGTCACGCAGGGAGTGCTCATCCTCCTCGAAGCCTCAGACTGGGGTGTCTAAATGTGTATGAATGTAACCAAGATGTGAAAAAAGGAGAGATAGGTAGTATGTTTGAGGAAAGGAACCTGGATGTTTTGGCTCTGAGTAAAACGAAGCTCAAGGGTAAAGGGGAAGAGAGGTTTGGGAATGTCTTGGGAGTAAAGTCAGGGGTTAGTGAGAGGACAAGAGCAAGGGAAGGAGTTGTGGGAGTATGTGATGGAATGTAAGAAAGTAAATTCTCGATTAATATGGGTAAAACTGAAAGTTCATGGAGAGAGATGGGTGATTATTGGTGCATATGCACCTGGGCATGAGAAGAAAAATCATGAGAGGCAAGTGTTTTGGGAGCAGCTGAATGAGTGTGTTGGTGGTTTTGATGCACGAAACCGGGTTATAATGATGGGTGTTTGAATGCAAAAGTGAGTAATGTGGTAGTTGATGGAATAATTGGTATACATGGGTGTTCATTGTTGTAAATGGAAATGGTGAAGAGCTTGTAGATTTATGTGCTGAAAAAGGACTGGTGATTGGGAATACCTGGTTTAAAAAGCGAGATATACATAAGTATACGTATGTAAGTAGGAGAGATGGCAAGAGAGCGTTATTGGATTACGTGTTAATTGACAGGCGCGCGAAAGAGAGACTTTTGGATGTTAATGTGGTGAGAGGTGCAACTAGAGGGATGTCTGATCATTATCTTGTGGAGGCTAAGGTGAAGATTTGTATGGGTTTTCAGAAAAGAAGAGTGAATGTTGGGTTGAAGAGGGTGGTGAGAGTAAGTGAGCTTGGGAAGGAGACTTGTGTGAGGAAGTACCAGGAGAGACTGAGTACAGAATGGAAAAAGGTGAGAACAATGGAAGTAAGGGGAGTGGGGGAGGAATGGGATGTATTTAGGGAATGAGTGATGGATTGCGCAAAAGATGCTTGTGGTATGAGAAGAGTGGGAGGTGGGTTGATTAGAAAGGGTAGTGAGTGGTGGGATGAAGAAGTAAGAGTATTAGTGAAAGAGAAGAGAGAGGCATTTGGACGATTTTTGCAGGGAAAAAATGCAATTGAGTGGGAGATGTATAAAAGAAAGAGACAGGAGGTCAAGAGAAAGGTGCAAGAGGTGAAAAAGATTGTAAATGAGAGTTGGGATGAGAGAGTATCATTAAAGTTTAGGGAGAATAAAAAGATGTTCTGGAAGGAGGTAAATAAAGTGCGTAAGACAAGGGAGCAAATGGGAACTTCAGTGAAGGGCGCAAATGGGGAGGTGATAACAAGTAGTGGTGATGTGAGAAGGAAATGGAGTGAGTATTTTGAAGGTTTGTTGAATGTGTTTGATGATAGAGTGCCAGATATAGGATGTTTTGGTCGAGGTGGTGTGCAAAGTGAGAGGGTTAGGGAAAATGATTTGGTAAACAGAGGAGAGGTAGTGAAAGCTTTGCGGAAGATGAAAGCCGGCAAGGCAGCAGGTTTGGATGGTATTGCAGTGGAATTTATTAAAAAGGGGGGTGACTGTATTATTGACTGGTTGGTAAGGTTATTTAATATATGTATGGCTCATGGTGAGGTGCCTGAGGATTGGCGGAATCCGTGCAGAGTGCCATTGTACAAAGGCAAAGGGGATGAGTGAGTGCTCAAATTACAGAGGTATAAGTTTGTTGAGTATTCCTGGTAAATTATATGGGAGGGTATTGATTCAGAGGGTGAAGGCATGTACAGAGCATCAGATTGGGGAAGAGCAGTGTGGTTTCAGAAGTGGTAGAGGATGTGTGGATCAGGTGTTTGCTTTGAAGAATGTATGTGAGAAATACTTAGAAAAGCAAATGGATTTGTATGTAGCATTTATGGATATATATATATATATATATATATATATATATATATATATATATATATATATATATATATATATATATATATATATATATATATATATATATATATATATATATATATATATATATATATATATATATATATATATATATATATACACATATATATATATATATATATATATATATATAAATATATATATATATATATATATATATATATATATATATATATATATATATATATATATATATATATATATATATATATATATATATATATATATATATATTCTTTTTCTTTTAAACTATTCGCCATTTCCCGCGTTAGCGAGGTAGCATTAAGAACAGAGGACTGGGCCTTTGAGGGAATACCCTCACCTGGCCCAATTCTCTGTTCCTTCTTTTGGAAAATTAAAAAAAAAAAAAAAACGAGAGGGGAGGATTTCCAGCCCCCCGCTCCCTCCCCTTTTAGTCGCCTCCCACGACACGCAGGAAATACGTGGGAAGTATTCTTAATCCCCTATCCCCAGGGATAATATATATATATATATATATATATATATATATATATATATATATAGTTTCCTGAACCTTTTCTTTGGGCGAGCCTCAAGCTCCCTTTGTTGATACACCATTTTCCATATCTTCAAGACCCCTTTTATGGGGCTTTTACAAAGCATATATATATATATATATATATATATATATATATATATATATATATATATATATATATATATATATATATATATATATATACACATATATATATATATATATATATATATATATATATATATATATATATATATATATATATATATATATATATATATATATATATATATATATATATATATATATATATATATATATATATATATATATATATATATATATATATATATATATATATATATATATATATATATATATATTATCCCTGGGGATAGGGGAGAAAGAATACTTCCCACGTATTCCCTGCGTGTCGTAGAAGGCGAATAAAAGGGAAGGGAGCGGGGGGCTGGAAATCCTCCCCTCTCTCTTTTTTTTTTTTTTTTTGTTTTCCAAGGGAAGGAGCGGAGAGGGGGGCCGGGTGGGGATATTCCCTCGGGGGCCCAGTCCTCTGTTCTTAACGCTACCTCGCTGTCGCGGGAGGTGGCGAATAGTATGAAAAAAAAAAAAAAAAAAAAAAAAAAAAAAAAAAAATATATATATTTATATATATATATATGTATATATATATATATATATATATATATATATATATATATATATATATATATATATATGTATATATATATATATATATATATATATATATATATATATATATATATATATATATATATATATATATATATATATATATATATATATATATATATATATATATATATATATATATATATATATATATATATATATATATATATATATATATATGTATATATATATATATATATATATATATATATATATATATATATATATATATATATATATATATATATATATATATATATATATATATATATATATATATATATACATATATATATATATATATATATATATATACATATATATATATATATATATATATATATATATATATATATATATATATATATATATATATATATATATATATATATATATATATATATATATATATATATATATATATATATGTGTATATATATATATATATATATATATATATATATATATATATATATATATATATATATATATATATATATATATATATATATATATATATATATATATATATATATATATATATATATATATATATATATATATATATATATATATATATTTATATATATATATATATATATATGTATATATATATATATATATATATATATACATATATATTTATCTTTTTATTTTGCTTTGTCGCTGTCTCCCGCGTTAGCGAACTAGCGCAAGGAAACAGACGAGAGAATGGCTCTACCCACACATATACATATGTATTTACATACACGCCCAGAAACGCAAATTTATATACCTATACATCTCAATGCATACATATATATATATACACACACAGAAATGTACATATCTTCACATGTACATAATTCTTACCGTGTGCCCTTATTTATTGCCATCGCTTCTTCGCCACACATGGAGTAACAACCCTCTCCCTCCTCATGTGTGCAAGGTAGCACTAGGAAAAGACAACAAAGGCCCCATTCGTTCACACTCAAACTCTAGCTGTCATGCAATAATGCACCGAAACCACAGCTCCCTTTCCACATCCAGGCCTCACAGAACTTTCCATGCTCTACCCTAGACGCTTCACATGCCCTGGTTCAATCCATTGACAGCAAGTCGACCCCGGCATACCTCATCGTTCCAATTCACTCTATTCCTTGCACGCTTCTCTCCCTTCTTCATTTTCAGGCCCCGATCACTCAAAATCATTTTCACTCCATCTTTCTACCTCCTATTTGGTCTCCCACTTGTCTTCGTTCCCTCACCTCTGACACATATATCCTCTTGGTCAATCTTTCCTCACTCATTCTCTCTATGTAACCAAACCATTTCAAAATACCCTCCTCTGCTCTCTCAACCACTCTTTTTATTTCCACACATCTCTCTTACCCTTACATTACTTACTCGATCAAACCACCTCACACCACATATTGTCCTCAAACATTTCTTTTCCAGCACATCCGTCCTCCTGCGTACAACTCTATCCATAGCCCACACCTCGCAACCCTACAACATTGTTGGAACAGCTATTCATTCAAACATACCCATTTTTACTTTCCGAGATAATGTTCTCGACTTCGAAACATTCTTCAAGGCTCCCAGAATTTTCGCCCCCTCCCCCACCCTATGATTCACTTCCTCTTCCATGGTTCCATCCGCTGCCAGATCCACTCCCAGATATCTAAAACACTTTACTTCCTCCAGTTTTTTCTCCATTCAATCCTGCATCCCAATTGACTTGACCCTGAACCCTACTGTACCTAATAACCTTGCTTTTATTTACATTTACTCTTAACTTTCTTCTTTCACACACTTTACCAAACTCAGTCTCCAGCTACTGCAGTTTTTCACATGAATCAGCCACCAGCGTTGTATCAATGCAACTAAACGGGGCGGGAGGGAGGGGCTGGAAACCCTCTACTCCTCGTATTATAACTTTTTGATAGGGAAAGAGAAGAAAGATTCACGCGGGGATTGCTCATCCTCCTCGTAGGCTCAGACTGGGGTGTCTTAGTGTGTTTGGATATAACCAAGATGAGAAAAACGAGAAATACGTAGTATGTTTGAGGAAAGGAACGAGGATGTTTTGGCTGTGAGTGAAACGAAGCTCAATCGTAAAGGGGGTGAGTGATTTCGGAATGTTTTGAGCGTAAAGTCAGGGGTGTGTGAAAGGACAAGAGGAAGGGAAGGAGTAGCACTACTCCTGAAGCAGGAGTGGTGAGTGTAAGTGACAGTGTAAGAAAGTAAACTCTAGATTGATATTAGGAAAACGGAAATTGGATGGCGAGAGATGGGTGATTATTGGTGCATATGCACCTGGTCATGAGAAGAAAGATCATGATAGGCAAGTGTTTTGGAAGCAGCTGAGCGAGTGTGTTATTAGTTTTGATGCACGAGACCGGGTTATGGTGATTTGTGATTTAAATGCAAAGGTAAGTAATGTGACATTGAGGGAATAATTGGTGTACGTAGGTTGTTCAGTGTTGTAATGGAAATGGTGAAGAGATTGTAGATTTATATGTTGACTGGTGATTTGGAATACCTGTTTTAAAATGAGAGATATACATTATCATACATATGAAAGTAGGAGAGCTGGCCAGAGAGCATTATTGGATTATGTGTTATTTGATAGGGGCAGGAAAGAGTGACTTTTGGATGTTAAGGTGCTGATAGAAGGAACTGTAGGGATGTCTGATCATTATCTTGTGGAAGCTATAGTGAAGATTTGCACAGGTTTTCAAAAAAGAAGAGAGAATGTTATGGTGAAGAAGGTTGTGAGAGTAAGTGAGTTTGGAAAGGAGACTTGTGTGAAGAAATACCAGGAGAGACTGAGTGCAGAATGGAAAAAGGTGAGTGCACAGGAAGTAAGGGGAGAGGGAGAGGAATGGGGTATATTTAGGGAAGAAGTGCGAAATCCACTCCCAGATATCTAATATACTTCACTTGTTCCAGTTTTTCTCCAATGAACCTTACCTCCCAGTTGACTTGACCCTCAAACCTACAGCACCTAATAACCTTGCTTTTATTCACATTTACTCTCAGCCTTCTTCTTTCAAACACTTTACCAAACTCAGTCACCAGCTTCTGCAGTTTCTCACTCGAATTAGCCACCAGCACTGTATCATCAGCGAACAACAAATGACTAACTTCCCAAGCCCTCTCATCCGCATGACTGCACACTTGCCACTCTCTCCAAAACTCATGCATTCACCTCCCTAAGAACCACATCCATAAACAGATTAAACAACCATGGAGACACCACGCACACCTGCCGGAATCCGACATTCACTGAGAACCAATCACTTTCCTGTCTCCCTTCTCGTTCACATGCCTTACATCCTCGATTAAAACATTTCACTGCTTCCAGCAACTTGCCTACCACAACATATACTCTTAAAACCTTCCAGAGAGCGTCTCTATCCACTCTCTTATATGCCTTCTCCATATCAATAATTGCAACATACAAATCCATTTGTTTTTCTAAGTATTTCTCACATACATTCTTCAAAGCAAACACTTGATCCACACATCCTCTACCACTTCGGAAACCTCAATGCTCTTCCCCAATCTGATGCTCTGTACATGCCTTTAACCTCTCAATCAATACCCTCCCATACAATTTCCTAGGAATACTCAACAAACTTATACCTCTGTAATTTCAACACCCATCTTTATCCCCTTTGCCTTTGTACAAAGGCACTATGCATACATTTCGACAATCCTTAGGCACTTCACCATGAGACATAACATACTTTGATTATCATCACCAACCAGTCAACAACACAGTCACCACCCTTTTTGATAAATTCCACTGCAATACCATCCAACGATGTCGCCTTATTGGCTTTCATCTTCCGCAAAACTCTCACTACTTCTCTCTATTTACCAAACATTCTCCCTGGCCCTCTCTCTTCGCACACCATCTCGACCATAACACCCTGTATCTGCCACTCTGTCATCTAACACATTCAACAATTCTTCAAAATTCGCACTTCATCTTCTCACATCACCACTACTTGTTATTACTTCCCCATTAGTCCCCTTCAAAGATGTTTCTATTTGTTCTCTTGTCTTACGCATTTATTTACCTCCTTCCAAAAATCTTTTTATTGTTCCCAAATTTTAATGATACTAGCTCACCCCAACTCTCATTTGCCCTCTTGTTCACCTCTTGCACCTTTCTCTTGTCCTCTTGCCTCTTCCTTTTATACATCTCCCAGTCATTTGCACTTTTTCCTTGCAAAAATCTTTCAAATACCCCTCTCTTCTCTTTCTCTGATAATCATACCTTTTCATCCCACCACTCACTACCCTTTCTTATCTGCCCATCACCCACGCTTCTCATGCCACAAGCATCTTTTGCAAAAGCCATCCTGCTTCCCTAAATACATCCCATTCCTCCCCCACTCCCTTTACGTCCTTTCCTCTCTACCTTTTTCCATTCTGCATTCACTCTCTCCTCGTACTTCCTCATACAAGTCTCCTTCCCAATTGCACTTACTCTCACCACTCTTTTCACTCCATTTTCTCTACTTTTCTGGAAACCTTTACAAAGCTTCACCTTCACCTCTATAAGATAATGATCAGGAATACCTACATTTGCACCTCTCAGCATATCAATATCTAAAAGTCTCTCCTTTACAAGCGTGCCTACATATGTATGATTATGCATATCTCTCTTCTTAAACCAGGTATTCCCAATCACCTGTCAATCTTCAGGACAGAAATCTACAAGCTTCTCACCATTTACATGTACTAAACTGAACACCCTATGTACACTAATTATTCCTTCAACTGCCATATTGCTCACCTTTGCATTCAAATCATCCATCACTACAGCGACAAAGTATAAAAAAAAAAAAAAAAAAAAAAAAATATATATATATATATATATATATATATATATATATATATATATATATATATATATATATATATATACATATATATATATATATATATATATATATATATATATATATATATATATATATATATATATATATATATATATATATATATATATATATATATATATAAGTATCAGGAGAGACTGTGTACAGAATGGAAAAAGGTGAGAACAATGGAAGTAAGGGGAGTGGAGGAGGAATGGGATGTATTTAGGGAATCAGTGATGGATTGCGCAAAAGATGCTTGTGGCATGAGAAGAGTGGGAGGTGGGCTGTTTAGAAAGGGTAGTGAGTGGTGGGATGAAGAAGTAAGAGTATTAGTGAAAGAGAAGAGAGAGGCATTTGGACGATTTTTGCAGGGAAAAAATGAAATTGAGTGGGAGAAGTATAAAAGAAAGAGACAGGAGGTCAAGAGAAACGTGCAAGAGGTGAAAAAAGGGCAAATGAGAGTTGGGGTGAGAGACTATCAGTAAATTTTAGGGAGAATAAAAAGATGTTCTGGAAGGAGGTAAATAGGGTGCGTAAGACAAGGGAGCAAATGGGAACTTCAGTGAAGAGCGTAAATGGGGAGGTGATAACAAGTAGTGGTGATGTGAAAAGGAGATGGAATGAGTATTTTGAAGGTTTGTTGAATGTGTCTGATGACAGAGTGGCAGATATAGGGTGTTTGGGTCGAGGTGGTGTGCAAAGTGAGAGGGTTAGGGAAAATGATTTGGTAAACAGAGAAGAGGTAGTAAAAGCTTTGCGGAAGATGAAAGCCGGCAAGGCAGCAGGTTTGGATGGTATTGCAGTGGAATTTATTAAAAAAGGGGGTGACTGTATTGTTGACTGGTTGGTAAGGTTATTTAATGTATGTATGACTCATGGTGAGGTGCCTGAGGATTGGCGGAATGCGTGCATAGTGCCATTGTACAAAGGCAAAGGGGATAAGAGTGAGTGCTCAAATTACAGAGGTATAAGTTTGTTGAGTATTCCTGGTAAATTATATGGGAGGGTATTGATTGAGAGGGTGAAGGCATGTACAGAGCATCAGATTGGGGAAGAGCAGTGTGGTTTCAGAAATGGTTGAGGATGTGTGGATCAGGTGTTTGCTTTGAAGAATGTATGTGAGAAATACTTAGAAAAGCAAATGGACTTGTATGTAGCATTTATGGATCTGGAGAAGGCATATGATAGAGTTGATAGAGATGCTCTGTGGAAGGTATTAAGAATATATGGTGTGGGAGGCAAGATGTTAGAAGCAGTGAAAAGTTTTTATCGAGGATGTAAGGCATGTGTACGTGTAGGAATAGAGGAAAGTGATTGGTTCTCAGTGAATGTAGGTTTGCGGCAGGGGTGTGTAATGTCTCCATGGTTGTTTAATTTGTTTATGGATGGGGTTGTTAGGGAGGTAAATGCAAGAGTCTTGGAAAGAGGGGCAAGTATGAAGTCTGTTGGGGATGAGAGAGCTTGGGAAGTGAGTCAGTTGTTGTTCGCTGATGATACAGCGCTGGTGGCGGATTCATGTGAGAAACTGCAGAAGCTGGTGACGGAGTTTGGTAAAGTGTGTGGAAGAAGAAAGTTAAGAGTAAATGTGAATAAGAGCAAGGTTATTAGGTACAGAAGGGTTGAGGGTCAAGTCAATTGGGAGGTGAGTTTGAATGGAGAAAAACTGGAGGAAGTGAAGTGTTTTAGATATCTGGGAGTGGATCTGTCAGCGGATGGAACCATGGAAGCGGAAGTGGATCATAGGGTGGGGGAGGGGGCGAAAATTTTGGGAGCCTTGAAAAATGTGTGGAAGTCGAGAACATTATCTCGGAAAGCAAAAATGGGTATGTTTGAAGGAATAGTGGTTCCAACAATGTTGTATGGTTGCGAGGCGTGGGCTATGGATAGAGTTGTGCGCAGGAGGATGGATGTGCTGGAAATGAGATGTTTGAGGACAATGTGTGGTGTGAGGTGGTTTGATCGAGTAAGTAACGTAAGGGTAAGAGAGATGTGTGGAAATAAAAAGAGCGTGGTTGAGAGAGCAGAAGAGGGTGTTTTGAAATGGTTTGGGCACATGGAGAGAATGAGTGAGGAAAGATTGACCAAGAGGATATATGTGTCGGATGTGGAGGGAACGAGGAGAAGAGGGAGACCAAATTGGAGGTGGAAAGATGGAGTGAAAAGGATTTTGTGTGATCGGGGCCTGAACATGCAGGAGGGTGAAAGGAGGGCAAGGAATAGAGTGAATTGGAGCGATGTGGTATACAGGGGTTGACGTGCTGTCAGTGGATTGAATCAAGGCATGTGTAGCGTCCGGGGTAAACCATGGAAAGCTGTGTAGGTATGTATATTTGCGTGTGTGGACGTGTGTATGTGCATGTGTATGGGGGGGGTTGGGCCGTTTCTTTCGTCTGTTTCCTTGCGCTACCTCGCAACCGCGGGAGACGGCGACGAGGTATAAAAGAAAAAAAGATATATATATATATATATAAAAGCCGGCAAGGCAGCAGGTTTGGATGGTATTGCAGTGGAATTTATTAAAAAAGGGGGTGACTGTATTGTTGACTGGTTGGTAAGGTTATTTAATGTATGTATGACTCATGGTGAGGTGCCTGAGGATTGGCGGAATCCGTGCAGAGTGCCATTGTACAAAGGCAAAGGGGATAAGAGTGAGTGCTCAAATTACAGAGGTATAAGTTTGTTGAGTATTCCTGGTAAATTATATGGGAGGATATTGATTGAGAGGGTGAAGGCATGTACAGAGCATCAGATTGGGGAAGAGCAGTGTGGTTTCAGAAGTGGTAGAGGATGTGTGGATCAGGTGTTTGCTTTGAAGAATGTATGTGAGAAATACTTAGAAAAGCAAATGGATTTGTATGTAGCATTTATGGATCTGGAGAAGGCATATGATAGAGTTGATAGAGATGCTCTGTGGAAAGTATTAAGAATATATGGTGTGGGAGGCAAGTTGTTAGAAGCAGTGAAAAGTTTTTATCGAGGATGTAAGGCATGTGTACGTGTAGGAAGAGAGGAAAGTGATTGGTTTTCAGTGAATGTAAGTTTGCGGCAGGGGTGTGTGATGTCTCCATAGTTGTTTAATTTGTTTATGGATGGGGTTGTTAGGGAGGTGAATGCAAGAGTTTTGGAAAGAGGCGCAAGTATGAAGTCTGTTGGGGATGAGAGAGCTTGGGAAGTGAGTCAGTTGTTGTTCGCTGATGATACAGCGCTGGTGGCTGATTCATGTGAGAAACTGCAGAAGCTGGTGACTGAGTTTGGTAAAGTGTGTGAAAGAAGAAAGTTAAGAGTAAATGTGAATAAGAGCAAGGTTATTAGGTACAGTAGGGTTGAGGGTCAAGTCAATTGGGAGGTGAGTTTGAATGGAGAAAAACTGGAGGAAGTGAAGTGTTTTAGATATCTGGGAGTGGACCTGGCAGCGGATGGAACCATGGAAGCGGAAATAGATCATAGGGTGGGGGAGGGGGCGAAAATTCTGGGAGCCTTGAAGAATGTGTGGAAGTCGAGAACATTATCTCGGAAAGCAAAAATGTGTATGTTTGAAGGAATAGTGGTTCCAACAATGTTGTATGGTTGCGAGACGTGGGCTATGGATAGAGTTGTGCGCAGGAGGATGGATGTGCTGGAAATGAGATGTTTGAGGACAATATGTGGTGTGAGGTGGTTTGATCGAGTAAGTAACGTAAGGGTAAGAGAGATGTGTGGAAATAAAAAGAGCGTGGTTGAGAGAGCAGAAGAGGGTGTTTTGAAATGGTTCGGGCACATGGAGAGAATGAGTGAGGAAAGATTTACCAAGAGAATATATGTGTCGGAGGTGGAGGGAACGAGGAGAAGAGGGAGACCAAATAGGAGGTGGAAAGATGGAGTGAAAAAGATTTTGTGTGATCGAGGCCTGAACATGCAGGAGGGTGAAAGGAGGGCAAGGAATGCAGTGAATTAGAGCGATGTGGTATACCGGGGTTGACGTGCTGTCAGTGGATTGAATCAAGGCATGTGAAGCGTCTGGGGTAATACATGGAAAGCTGTGTAGGTATGTATATTTGCGTGTGTGGACGTATGCATATACATGTGTATGGGGGTGGGTTGGGCCATTTCTTTCGTCTGTTTCCTTGCGCTACCTCGCAAACGCGGGAGACAGCGACAAAGCAAAAAAAAAAAAAAAAATATATATATATATATATATATATATATATATATATATATATATATATATATATATATATTTTTATACTATTCGCCATTTCCCGCGTTAGCGAGGTAGCGTTAAGAACAGAGGACTGAGATTTTGAGATAATATCCTCACTTGGCCCCCTTCTCTGTTCCTTCTTTTGGAAAATTAAAAAAAAACGAGAGGGGAGGATTTCCAGCCCCCCGCTCCCTCCCCTTTTAGTTGCCTTCTACGACACGCAGGGAATACGTGGGAAGTATTCTTTCTCCCCTATCCCCAGGGATATACTTCCCACGTATTCCCTGCGTGTCGTAGAAGGCGACTAAAAGGGAAGGGAGCGGGGGGCTGGATATCCTCCCCTCTCTTTTTTTTTTTTTTCTTTTTAATTTTTCCAAAAGATGGAACAGAGAAGAGTTCCAGGTGAGGATATTCCCTCAAAGGCCCAGTCCTCTGTTCTTAACGCTACCTCGCTATCGCGGGAAATAGCGAATAGTATAAAAAAAAAAAAAAAAAAAAAAAAAATATATATATATATATATATATATATATATATATATATATATATATATATATATATATATATATATATATATATATATATATATATATATATATATATCTTTCTTTTTCTTTCAAGCTATTCGCCATTTCCCGCATTAGCAAGGTAGCGTTAAGAACCGAGGACTGGGCTTCTGAGAGAATATCCTCACCTGGCCTCGTTCTCTGTTCCTTCTTTTGGAAAATAAAAAAAAAAAAGAGAAGGGAGGATTTCCAGCCCCCCGCTACCTCCCCTTTTAGTCGCCCTCTACGACACGCAGGGAATACGTGGGAAGTATTCTTTCTACCCAATCACTTATATATATATTTATTTTGCTTGGCTCTGTCTCCTGCGTTAGCGAGGTACCGCAAAGAAACAGACGAGAGAATGGCCCAATCCCCCTACATACACATATATATATATATATATATATATATATATATATATATATATATATATATATATATATATATATATATATATATATATATATATATATATATATATATATATATATATATATATATATATTATACATTTATATTTTATTATACTTTGTCGCTGTCTCCCGCGTTTGCGAGGTAGCGCAAGGAAACAGACGAAAGAAATGGCCCAACCCCCCCCCTCCATACACATGTATATACATACGTCCACACACGCAAATATACATACCTACAGAGCTTTCCATGGTTTACCCCAGACGCTTTACATGCCTTGCTTCAATCCACTGACAGCACGTCAACCCCGGTATACCACATCGCTCCAATTCACTCTATTCCTTGCCCTCCTTTCACCCTCCTTCATGTTAAGGCCCCGATCACACAAAATCTTTTTCACTCCATCTTTCCACCTCCTATTTGGTCTCCCTCTTCTACTTGTTCCCTCCACCTCCGACACATATATCCTCTTGGTCAATCTTTCCTCACTCATCCTCTCCATGTGCCCAAACCACTTCAAAACACCCTCTTCTGCTCTCTCAACCACGTTCTTTTTATTTCCACACATCTCTCTTACCCTTACGTTACTCACTCGATCAAACCACCTCACACCACACATTGTCCTCAAACATCTCATTTCCAGCACATCCATCCTCCTGCGCACAACTCTATCCATAGCCCACGCCTCGCAACCATACAACATTGTTGGAACCACTATTCCTTCAAACATACCCATTTTTGCTTTCCGAGATAATGTTCTCGACTTCCACACATTCTTCAAGGCCCCCAGGATTTTCGCCCCCTCCCCCACCCTATGATCCACTTCCGCTTCCATGGTTCCATCCGCTGCCAGATCCACTCCCAGATATCTAAAACACTTCACTTCCTCCAGTTTTTCCCCATTCAAACTCACCTCCCAATTGACTTGACCCTCAACCCTACTGTACCTAATAACCTTGCTCTTATTCACATTTACTCTTAACTTTCTTCTTCCACGGACTTTTCCAAACTCAGTTACCAGCTTCTGCAGTTTCTCACATGAATCAGCCACCAGCCCTGTATCATCAGCGAACAACAACTGACTCACTTCCCAAGCTCTCTCATCCCCAACAGACTTCATACTTGCCCCTCTTTCCAAAACTCTTGCATGTACCTCCCTAACAACCCCATCCATAAACAAATTAAACAACTATGGAGACATCACACACCCCTGCCGCAAACCTACATTCGCTGAGAACCAATCACTTTCCTCTCTTCCTACACGTACACATGCCTTACATCCTCGATAAAAACTTTTCACTGCTTCTAACAACTTTCCTCCCACACCATATATTCTTAATACCTTCCACAGAGCATCTCTATCAACTCTATCATATGCCTTCTCCAGATCCATAAATGCTACATACAAATCCATTTGCTTTTCTAAGTATTTCTCACATACATTCTTCAAAGCAAACACCTGATCCACACATCCTCTACCACTTCTGAAACCACACTGCTCTTCCCAAATCTGATGCTCTGTACATGCCTTCACCCTCTCAATCAATACCCTCCCATATAATTTACCAGGAATACTCAACAAACTTATACCTCTGTAATTTGAGCACTCACTCTTATCCCCTTTGCCTTTGTACAATGGCACTATGCACGCATTCCGCCAATCCTCAGGCACCTCACCATGAGTCATACATACATTAAATAACCTTACCAACCAGTCAACAATACAGTCACCCCCTTTTTTAATAAATTCCACTGCAATACCATCCAAACCTGCTGCCTTGCCGGCTTTCATCTACCAAATCATTTTCCCTAACCCTCTCACTTTGCACACCACCTCCACCAAAACACCCTATATCTGCCACTCTATCATCAAACACATTCAACAAACCTTCAAAATACTCACTCCATATCCTTCTCACATCACCACTACTTGTTTTCACCTCCCCATTTGCGCCCTTCACTGAAGTTCCCATTTGCTCCCTTGTCTTACGCACTTTATTTACCTCCTTCCAGAACTTTTTATTCTCCCTAAAATTTAATGATACTCTCTCGCCCCAACTCTCATTTGCCCTTTTTTTCACCTCTTGCACCTTTCTCTTGACCTCCTGTCTCTTTCTTTTATACATCTCCCACTCAATTTCATTTTTTTCCAGCAAAAATCGTCCAAATGCCTCTCTATTCTCTTTCACTAATACTCTTACTTCTTCATCCCACCACTCACTACCCTTTCTAATCAACCCACCTCCCACTCTTCTCATGCCACAAGCATCTTTTGCGCAATCCATCACTGATTCCCTAAATACATCTCATTCCTCCTCCACTCCCCTTACTTCCATTGTTCTCACCTTTTTCCATTCTGTACTCAGTCTCTCCTGGTACTTCCTCACACAGGTCTCTTTCTCAAGCTCACTTACTCTCACCACCCTCTTCACCCCAACATTCATTCTTCTTTTCTGAAAACCAATACAAATCTTCACCTTAGCCTCCACAAGATAATGATCAGACATCCCTCCAGTTGCACCTCTCAGCACATTAACATCCAAAAGTCTCTCTTTCGCACGCCTGTCAATTAACACGTAATCCAATAACGCTCTCTGGCCATCTCTCCTACTTACATAAGTATACTTATGTATATCTCGTTTTTTAAACCAGGTATTCCCAATCATCAGTCCTTTTTCAGCACATAAATCTACAAGCTCTTCACCATTTCCATTTACAACACTGAACACCCCATGTATACCAATTATTCCCTCAACTGCCACATTACTCACCTTTGCATTCAAATCACCCATCACTATGACCCGGTCTCGTGCATCAAAACCACTAATACACTCATTCAGCTGCTCCCAAAACACTTGCCTCTCTTGATCTTTCTTCTCATGCCCAGGTGCATATGCACCAATAATCACCCACCTCTCTCCATCAACTTTCAGTTTTACCCATATTAATCGAGAATTTACTTTCTTACACTCTATCACATACTCCCACAACTCCTGTTTCAGGAGTATTGCTACTCCTTCCCTTGCTCTTGTCCTCTCACTAACCCCTGACTTTACTCCCTAGACATTCCGAAACCACTCTTCCCCTTTACCCTTGAGCTTCGTTTCAGTCAGAGCCAAAACATTCAGGTTCCTTTCCTCAAACATACTACCTATCTCTCCTTTTTTCACATCTTGGTTACATCCACACACATTTAGGCACCCCACTCTGAGCCTTCGAGGAGGATGAGCACTCCCCGCGTGACTCCTTCTTCTGTTTCCCATTTTAGAAAGTTAATACAAGGAGGGGAGGATTTCTGGCCCCCCGCTCCCGTCCCCTCTAGTCGCTTTCTACGACACGCGAGGAATACGTGGGAAGTATTCTTTCACCCCTATCCCCAGGGATAATATACATATATATATATACATATACACATACACACACATACACATACATACGCACATATACACACACACACACATACATATATATACATGTGAGAAATGTAAGAAACAATTTAGAAAACTGAAACTTCTAGCTTGAAATGAATGAAAAAAATGAATGTCACATAATGGTTCAACCTCTGGCTATGGAAAAAAGGAAATGTATAATTTATTTACACAAACGTCAATAGCAGTTCTCATCAATTTAACCACTGTATCAATAAGCTTCAATGTCTAAGCTACATTTTTCTCCAATTTCACTATTTTCCTTCACATTTTCAATTGTGTCTGAAGGTTCTACTTCAAGAGTGACTGTTTTTCCAGTAAGGAAAATTAAATCTATATGGACATAAAGTGAATTTTTAACTCCATATAAACAAACAGTTTTGATGTATAGGCTCTTATTTCTCTACTGTGCCAAGCTAGCACTTACTTTACTTTGTGTTCCAAGCACAATCTTCCTAGACACATGCATCCAAAAGTTTAATAAAAGCTTGTAACTTCTAAAGTTGTATAGACTACAGCATGATCATACACAATAACGATCCCAGACAAAAAGAAAACTTGATGACTTTTAAAGTTGTATAGATTACAGCAAGGTAATACCCAATAATGAGACCAGACGAAAAAAAAATTTGGTTGTTAATAATAACATTTAACTTAGCACAATGCAGCATTACGTCAATACATCATAGTATTTCTCTCCACCGGCCATCTATTGGTTACCAAAAGCCAACATGTAGCAGGGATGTCTTCCTCAAGAGGTATTATTTCTCTGATACCTACACACTATACTGTAAAAGGAAATTTTCCCAGTAAGGAGAGTACCTATACATTCATGGAGAACAAATTTCCAACATTTGATTTAGGCTCACATTAAAGCTTCCTCTTCTTAAATGGAAGTTACATACATAGTAAGTGATGTTCAGAGCAAATTTGTTTACCATGAATCTTATTTTACACAGTAAAAGGGGGAAATGTGTTCTAAACCCCCTGACTCCCTCACTTAAAACCAGTATTCTTACTATGTGACATGTCAGACACAAATAGAAAATAAAATACTAATCAAATACTATCTAATTATGCAATATAAAACTCTAATTCTCCAAGACAACCATCCTTTCTTCAAATGGAGGATATAATCCTTGAAAATGGTGCCCAAAAGAAATCTGTTCCAGGCCCTTCCCCAGGATCCAGTTTTCTTACTATGTGATATCAGACAAATAAGAAATCAAATACTACTTAACATTGCAATATCAGACTACATAGAGGTACTCATTCTTACGTGCCAAAAGCTATGGAAGTTAAGCAATTGTTGGTCTGAGCAGAGGTTACTGGAGGGTCATCACAGCTGTCAGTAGGTAAAAGAGGCCTTAAACTCACCAAGAACACAGAAGCAGCAACCCTATCAACATCTCCAGTGAGCTTGATGTTGTGTATTTTCTATTACTTCTCAAGCCTCACATTATCCTTAACTTATGAAGAAGGCTTGGTAGTTGAAGAGTCTCCCCTCTTCATGCTGTAAGTATTCATGCAGCTTCAGTACCTTTGAACAGATGATGGTAGAAGTTATCAATACCATTTTCTGATTCAGATCTTTCCAATCTTAGTCCCATCATTTTTTCAATCTTCTCAGTCAATAAGTATCTCAATCAGGATATTATCTTAAATAACAGTGAGGAAGATTGAACCATGGAGATTTTGATCTTTTCTACACTCCTCATTACAAAACGAATTACGTCCACTCTCGAGGGCACGAACGTTGTGACTGATATATATATATATATATATATATATATATATATATATATATATATATATATATATATATATATATATATATATATATATATATATATATATATATATATATATATATATATATATATTCATAAACATATGTACAAAATTCATACTGTCTGCCTTTATTCATTCCCATCGCCACCTCGCCACACATGGAATAACAACCCCCTCCCCCCTCATGTGTGTGAGGTAGCGCTAGGAAAAGACAACAAATGCCCTATTCGTTCACAATCAGTCTCTAGTTGTCATGTAATAATGCACCGAAACAACAGCTCCCTTTCCACATCCAGGCCCCACAGAACTTTCCATGGTTTACCCCAGACGCTTCACATGCCCTGTTTCAATCCATTGACAGCATGTGGACCTCGGTATACCACATCGTTCCATTTCACTCTATTCCTTGCACCCCTTTCGCCCTCCTGCATGTTCAGGCCCCGATCACTCAAAATCTTTTCGAATCATTCTTTCCACCTCTAATTTGGTCTCCAACTTCTCCTCGTTCCCTCCATCTCTGACACATATATCCGCTTGGTCAATCTTTCCTCACTCATTCTCTCCATGTGACCAAACCATTTCAAAACACCCTCTTCTGCTCCCTCAACCACATTCTTTTTATTACCACACATCTCTCTTACCATATTATTACTTCCTCGATCAAACCACCTCACACCACATATTGTCCTGAAACATCTCATTTCGAGCACATCCTCCCTCCTGCGCACAACTCTATCCATAGCCCACGCCTCGGAAACATACAACATTGTTGGAACTACTATTCCTTCAAGCATACCCATTTTTGCTTTGCGAGATAATATTCTCTACTTTCACACATTCTTAAAGGCTCCCAGAAATTTCGCCCCCTCCCCTACCCTATGATTCACTTCCGCTTCCATGGTTACATCTGCTGCCAAATCCACTCCCAGATACCTAAAACACTTCACTTCCTCCAGTCTTTCTCCCTCCAAACTTACCTCCCAATTGATTTGACCCTCAACCTTACTGTACCTAATAACCTTGCTCTTATTCACATTTACTCTCAAATTTCTTTTTCACACACTTTACCAAACACAGTCACCAGCTTCTGCAATTTTTCACATGAATCTGCCACCAGCGCTGTATCATCAGCGAACAACAACTGACTCTTTTCCCAAGCTCTCTCATCCACAACAGACTTCATACTTGCTCCTCTTTCCAAAATTCTTGCATTCGCCTCCCTAACGACCCCATCCAGAAACCAATTAAACAACCATGGAGACACCACACACCCCTGCCGCAAACCTACATTCATTGAGAATCAATCACTTTCCTCTCTTCCCACACGTACACATACCTTACATCCTCGATAAAAACTTTTCACTGCCTCTAACAACTTGCCTCCCACACCATATATTCTTAAAACCTTCCACAGAGCATCTCTATCAACTCTGTCGTATGCCTTCTCCAGATCCATAAATGCCTCATACAAATCCATTTGCTTTTCTAAGTATTTCGCACATACCTTCTTCAAAGTAAATTCCTGATCCACATATCCTCTACCACTTCTGAAACCACACTGCTCTTCTTCAATCTGATGCTCTGTACATGCCTTCACCCTCTCAATCAATACCCTCCCATATAATCTCCCATGATTACTCAAAAACTTATACATCTGTAATTTGAGCACTCACTCTTATTCCCCTTGCCTATGTACAATGGCACTATGCAAGCATTCCGCCAATCCTCATTCACCTCACATGAATCATACATACATTAAATTACATTACGAACCAGTTAACAATACAGTCACCCCCTTTTTTAATAAATTCTACTGCAATACCATCCATACCATACCAACTGCCTTGCCGGCTTTCATCTTCCGCAAACCTTTTACTACCTCTTCTCTGTTTACCAAATAATTTTCATTAACCCTCTTACTTTGAACACCACCTCGACCAAAACACTCTATATCTGCCACTCAATCATCAAAAGCATTCAACAAACCTTCAAAATGCTCACTGCATCTCCTTCTCACATCACCACTACTTGTTATCACCTCCCCATTTGCCCTCTTCACTGAAGTTCCCATTTGTTCCCTTGTGTAACGCACTTTATTTACCTCCTTCCAAAACATCTTTTTATTCTCCCTAAAATTTAATGATACTCTCTCACCCCAACTCTCATGTGCCCTCTTCTTCACCTCTTGACCTCCTGCCTCTTTCTTTTATACATCTCCCAGTCCAAATGCCTTTCTCTTCTCTTTCACTAATATTTTTACTTTTTCATCCCACCACTCACTACCTTTCTAATCTGCCCACCTCCCACGCTTCTCATAACACAAGCATCTTTTGCGCAAGCCATCACTGCTTCTTAAATACATCCCATTCCTCCCCCGCTCCCCTTACCTCCTTTGTTCTCACCCTTTTCCATTCTGTACTCAGTGTCTTCTGGTACTTCCTCACACAAGTCTCCTTCCCAAGCTCACTTGCTCTCACCACTCTTTTCACCCAAACATTCTCTCCTCTTTTCTGAAAATATCTACAAATCTTCACCTTCGCCTCCACAAGATAATGATTAGACATCCCTCCAGTTGCACCTCTCAGCACATTAATATCCAAAAGTCTCTCTTTCGCGCTCCTATCAAATAACATGTAATCCAATAACGCTGTCTGGCCATCTCTATTACTCACATAGGTATACTTATGTATATCTCTCTTTTTAAACAATGTATTCCCAATCACCAGTCCTTTTTCAGCACATAAATATACAAGGTCTTCACCATTTCCATTTACAACACTGAATACCTCAGTTACACCTATTATTCCCTCAACTGCCACATTACTCACCTTTGCATTCAAATCACCCATCAGTCTCGTGCAGCAATACTACTAACACACTCAGCTGCTCCCAAAACACTTGCCTCTCATGCTTTTTCTTCTCATCCTAGGTGCATATGCACCAATAATCACCCATCTCTCTCCATCCACTTTCAGTTTTACCCATATCAATCTAGAGTTTACCTTCTTACACTCTGTCACATACTCCCACCACTCCTGTTTCAGGAGTAGTGCTATTCCTTCCCTTGCTCTTGTCCTCTCACTAACCCCTGACTTTACTCCCAAGACATTCCGAAACCACTCTTCCCCTTTACCCTTGAGCTTCGTTTTACTCAGAGCCAAAACATCCAGGGTTGTGTCCTCAAACATACTTCAAAAAGTTTTTTTTTTCTTTCGCCAATAAATTGTCTTCTTCATCCCACCAATCATTACCCTTATTAATCTGCAACAACTCCCACCTTTCTCATGCCATATGCATTTTTGCACATGCCATCACCACTTCCCTAAATTCATCCCATTTCTCAAACACTCCCCTCACGTCATTTGCTCTCACCTATTGCCATTCTACCCTCAGTCTCCCCTAGTACTTCCTCACACAAGTGTCCTTTCCGAGCTCACTTACTCTTAACACTTTCTTCTCCCCAACATATATTCATTTTCATTTTTTGAAGACTTCTACAAATCTTAACCTATGCCTCCACAAGACTTTTCCAAACTGTTTTTCCCCTTTACCCTTGAGCTTCGCTTCACTCAGAGCCAAAACATCCAGGTTTTTTTCCTCAAACATACTAACAATCTCTCCTTTCTTCTCATCTTGGTTACATACACACACATTCAGACATCCCCAGTCTGAGCCTTCGAGGAGGATAAGCACTCCCCGCGTGACACCTTTTTCTGTTTCCCCTTTTAATATGTGTGTGTGTGTGTGTGTGTGTGTGTGTGTATGTATGTGTGTGTGTGTGTATGTGCATCTAGCGAGTGATGCTGTAGTTACAGTGTTTAAAATATCTCTTACGATAGTATTGTGTAAATGCTACTATTATAGACTGTAACTGATATCTTCCCCAGCAGCGAATATTCCCAGAGATGTACATGTATTTACGTTTCTGTTCTCCTAGTCTTTATAAACTTATGAGAGGAGTTCCTGCTGCACCACTTAGAAGAAAGAGATGATGTTGGTCTGGAACTTGACTACTTTTCTTGCTTTTCACTTTAACCACCTAGATTTTTTTCATTTTTTCATAAATCTTATCATGAAAGTACATTTGATTACAAAATGAACATTTGATGTGAGTTTCTTTTTCAAGAATCTTGAAATCTATTTGTTAACTGTAATTACTTAACATCACAAGAACATAATATTATCATAATGATAAGACCCAGGATGACACGCAATGATCAGTCTGAGTCTGAACCACCCGACCTCCTCGCTTGCACAGTAAAGTTGCCGATCAACGTCATCATTTTCAAATCCTTCCAGTGCCTTTCTCCCTGTCAGGCTACCTGGGGCGCTGCTGGAAGCACTGGTCCAAGAAGCAGTCCTAACACTGTCACCTGGAGCAGCCAGCCACAAGGCGCCACTTCACCGTTCTCATCCAGTATTGACAAAAGAATCCAAGGTAAAGCATCCGGAAAATCCCTCCAGAGGAGGAAACCGAGCGGCGGGTCTTCTGATGGATGGGTCTCTCCGGCCGTAACTCAGCTATTCAGATCTCCCAGGGTAATGTCGGTTCCTTGTTGATCTTTTACCCTCGATGAATTTATTACTGCGGTTTTAAGACTTGAAAAAGAATATAATTTTGCCTTTTCCATGTACAGGTTAATCTGTCGAGTCTCTTTATTAAGACATCTTCAGCAGGATACTTGAGGATGAGTTGTACACTGACTGAAATCTCTAGACACCAAGTTACATTGTGAAAAACGTGAACTAGTGATTCTTCTCTTTAGCATTCGATAAAGAGTCATGGATTTAGTCTTTCTTGACAGAAAGGCTAAATCCATGACTCTTTATCGAATGATGCATCACACAAAAACAGGAAAATCGTCCAAGATTCAAGTCTCTCTTATCAGGGTAAGTTATATACTAGGTTTATGACAAAGATGTTGCAGAGAACACTATACAAGGAACAAAAGTGTTTCTGTGTAGGGGTTAATACCATTTAGTCGGAGAGTCTGATGCACACAGACAGGATTGCCTCAATCATCATCTTGCGTACATCGTGCAATGAGTCAAATACAATCGTTGAATAGACCTGTATTTTATCTGTTTGCACCTTCCTCTCACAAGGTAAGAGTAATTTTCCTGTTAGTACATCCTTGATGCTAACTCCTAAACAACCAGTATTTGGCAAATATCGCACTTCGAGATTCCAACAATGTTATATGGTTGCGAGGCATTGGGTTGTGTGGAGGAGGGTAAATGTATTAAAAATGACATGTTTGAGGACAATATGTGGTGTGAGGTGGCTTCATCGAGTAAGTATTGTAAGGGTAAGAGAGATGTGTGGTAATATAAAGAGTGCGGTTGAGAGAGCAGAGGAGGGTGTATTGAAATGGTTTGGTCACATGGAGAGAATGAGTGAGGAAAGATTGACAAAAAGTATATATGTGTCATAGTTGAAGAGAACAAGAAGTGGGAGACCAACTTGGAGGCGGAAGGATAGAGTGAACAAGATTTTGAGCGATCGGAGACTGATCATATGAAATAGTGAAAACCGTGCAAGGGATAAAGTGAATTAGAGCGATGTGGTATACCGGGGTCGACGTGCTGTATAAAGACAAAATGGTATTCATTTATTTATCAACGATACTTTGTCGCTGTCTCCCGCGTTAGCGAGGTAGCACAAGGAAACAGACGAAAGAATGGGCCAACCCACCCACATATACATGTATACACATACACGTCCACACACGCACATATACATACCTATGCATTTCAACTTATACATGTATATACATACACAGACATATACATATATACACAGGTACATGATTCAAATTTCCTGCCTTTATTCTTTCCCGTCGCCACCCCGCCACACATGAAATGACAACCCCCCTCCCCCCGCACACGCGCGAGGTAGAACTAGGAAAAGACAACAAAGGCCACATTCGTTCACACTCAGTCTCTAGCTGTCATCTGTAATGCACCGAAAACACAGCTCCTTTTCACATCCAGGCCCAACAAAACTTCCCATGGTTTACCGAGACGCTTCACATGCCCTGGTTCAATCCATTGACAGCACGGCGACCCCGGCGACCACGTCGTTCCAATTCACTCTATTCCTTGCACACCTTTCACCCTCCTGCATGTTCAGGCCCCGAGCGCTCAAAATTTTTTTCACTCCATCCTTCCATATCCAATTTGGTCTCTCACTTCTCCTCGTTCCCTCCAACTATGACACATATATCTGTTTTGTCAATCTTTCCTCTCTCATTCTCTCCATGTGACCAAACCATTTCAGTACACCCTCTTCAGCTTTCTCAAACAAACTCTTTTTATTAACAAACATCTATCTTAACCTGTTATTGCTTACTCGATCAAACCACCTCACACCACATTTTTCCTCAAACATCTCATTTCCAACACTTCCACTATCCTCCGCACAACCCTATCTATAGCCCACGTCTCGCAACCATATACCATTGTTGGAGCCACCTTTCATTCAAACATGCCAATTTTTGCTTTCCGAGATAATGTTCTCGCCTTCCACATATTTATCAACGCTCCCAGATCTTATGCCCCTTCCCCCACCCTGTGACTCACTTCCGCTTCCATGGTTCCATCCGCTGCCAAATCCACTCCCAAATATCTAAAACACTTTACTTCCTCCAGTTTTTCTCCATTCAAACCTACCTCCCAATTGTCTTGACCCTCAACCCTACTGTACCTAATAACCTTACGCTTATTCATGATTACTTTCAGCTTTCTTCTTTCACACACTTTACCAAACTCAGTCACCAGCTATTGCAGTTTCTCACCCGAATCAGCCACCAGCGATGTATAATCAGCAGACAATAACGGACTCACTTCCAAAACGCTCTCATCCACAACTGACTACATGCTTGCCCCTCTCTCCAAAACTTCCATTCACCTGCCTAACAACCCCATAGATAAACAAATTAAACAACCATTGATAATCAATCACGCATCCCTTCCGCAAAACGACATTCACTGGGAACAAATCACTTTCCCCTCTTCCTACTCGTACATATGCCTGACATCCTCGGTAAAAACTATTCACAACTCCTAGCAAATTGCCCACACCATATACTCTTAATACCTTCCAAAGACCATCTCAATCAACTCTATCATAAGCCTTCTCCAGATCCATAAATGTTACATACAAATCCATTTGTTTTTCTAAGTATTTCTCACATACATTCTTCAAAGCAAACACCTGATCCACACATCCTCTACCACTTCTGAAACAACACTGCTCTTCCCCAATCTAATGCTCTGGACTTGTCTTGGCCCTCTCTTCCTACTCGTACACATACCTTACATCCTCCATATAAACTTTTCGCTGCTTCTAACAACTTGCCTCCCTCACCATATATTCTTAATACCTTCCACAGAGCATCTCTGTCAACTCTATCAAATGCCTTCTCCAGATCCATGAATGCTGCATACAAATCCATTTGCTGTACTAAGTATTTCTCACATACATTCTTCAAAGCAAACACCTGATCCACATATCCTTTACCAATTCTGAAACCAAACCGCTCTTCCTCAATCTAATGCTCTGGACATGTTTTGACCCTCTCAATCAATACCCTCTCATATAATTTCTCAGGAATACTCAACAAACTTATATCTCAGTAATTTGAACACTTACTTTTATCCCCTTTGCCTTTACACAATGGCACTATCCATACATTCCGCTAATCCTCAGGCACCTCACCATGAGCCATACATACACTCAATATCCTCACCAACCAGTCAACAACACAGTCACCCCCTTTTTTTAATGAATTCCACTGCTATACCATTAAAAACCGCCGCCTTTCCGGCTTTCATCGTCCGAAAAGTTTTTACTACTCCTTCTCTGTTTACCAAATCATTCTCCCTAACCCTCTCACTTCGCGCACCACCTCGACTAAAACACTCGATATCTGCCACTTTATCATCAAACACATTCAACAAACCTTTAAAATACTTACTCCATATCCTTCTCACCGCCAATATTTGTTATTACCTCCCCATTAGCCCCCTTCACCGATGTTCCCTTTAGTTTTCTTGTCATACGCACTATATTTACCTCCTTACAAAACATCTTTTTATTCTCCCTAAAATCTAATGATATTCTCTCACCTCAACTCTCATTTGCCCTCTTTTTCACCTCTTGCACCTTTCTCTTGACCTCTTGCCTCTTTCTTTTATACATCTCTCAGTCATTTGCACTATTTCCCCGCAAATATCGTCCAAATGCTTCTCTCTTTTCTTTCACTAATAATCTTATTTCTTCATCCCACCACTCACTACCCTTTCTAATCTCCCCTCCTTCCACGCTTATCATACCAAATCATCTTTTGCGCAAGCCATCACTGCTTCCCTAAATACATCCCATTCCTCCCCCACTCCCCAAATATCCTTTGCTCTCACCTTTTCCATTCTGCACCTAGTCTCTCCTGGTACTTCCTCACACAAGTCTCCTTCCCAAGCTCACTTACTCTCACCGCTTTCCTCACCCCAACATTCTCTCTTCTTTTCTGAAAACCTATACAAATTTTCAAGTTTGCCTCCACAAAATAATATTCAGATATCCCTCCTGTTGCACCTCTCAGCACATTAACATCCAAAAGTCTCTCGCGCGCCTATCAATTCACTCTCTGGCCATTTCTCCTACTTACATACGTATACTTATGTATACCTCTCTTTTTAAACCACTCACTAGTTCTTTTTCAGCACACAAATCTACAAGCTATTCACCATTTCCATTTACAACACTGAACTCCCCATGTACACCAATTATTCCCTCAACTGCCACATTACTTACCTTTGCATTCAAATCACCCATCACAATAACCCGGTCTCCTGCACCAAAACTACTAACACACTCACTCAGCTGCTCCCAAAGCACTTGCCCCTCATGATCTTTCTTCTCATGCCTAGGTGAATAGGCACCAATGATCACCTATCTCTCTCCGTCCACTTTTAGTTTTACCTATATCACTCTAGAGTTTAGTTTCTTACACGCTATCACATACTCCCACCACTCCTGTTTCAGGAGTAGTGCTACTCCTTCCCTTGCTCTTGTCCTCTCACCAACCCCTGTCTTTACTCCCAAAACATTTCAAAGCCACTCTTCCCCTTTTTCCTTGAGCTTCGTTTCACTCAGAGCCAAAACATTCAGGTTGCTTTCCTGAAACATACTATCTATCTCGCCTTTTTCTCATATTAGTTGCATCCACACTTATTTAGACACCTCAATCTGAGCCTTCGAGGCCCGCGTGTCATTTTATGTGTTGCGGGGAGGCGACGGGAATGAATAAAGGCAGCAAGTATAAATTATGTTTTTGTTTATATATGTATATGTGTGTGTGCATGTATATATATATAAGTATATGTTGAAATATGTAGGTATGTATATGTGCGTGTGTGGACGTTTTTTGTATTTTCAATTCTTTCTTTCATACTATTCGCTATTCCCGCGTCAGCAAGGTAGCGTTAAGAACAAAGGACTGGGCCTCTGAGGGAATATACACACCTGGCCCCCTTCTCTGTTCCTTCTTTTGTGAAAATAAAAAAAAAAAATAAACGAGAGGGGAGGATTTCCAGCCACCCGTTTCCTCTCCTTTTAGTCGCCTTTTACGACAAGCAGGGAGTACGTGCGAAGTATTCTTTCTCCCCTATTCTCGTCGCCACCCCACCACACATGAAACAAGCACCCACCTCCCCCTGTGCGCTCAAGGTGGCGATGAGAAAAGACAACAAAGGCTCATTCGTTCACACTCAGCCTCTAGCTGTTGTTTGTATTGCACCGAAACAACAGCTCCCTTCCACATCGAGGCCCAATAAAACTTGCCATGGTTTACCCCAGACACTTCACATGCCCTGGTTCGATCTATTGACAGCACGTCGACCTCGGTATACCACATCGTTCTAATTCACACTATTCCTTGCACACCTTACACCCGCCTTTATATTCAGGCCCCGATCGCTGAAAATCTTCTTCATTCCATCCCTCCACCTTCAATTTAGTCTCCTACTTCTCCTCGTTCCCTCCACGTTTGAGAGATATGTCCTCTTTTTCAATCTTTCCTCACTCATTCTCTCCATGTGACCAAACCATTTCAAAACACCCTCTTCTACTCTCTCAACCACTCTTTATATATCTCTTACCCTTTCATTACTGTCTCTATCAAACCATTTCATTTCCCCCAAACATTTCATTTCCAACACATCCACCCTCCTCCGCACAACCCTGTCTATAGCCCGTGCTTCGCAACCATATAACATTGTCGGAGCCACTATTCCTTCAACATACCCTTATTTGCTCTCCGAGATAACGTTCTCGCCTTCCACACATTCTTCAATGCTCCCAGAACCTTCACTCCCCTCCCACACCCGGTGACTAACTTCTACTTCTATGGCCCCATCCGTTGCTAAATCCACTCCCAGAAGTCTAAAACACTTCACTTCCTCCAGTTTTTCTCAATTCAAACTTACCTCCCAAAATACTTGTCCCTCAACCCTACTGAACATAATAACCTTGCTCTTATTCACACTTACGCTTAGTTTTCTTCTTTTACACACCTTACCATACTCAGTGACCAACATTCTGCAGCTTCTCACCCGAGTCAGCCACAATCGCTGTATCATCAGCGAACAACAAATGCCTCATTTCCAAAGCCCTCTCATCCAAAACAGACTGCATACTTGCCCCTCTCTCCAACACTCTTGCATTCATCTCCTTAGCCACCCCATCCATAATCAAAGTAAAGAACCATGGAGACATTAGGCACCCTGCGGCAGACCGACATTCACTTGGAACCAATCACTTCTCTCTCTTCCTACTCGTAGACATGCTTTACATCCTCGATAAATACTTTTCACTGCTTCTAGCAACATACCTTCTACACAATATACTCTTAATACCTTCCACAAAGTATTTCCATCAAATCTATCACATGGCTTCGCCAGATCCATGAATCCATCTGTTTCTCTAAGTATTTCTCACATAAATTATTCAAAGTAAAACACCTGATCCACACATGCTCTACCACTACTAAAACCACACTGTCCTTCCCCAATCTGATGCTCTGTACATGCCTTTACCCTCTCAATCATACTCTCATAAATAATATCCCAGGAGTACTTAACAAACTTATATCTCTGTAATTTGAACACTCACCTTTATTCCCTTTGCCTTGATACAGTGGCACTGTGCCTGTATTCCGACAATCTTCACGTACTTCACCATGGACGATACATACAATGAGTATCCTTACGAACCAGTCAACAGCACAATCACCCCCATTTTTGATAAATTCCACCGCAATACCATCCAATTCCGCCGCTTTGCCGGTTTTCATCTTCCGGAAAACTTTCACTACCTCTTCTCTATTCACCAAACCATTTTCTCTTACCTCTCACTTCGCACACCACCTCGACCAAAACACACTATATCTGCCACTCTATCATCAACCACATTCATGAAACCTTCAAAATAATCATTCCATGTCCTTTTCGCTTCACCACTACTTGCTATTGCCTCCTAATTAGCCCCTTTCACCGATGTTCCCATTTGTTCTCCCTTCTTACGCACATTATTTACCTCCTTCCAGAACATATTTTTACTCTCTCTGAAATTCAATGACACTGTTTCACCCTAATTCTCATTTGCCCTCATTTCCACCTGTTCCACCTTTCTTTTGACCTCCACTTCATTCTTTTACACATCTCCTAGTCATTCGGACTACTTCCCCGCAAAAATCGGCCAAACGCCTCTCCCGTCTCTTTCACTAGCAATCATACTTCTTCCTCACACCACTCACTACCCTTTCTAATCTGCCCACCTCCCAACTTTCTCATGCCATAAGTATCTTTTGAGCAAGCCATCACTGCTTTGCTATATACATCCCATTCCTCCCCCACTCCCCTTACGTCATTTGCTCTCACCTATTTCCATTCTGCACTCAATTTCTCCTGTTACTCCCTCAAACAAGTCTCCTTCCCAAGCTCACTTACTCTCACCGCTCTCTTCACCCCAACGTTTTCTCATCTTTTCCGAAAACCTTTACAAATGTTCACCTTCGCCTCCACAAGATAATGATCAGACATCCCTCCAGTTGCCCTTCTTAGCACATTAACATCCAAAAGTCTCTCTTTCACGCGCCTATCAATTAACACGTAAGCTAATAACGTTCGCTGGGCGTCTCTCTTACTTACATAAGTATACTTATGTATATCTTTCTTTTAAACCAGGTATTCCCAATCACCAATCCTTTTTCAGCACACAAATCTACAAGCTCCTCACCATTTCCATTTACAACACTGAACACCCCATGTACACCAATTATACCCTCAACTGCCACATTAATCACATTTGCATTCAAATCACCCAATACTTTAACTCGGTCTCGTGCATCAAATCTGCTAACACACTCTTTCAGCTGCACCCAAAACACTTGCCTCTTATGATCAGATGCATAGACACCAAAGTCACCCATCTCTCTCCATCCATTTTCAGTTTTACTCATATCAATCTAGAGTTAACTTTTTTACACTCACAGAACTCCTGCTTCAGGATTAGTGCTACTCCTTCTTTGCTCTTGTCCTCTCACCAACAACTAACTTTACCCCTAAGACATTCCCAAAGAACTCTTCTATCTTACCCTTAAACTTCCTTTCACTTAGAGCCAAAACATCTAGGCTCTTTTCTCAAACGTATTTTCTATCTTTCCTCTTTTCTCATCTTGGTTACACCCACACTCAATCTCAGCCTTCGAGGAGGATGAGCACTCCCCGCATGACTTTCTTCTATTTCCCCTTTTATGAAGTTTACATACAAGGGGGGCTAAATGCCCTTGATAAAAATAACAATGTTAATAAGAATGACAATAGAAATGATAAAGATAATGATGATAATAATAATAATAATAATAATGATAATAAATTATATGGGAGGGTATTGATTGAGAGGGTGAAGGCATGTACAGAGCATCAGATTGGGGAAGAGCAGTGTGGTTTCAGAAGTGGTAGAGGATGTGTGGATCAGGTGTTTGCTTTGAAGAATGTATGTGAGAAATACTGAGAAAAGCAAATGGATTTGTATGTAGCATTTATGGATCTGGAGAAGGCATATGATAGAGTTGATAGAGATGCTCTGTGGAAGGTATTAAGAATATATGGTGTGGGAGGCAAGTTGTTAGAAGCAGTGAAAAGTTTTTATCGAGGGTGTAAGACATGTGTACGTGTAGGAAAAGAGGAAAGTGATTTGTTCTCAGTGATTGTAGGTTTGCGTCATGGGTGTGTGATGTCTCCATGGTTGTTTACTTTGTTTATGGATGGGGTTGTTAGGGAGGTGAATGCAAGAGTTTTGGAAAGAGGGGCAAGTATGGAGTCTGTTGTGGACAAGAGAGCTTGGAAAGTGAGTCAGTTGTTGTTCGCTGATGATAGAGCGCTGGTGTCTGATTCATGTGAGAAACTGCAGAAGCTGGTGACTGAGTTTGGTAAAGTGTGTGAAAGAAGAAAGATGAGAGTAAATGTGAATAAAGCAAGGTTATTAGGTACAGTAGGGTTGAGGGTCAAGTCAATTGGGAGGTAAGTTTAGATGGAGAAAAACTGGAGGAAGTAAAATGATTTAGATATCTGGGAGTGGATCTGGCAGCGGATGAAACCATGGAAGCGGAAGTGAATCATAGGGTGGGGGAGGGGGCGAAGATTCTGGGAGCCTTGAAGAATGTTTGGAAGTCGAGAGCATTATCTCGGAAAGCAAAAATGGGTATGTTTGAAGGAATAGTGGTTCCAACAATGTTGTATGGCTGCGAGGCGTGGGCTATGGATAGAGTTGTGCGCAGGAGGATGGATGTGCTGGAAATGAGATGTTTGAGGACAATATGTGGTGTGAGGTGGTTTGATCGAGGAAGTAATGTAAGGGTAAGAGAGATGTGTGGAAATAAAAAGAGTGTGGTTGAGGGAGCAGAAGAGGGTGTTTTGAAATGGTTTTGTCACATGGAGAGGATGAGTGAGGAAAGATTGACCAAGAGGATATATGTGTCAGAGGTGGAGGGAACGAGGAGAAGTGGGAGACCAAATTGGAGGTGGAAAGATGGAGTGAAAAAGATTTTGAGTGATCGGGGCCTGAACATGCAGGAGGGTGAAAGGCGTGCAAGGAATAGAGTGAATTGGATCGATGTGGTATACCTGGGGTCGACGTGCTGTCAATGGATTGAACCAGGGCATGTGAAGCGTCTGGGGTAAACCATGGAAAGTTGTGTGGGGCCTGGATGTGGAAAGGGAGCTGTGGTTTCGGTGCATTATTACATGACAGCTAGAGACTGAGTGTGAACGAATGGGGCCTTTGTTGTCTTTTCCTAGTGCTACCTCGCACACATAAGTGGGGAGGGGTTTGTTATTCCATGTGTGTCGAGGTGGCGATGGGAATAAATAAAGGCAGACAGTATGAATTATGTACATGTGTATATATGTATATGTCTATGTGTGTATATATATGGGTACATTGAGATGTATAGGTATGTATATGTGCGTGTGTGGACGTGTATGTATATACATGTTTATGTGGGTGGGTTGGGCCATTCTTTCGTCTGTTTCCTTGCGCTACCTCGCTAACACGGGAGACTGCGACAAAGTAAAATAAATAAATAAATAACAATAATAATATTATTATTAGTGGTAATAATAATAATGATAATGTTAATAATAATGAAAGTAATGATAATAATGATAATGATGATAATAATAATGATAATAATAATGATGATGCTGATAATGATATTACTATCATTATCATTATTACTGTTATTTCTATTATTTTTATTAGTATTTTTATCATCATTATCATTTATATTATCATTATCTGTTATTTTTAGATAATAATGATAATGACAATAATGATAATGATACCAATAAATGGTTTATTGAAGAAAACTGCATCCAAGTGGTGGAGAATGTCAATGTAAAGTCAATGGGAATAGAGTATGGGGAAAGGGTGAGCGATGTGCATGGAAATACATTATACATTTTTGTGTTATTTATCATTGATATTCACCTTGGATGGGGTGGGGCTTTTCCTTTAACGGTCTGTGCGAGCTTGGATGGCTTCGATGCGGCTACCTTGCCAAACTGTAACTCAGGGCAAGGGATATCTAATGACAAAGGGTGACGCTGAGAAGATGATGGCAATAGTTCCTTTATGAACTGTTGGATGAGGTCCAAGTGATGGTTGGAGAGATTAAGAGGACCAATATGTATAGGGTCTCTTGACAGGTGGTGTAAGCAGGGGGAAGGATGACCTTGCATATCCTTTTCAGCACCTATCCTAGTCAAATTTATTGTGACCAGCAATATAGTCATAGATAAATTTCGGAAGAATCAAAATTCTTTAGATATTGAATTTAGGTTTAGGGAGTCGTAAGTGTCTTGAGTCTACGAAGAGTGTACAGACGATGGTTTGAGGACTTGATAATTGTACTGACATTACCTTCCTGCTTAGGTTATCTTTATGAGTGAAACCAAGATATACTGTGGACTGAACACCTTGGAGGAATCTGGGGACTAATGAGATATTAAGTGTTGGGAAAGGGTTGAAAGCAAGCTGATGTTCATAGCTACTGCCTTTGTTTGTCGGTGATGATGTGATCGGCAGTGGTCCAGTTTTGGATGTTTTTAGGTGTGTTCTGGTAGGTATGTGGTTCGGAGAGCTGTTGCCACCAATGGTTGGGGTCATAGACTTCCACTTAATTCGATGAAGCAGATCCATCTTTCAAGGAGAACACTCTGGGGAAGTCTACGGGCCATGGAATGAGAATTTCTCTCAACATCTCGGCCGCCTTTACTGATAATTGTAATGGTTAACTTAGTCGAAAGCCATTCTTAAGACAAGGATTGAGAGAGACACAGAGATCTTTCGTGTTTCTGGTTTGCGACAGATACTGAGGCAGTAAGTGGTGGATGAGGTCACTATGTTTTCAAACTGCTGAGAGTCTGAGGAACCTGCAGTATTAGTGAAAGCCCAACTACATATGAAACTACCCCAAAGTTGGCTGGAGATTGGGGTGATGGCAGTGTGGTTTTAGCTCAGTGAGACGTTGTTAAGCTTATCAACCAGTGTGTTGGTGATACGTATAAATCCTGATAGTCAGTTGGGTGTCTTTACCAGTGGAAGAAAGCACTGATGATGGAGCTGTGAATTTTGGCTGCCTAAAAGAACAACCCTTATACAGTTTAACTGATAAACCAATATGTGTGATACATTTATTTCTTTTTTCTTTTCCAGAGACCGTTTAAATGTATTGAATCTTCTAATTCTAGGACTGACTCAGGAAGTGTTGAGGCTGGATGGTACATTGGAATGCTGGTAGTGTAAAGGTGGGAGAGTATCTGGCAGATTATGGCGAAGTGATCGTTAATAAAGTTGAGCTGCGTCTTCAGTGGAGAGATGATTTACACAAGTAAGGAAGGTGTCTGCTAGCTCAGCCTGCTCATTTCTTCCACTTTCCTGTAACCACTGGCTGATGTCGAACTAATTTTGGTGTTGCAGTACAATAGAGAATTTGATTTTTTCTGAGTGAGTATTTCTTTTACAGGGGACACTGAGCAGGTTAGTGTTGTGGCAGAGAGCTGGGTCCTCACTGCTGCATTAGTCTCTTAATGCAAGGCGTGATCCATGGTCTGTTAGCTGGATGTCGTCTAATAGAGTTCTGGGAAAAGCGAGAGTAAGCTTCCACGATGGTGCTAATGTAGCTTGTCCATTAAGTTTCTGCTTAATTCACGCTTTTTCACTTCAGGGATATTCAATAATCCAGAGTCCAGAGCAATGAATTGCTAATTCGTTAACCGATCTGTATAATTTGATGATCATCCTAGGTGTTGCGTCGTAGTCGGGGTAGAGGAGGAAAGAGCAGTGAAACCAATGAATTTGGATAATGAGGGATGACATTGTTAGGGTACTTGGCAATGGTCAGCCATGTTTTTTAAAGTGAGATCAAGAGTGTTGTTACTATGTATAGGAAAGTCTATCATGTGTGATAGATATACTTGCTCCCGGAAATCTGTGATGTCAGTTTCATTATATTCCCAGCAGAAAATTACTTTGATACGTGAGTGCTCGACTGCATGGTAAATCAGATGATTCACTACACACATTATCTACAGAGGACGATGCGCACAGAACACAGTAAATGTTGGAGGCAGTTTATGAACTGAAGTTTTGTATAGCGAGTCAGGTTCGTATACAAAATATATAATCATAGTAACTCTTTTAATGTGAATGGCTGTTTTTACTTCATGTTCATCATGAAGTTGGACAGAGGTTCGAATAGACTCTTCAGATTTCAATATCCATGGAAATCGTTTCACCTAGAAAAGCCAGTGAATTGAGCTCAGTTTTATTTGTAATCACCAGTGCAAACACAGACCAATTCCAATTGCCAGGAAAAGAGAGCATTTTGCGAGATATTGACATACATATTTCGAGACAGTGTAAGCAGTGATTGGCGTGAAAGCAGATAAAACGATAGAAACTATCATGTTTTATTCAAGAACAATAAAAGAACCTAGAACAATATACCTAAGCCATTGAGTGCTTTTTTTCAGTTAGTCAATCATTACAAGAATATATCCAGAAAACTGAGGGTCTTTCTTTTGTTTTTTCGCTGGAGGCTTCAGTCACAGACAGAAGTCTACATCAAGGCCGGGCCTTATTTGAGCTTAATAAAAGGGACAAAGAGAAAACAAGGAAAACGTGCAAATGTTACAACAATAAAGTAATTTCCCTGCCTGGAAACTATCGCTCAATTAGCTTGACAGTCGCAGTTAGTGAACCTATGGAACTCATCATTCGAGAAAGGATCAGAAATCATTTAGAGGAACACCCCTTACTGTACACTTCTCAATGATTCTCGACGATATCGTTCACGTCTGACGGATCATCCTTATTTCTTTTCATGATACAGCCACAGAACGGTTAAAGTCAACTATTTCGATTATTGGAAAGCTTTCCATAAAGTTCCACATCAGCGGTTACTGTCAAAAGGAATCTTACATAGCATAGATGGGGTTGTACTTCTGTGGTTAAAAAATTAGTTGACCGGCCTTAAACAATAAGTTCTGATAAACGTAAATGGTACACGGCAAGAATCAACTTTTAAATCGGATTTTTTTCTCCTTCAGAATGGCCGTAATTACATCAATAAATGTTTCATTATATAGTACCTACATCTGAAGACGATACTATGCAGAGAAATATATCTACAACGAAAATCAAAACTTTATAGCTGCAAATAGACTGCGATTATTAGTGGCAAATAGATTCTTAAATCCATGAAAAAGAAAAGATGTATTATGAATTCTGTCGAACAACAGAAAGAGAGGAGGACTTGTTGTAGTGATTCTAGATGATTTCAAAACAAGCAGGCAGTACGTAGGAAGTAGTACAAAAGGCAAACAAACGTCTGGGTTTCAAGTGTAAGGCATTTGAATACGTCTTAGGAAATGATCTTCCATCCTTACAATTCACTAATGCGTTCCCAGTCTGAATACTGTGTTCAGCTTGGGTCACTTTCCTTGGAAAGAAACTTAGGCAGAAAATAGATAAGTGATTGCCAGACATATAGACAGATCAAGATTTAATTTTGCTGTGTCCACGTTGGAAGCATATCCCCATATTCCTCTCTCTAACATCCTCGTGCTGAAATCCTCTATGCAGGAAATTTCGATGTACACGAAAAGTAATTGGTTTGAGACTCCTCAGGATAAACCTGAACCAGCCAAAACCTTTTCCTCTTCCTTCTCTAACGATCAGGAACAAATACTCAAGCACCCAACGCGAGTTCCGATCGTCACATTCTTTCTTCCAACACAGTGAGTCTCTTTCGAACTTCTGCACCTGCCCACTGTTTCTGCCCTCTAAGAGTCTTCCAACCACAGTCAAACTCCAGTTGAGCATTTGGGCACATCTACCCTTAATCTTGTTTCCCATTAGGAGGGTCCAGTGGTTACCTATGAACGGCTTCTTTACTGATTTTGCCCTGAATTGGTTTTGTCTGTATGCCTCATGTTGTGCTGAACGCGTAGCAGAGGTTATCTTGGCTGGGATGGGGTCCTACATCCCATCTGCAAATCCCCCCCCCCTCTGGGGGGAAATAGTTTAGGAAATAGGAAAAAGGAAATAGTTTAATGGCCCCCTTGGGCCATTAAACTATTTCCTTCCACTTATTCCGGCATCAGATATGCTCTGAATCACAGCAAGACTGTTAATCGTGAAGTCATGATAGTAAGTGTGTCGATTTGACTTCTTGTTTTACTGATAAATCGCTTTGGTGTATAACCAACTATTTCTCCAATGCAGTTCACCCTTTCTCCTGTTTCTCCGCCCTGATGAATCTATAGCTAGCTCTCTAAATGATACAGCCGTTATTTCTGATATATTTCATTCTAATTCAAATTTAGATGATGCAGCTCCCAGTTTTCTACATTTCGCCTTTCACTTAATCTATGCCATCTTCCGTATTCTCTCGCGTGAGGCCTTGTAAGAATTCCCCCACCTCCATGTTCTCCTATTCAGCTTTTGGCTATAAATTCAGGCTTTTCCTATCTTTTGAAAGCATGCTTTGGTAGCCAGAGAGGCTTCCTGGCCGAGTATGAAATTCCAGGGTAAACTCTGTTTAATAGGGATAGGGGAAACAAAGTGGTCGGTGGTGTCTTGCTCATTATTAAAGATTATTCAAATCCCGTTATAAAACTACTGTTTTGTTGAGAATGTCCACATCATTTCTATAGAAGTTAGAGATAAACTTCGAAAGAAAATAACAGTATTGCTAGTTTATAAGCCCACTGCACGGGCACCGTAATCAGTCAGTTAAAGTTAATAATGAACAAGATTCTATCACACTAGGTAACTGTAACATACCGGTATCTAAATGGGGGAAATCCCTTTCCAATACTCTGAGCGTGGACTCTACCCAAATCTGCTTAGTCGCTCATTAATGCAATTAGTCGAGAAACTTACTCGTAACTATAATGTATTAGATTTAGTTCTAACAGCAAATGAGGATCTCGTTAATGAAGTTGAAGTTGGAGGATAGTTTAGTGCAAGTGATCATCGACAATTTACTTTATCACTTGCCAAACTACATGTAATTTTAGTCAACATGACGTTGCGAGAAATACCCAACTTGCAAATTTTAATGATCTATGCCTTGCTTTTGACAAGGAAACCTGAGATTATATGGTCAATGAAAATTATGTGAATGCAGGTTGGAAAAGCTTTACTAAGACCATTAAAGAAATGGAAGGAACATGAGGGTCATTGCATTGCAGACGGTTCATTTCTCAAAAGAAGCCAAGGTGGGGGAGCGGCTTAATGAAAAATTTGCCTGTTGTCTAAGAAAATAGCTCATAGTAAACTCAAAGAGACCAATAACCAACGCGATGAAGTAGGTTACGTAAATCAGCACAGAGAAAGTATGAGAGTTATACAATAAAGTAAAAGTGAATATGGAGCGTGTATTGCTGAAATTAACAAAAGAAGCAAAAGGAAGTTTACAGTTATGTTAGAAGTAGGAGTCATTTCTCAGTCAATTGGTCCATTCACTATAGGAAACGGTGACTTGGTTCAAAACAACGAAGCCAAGGCAAAAATCTTAAATAACTTTTTTGCATCTGAATCTACGATCGAAGACGAAGTGTATGCCTCGAATCCAAACTTCAGCGATAGGGGAGAATTGCAGAAACAAATTGGCAAAGCTGAACTTTCAGCAGTAAACGTAATGAAAAGTATATTCAAAGGCAAGCCAACTTAAGTTTTGTTCGAGAAAAGTGAGAGACATTCAAACCCTTGACTGCCCTTATCAATAAATCACTTGCTGCAGGAAAAGTACCAGATAAATGGAAGTTTGTCAATGTTACACCAATATTCATAAAAAGTAATGAGGTACTGCCCGGAAATTGTCGTTCAATTAGCTTAGCGTCTGTCGTTGAAAAATTTATGGAAACCATAATTCAAAATAGAATTGTAAACCATTTACAAGACGACCACTTGATAAACGATTCTCAGCATTGCTTTCGATGAAATCGTTCATGTCTGACAAACCTGTCAAATCTTTTTATATCATTAACATGTAAGATGCAAGTAAAGCAGTTTTATTTTCTCTCTTCTTTCTCAAAATCATTCGATAACCTTCCACATCAAAGGTTACTTAAAAAAAAATTTATCAGATGGCACTGACGGGGCTGTACTTCGTTGGATAAAAAATTGCTTGATTGGTTGTAAACAAGGAGAAGTGATTAGTTGTCATGCCTAAGAATGGCTAGATGTATCAGTCTTGGGATCAGTCTTGGTTTTCTTTCTCATATACATTAATGATATTGATAATGGGCTGTACTGCAAGATATCAAAATTCAGTGATGATACAAAGCCAGGAAATTAATCCGAAAATGATCTTAAACGTCTGTAGCTTTAATCAGACAAAACCAAAAACTGATGGACTCTGCTTGGAGGTGGCAAAGTGCATAATATTACATATCGGATACAAAAACGAAAAGGCAAACTACAGTATGAATTCCGCTAAACTACAAACGGTAAATGAGGAAAATGACTTAGGCATAATAATCGCTAGTGATTTTAACCAAGTAGGCAGTGTACAGAAGAAATGAAAAGAGTGACAAAATTCTTGGACTCATAGGTAAGGCGTTCGACTTTAAGTCCATGAAAATCATCTTTACTATCCACACTTCACTGTTCCTTCTCCATCTTGAATATTGTGTTCAATTCTGGTTACCTTACCTAGAAAAAAAAAGGAAATAGACAGGATGGAAAGAGTTCAGCGTCGATGTATCAAGAGGATTCCCGGGTTGAGAAGCAAATCCTGTGAGAGCCGATTCAACGACTTGATTCTCAAGCTTAGAAAAGAGATGGTAAAGAGATGAAGAAATGCAAGCATTCTGAGTTTGCAAACTTTGATGATCTTGATCAATTAAGCTACTTAAGATCTGATTCGCCTGATACAACTCGTAGTTATGTATACAGACTCGTGGGTAAATAAATGTTTTACCTAGAATGAGGTAGATGCACTTTGTCTTCAGTAGGATTGTTAACATATGGAATAATTTTTCAATTAGTGTGGTTTAAGAATAGACGTGAAGAATATTTCGCTTCAAGTCCATAACTTACATCATTTGCGCCTCTTTTGTCACATCGGCGATTTGCAATTCATTTTCTATAAAAATCTGCATGACCTTAGCCTTTACCACACTATTCCGTCAGAGAGGCAATGGTCTGTTGATGTTTGAATTTCTTTGTATTACTTTATAAGAGAAGGGAATGCTCGAATCCCTCCATTGCCTCACTGCTCTCATCTTTGTATTCGCTGAAATCTTTAGAACTCTTCTTAACTTAAATTTTACCAAACACTAAGAAATCATATTTCCTTCTTTCAAGTCACCAGTATGTGACTTACCTCTAATCCTCCTCTCTCAGGAAATGTGGTGAAAATGTTGCTGTAGCTTTCTACGTCTCCAAATATTCTGACAAATTGTGGCATAAGTCGTCATTTCTTTAACCTGCATATTTTTTTTCTGTTTTTTTTTTTTTCGGTTCCATTGCTATAGTCGACGGTGGAGTGACTTTCGCATCCTACCTTCTGAAGACTATTGGTCCACGGAGTTATCTGCAATCTCTTTGTTCTGTATATCTCTCTCTTTAAACCAGGTATTCCCAATCACCAGTCCTTCTTCAACACAAAAATGCACAAGCTCTTCACCACTTCCATTTGCAACACTGAACACTGCATTTACAACAATTATACCCTCAACTGCCACGTTACTCACCTTTGCATTCAAATTACCCATCACTATAACCCGTTGTGGTGCATGAAAACTGCTAACACACTCACTCAGCTACTCCCAAAACCCTTGCCTCTCATGATCTTTCTTCTCATGCCCAGGTACATAGGCCCATATAATCACCTATCTCCCTCCATCCACTTTAAGTTTTACCCATATCAATCTAGAGTTTACATTCTTTCACTCCATCACATACTCCCAGCACTCCTGTTTCAAGAGTAGTGCTACTCCTTCCAGTGCTCTTGTCTTGTCACCAACCCCAGAATTTACTCCTAAAACATTCCCAAACCACTCTTCCCCTTTACCCTTGAGCTTCGTTTCACTCAGAGCGAAAACATCCAGGTTCCTTTCCTCAAACATACTACCTATCTCTCCTTTTTTCTCATCTTGGTAACATCCACAGACATTTAGACACCCCAATCTGAGTCTTCGAGGAAGACGAGCACTCCTCGTGTGACTCCTTCTTCTGTTTCCCCTTTTAGAAAGCTAAAAATACAAGGAGGGGAAGTTTTTACACCTAGTCCCCCCTTTAGACGCCTTCTACGACACGTGAGGAATGCGTGGGAAGAATTCTAGTTTAGGAAGAGAGATATACATAAGCACACGTAAGTAAGTAGAAAAAATGGCCAGAGAGCTTAATTGCATTACGTGTTAATTGATGGGCGCGTGAAGTAGAGACTTTTGGATTTTAATGTGCTGAGAGGTGCAACTGGAGGGATGTCTGATCATCATCTTGTGGAGGCGAAGCTGAGGATTTTTAGCGGTTTTCAGAAAAGAAGAGAGAATGCTGGGTTGAAAAGAGTGGTTAAAGTAAATGAGCTTGGGAAGGATACTTGTGTGAGGAAGTACTAGGAGAGATTGTGAGCAAAATGGAAAAAGGTGAGAACAACGGACGTAAGGGGAGTGGGGTGAAAAATGGAATGTATTCAGGGAAGCAGTGATGGCTTGCCAATAAGATGCTTGTGGCAGGAGAAGCGCTGGAGGTAGGCAGAGTAGAAAGGGTAGTGAGTGGTGGGATGAAGAAGTAAGATTATTAGTGAGAGGGAAGAGAGTGGCATTAGGACGGATTTTGCAGGGAAATAATGCAAATAACTGGGAGATGTATAAAAGAAAGAGGCAAGAGGCCAAGAGAAAGGTGCAAAAGGTGAAAAAAGATGGCAAACGAGAGTTGGGGTGAGAGAATATCATTAAATTTTAGGGAGAATAGAAAGATGTTTTGGAAGGACGTAGATAAAGTAGGTAAGACAAGAGAATATATGGGAACATCGGTGAAGGGGACTAATGGGGAGGTAATAACAAGTAGTGGTGGTGTGAGAAGGAGATGGAGTGAGTATCTTAAAGGTCTGTTGAATGTCTTAGATGATAGATTGGTACATATAAGGTATCTTGTTTGAGATGGTGTGCAAAGTGAGAGGGTTAGTGAGAATGATTTGGTAAACAGAGATGAGGTAGTAAAAGCTTTGCGGAAGATTAAAGCCGGCAGTTTCGATGGTATTGCAGTGGAATGTATTGAAAGAGGAGTTGACTGTGTTGTGCACTGGTTGATAAGGATATCTAATGTATGTATGACTCAGGGTGAGGTGCATGAGGGTTGGCGGAATGCATGCTTAGTGCCATTGTACAAAGGCAAAGGGGATGATGGTAAGAGTTCAAATTCCACAGGTACAAGTTTATTTAGTATTCCTGGGATGATATATGGAGGGTATTGATTGAGAGGGTGAAAGCATGTACAGAGCATCAGATTGGGGAAGAGCAGTGTGGTTTCAGAAGTAGTAGAGGATGTGTGGTTCAGGTGTTTGATTTGAAGAAAGTGCGTGAGAAATACTTAGCAAAGCAAATGGATTTATATGCAACATTTATGGATCTGGAGAAGGAATACGACAGAGTTGTTAGAGATGCTCTGTGGAAGTCATTTATAGTATATTGTGTGGGACGCAAATTGCTAAAAGCGGTGAAAAGATTTTATCGAGGATGTAAGTCATTTGTACGGGTAGGATGACAGGAAAGTGATTGGTTCTCAGTGAATATCGATTTGCGGCACGAATGCATGATGTCACCATGGTTGCTAATTTTGTTTATGGATGGGGTTGTTAGGGAGGTGAGTGCAAGAGTTTTGGAGAGAGGGGCAAGTATGAAGTCTATTGTGGATGAGAGAGCTTGGGAAGTGAGTCAGTTGTTGTTCGCTGATGATGTATCGCTGGTGGCTGATTCGGGTGAGAAACTGCTGAAGGTGGTAACTGAGTTTGATAAAGTGTGTGAAAGAAGAAAGCTGAAAGTAAATGTGAATAAGAGCAAGGTTATTAGGTACAGTAGGGTTGAGGGACAAGTCAAGTGGGAGGTAAGTTTAAATGGAGAAAAACAGGAGGAAGTAAAGTGTTTTAGACATCTGGGAGTGGATTTGGCAACAGATGGAACCATGGAAGCGAAGAGAGTCACGGGGTGGGGGATGGGGCGAGATTTCTAGGAGCGTTGAGAAATGTGTGGAAGGTGAGAACATTATCTCGGAAAGCATAAAATGGATATGTTTGAAGGAATAATGGTTCCAGCAATGTTATATGGTTGCGAAGCGTGGGCTATAGATAGAGTTGTGCGGAGGAATATGGATGTTCTGGAAATGAAATGTTTGAGGACAATATATGGTGTGAGGTAGTTTGATCGAGTGATTGATGAAAGGGTAAAAGAGATGTGGGATAATAAAAAGAGTGAGTTTGAGAGAGAAGAAGTTGTTTTGACATTATTTGGTCACATGTAGAGAGTGAGTGAGGAGAGGTTTTCAAAGAGGATACATGTGTCAGACGGGGAGGGAGCCAGGAGAGGTTGGAGACCAAATTGGAGGTGGAAGGATGGAGTGAAAATGATTTTGAGTGATCGGGGTCTGAACATGCAGGAGGGTGAGAGGCGTGCAAGGAGTCGAGTGTATTGGAACGATGTGGTATACCGGGGTCGACTTGCTGTCAGTCAATTGAACCAGGGCATGTGAAGCGTCTGGGGTATACGATGGAAAGTTTTGTGGAGCCTGGATGTGGAAAGGGAGCTGTGGTATCGGTGCATTATACATGACAGCTAGAGAATGACTGGGAACGAATATGGCCTTTGTTGTCTTTTCTGGCGATACCTTGCACACACGCGGGGGGAGGGGGTTGTCATTTCATGTGTGGCGGGTGGCGACGAAAATGAATGAAGGCAGCAAGTATGAATAATGTACAAATATATATATATATATATATATATATATATATATATATATATATATATATATATATATATATATATATATACATATATATATATATATATATATATATATATATATATATATATATATATATATATATATATATATATATATATATATATATATATATATATATATATATATATATATATATATATATATATATATATATATATATATATATATATATATATAAATTTCTTTTTATTTTTCTTTGTCGCTGTCTCCCGCTTTGCGAGGTAGCGCAAGGAAACAGACGAAAGAAAATGGCCCAACCCACCCCCATACCCGTGTATGTACATACCCGTCCACCCACGCAAATATACATACCTATACATCTCAATGTACACATATATAAACACAGACAGACAGATACACATATGCACATGTACATAATTCATACTGTCTGCCTTTATTTATTCCCATCGCCACCTCGCCACACATGTAATAACATCCCCCTTCACCCCTCATGTGTGCGAGGTAGCGCTAGGAAAAGACAACAAAGGCCCCATTCGTTCACACTCAGTCTCTAGGTGTCTTGTAATAATGCCCGAAACCACAGCTCCCTTTCAGATCCGGGACCCACAGAACTTTCCATGGTTTACCTCCCACGCTTCACATGCCTGATTCAATCCATTGACAGCACGTCGACCACGGTATACCACATCGATCCAATTCACTCTATTCCTTGCCCGCCTTTCACCCTTCTGCATGTTCAGGCCCCGATCACTCAAAATCTTTTTCACTCCCTGTTTCCAACTCCAATTTGGTCTCCCACTTCTCCTCGTTCCCTCGACCTAAGACACATATATCCTCTTGGTCAATCTTTCCTCACTCATTCTCTCCATGTGACCAAACCATTTCAAAACACACTCTTCTGCTCTCTCAACCACGCTCTTTTTATTTCCACACATCTCTCTTACCCTTACATTACTTACTCGATCAAACCACCTCACACCACATATTGTCCTCAAACATCTCATTTTCAGCACATCCATCCTCCTGCGCACAACTCCAGCCATAGCCCACGCCTCTCACCCATACAACATTGTTGGTGCAGTGTGGTTTCAGAAGTGGTAGCGGATGTGTGGATCAGGTGTTTGCTTTGAAGAATGTATGTGAGAAATACTTAGAAAAGCAAACGGATTTGTATGTAGCATTTATGGATCTGGAGAAGGCATGTGATAGAGTTGATAGAGATGATCTGTGGAGGGTACTGAGAATATATGGTGTGGGAGGCAAGTTATTGAAAGCAGTGAAAAGTTTTTATCGATGATGTAAGGCATGTGTACGTGTAGGAAGAGAAGAAAGTGATTGGTTATCAGTGAATGTAGGTTTGCGGCAGGGGTGTGTGATGTCTCCATGGTTGTTTAATTTGTTTATGTATGGGGTTGTTAGGGATGTGAATGCAAGTTTTGTAAAGAGGGGCAAGTATGCAGTCTGTTGGGAAGTGAGTCAGCTGTTGTTCGCTGATGATACAGCGCTGATGGCTGATTCATGTGAGAAACTGAAGAAGCTGGTGACTGAGTTTGGTAAAGTGTGTGAAAGAAGAAAGTTAAGAGTAAATATGTATAGGAGCAAGGTTATTAGGTACAGTAGGGTTGAGGGTCAAGTCAATTGGGAGGTAAGTTTGAATGGAGAAAAACTGGAGGAAGTGAAGTGTTTAGATATCTGGGAGTGGATCTGGCAGCGGATGGAACCATGGAAGCGGAAGTGGATCATAGGGTGGGGGAGGGGGCGAAAATTCTGGGGGCCTTGAAGAATGTGTGGAAGTCGAGAACATTATCTCGGAAAGCAAAAATGGGTATGTTTGAATGAATAGTGGTTCCAACAATGTTGTATGGTTGCGAGGCGTGGGCTATGGATAGAGTTGTGCGCAGGAGGATGGATGTGCTGGAAATGAGATGTTTGAGGACAATGTGTGGTGTGAGGTGGTTTGATCGAGTAAGTAACGTAAGGGTAAGAGAGATGTGTGGAAATAAAAAGAGCGTGGTTGAGAGAGCAGAAGAGGGTGTTTTGAAGTGGTTTGGGCAAATGGAGAGGATGAGTGAGGAAAGATTGACCAAGAGGATATATGTGTCGGAGGTGGAGGGAGCAAGGAGAAGAGGGAGACCAAATTGGAGGTGGAAAGATGGAGTGAAAAAGATTTTGTGTGATCGGGGCCTGAACATGCAGGAGGGTGAAAGGAGGGCAAGGAATAGAGTGAATTGGAGCGATGTGGTATACCGGGGTTGACGTGCTGTCAGTGGATTGATTCAAGGCATGTGAAGCGTCTGGGGTAAACCATGGAAAGCTGTGTAGGTATGTATATTTGCGTGTGTGGACGTATGTATATACATGTGTATGGGGGGGGAGGGCATTTCTTTCGTCTGTTTCCTTGCGCTACCTCCCAAACGCGGGAGACAGCGCCAAAGTATAAAAAAAAAAGAATATATATATATATATATATATATATATATATATATATATATATATATATATATATATATATATATATATATATATATATATATATGTATGTATATATATATATATATATATAAATATATATATACATATATGTATATATGTGTGTATGTTTATATATGTATACGTTGAAATGCATAGTTATGTATATGTGCGCGTGTGGACATGTATGGACCCACATGTGTATGTGGGTGGGTTTTGCCATTCTTGCCTACTTCCTTGCTCTACCTAGCTGACGCGGGAGACAGCGACAAAGTATAATTCAATTACTAAATATGTATATATATATATATATATATATTTTTTTTTTCAAACTATTCGCCATTTCCCGCGTTAGCGAGGTAGCGTTAAGAAGAGAGGACTGGGCCTTTTTTGGAATATCCTCACCTGGCCCCCTCTGTTCCTTCTTTTGGAAAATTGAAAAAAAAAAAAAAAAAAAAACGAGAGGGGAGGATTTCCAGCCCCCCGCTCCCTCCCCTTTTAGTCGCCTTCTACGACACGCAGGGAATACGTGGAAAGTATTCTTAATCCCCTATCCCCAGGGATAATATATATATGTATATATATATATATATATATATATATATATATATATATATATATATATATATATATATATATATATATATATATATATATATATATATATATATATATATATATATATATATATATATAGTATGTGATAGAATGTAAGAAAGTAAATTCTCGATTAATATGGGTAAAACTGAAAGTTGATGGAGAGAGGTGGGTGATTATTGGTGCATATGCACCTGGGCATGAGAAGAAAGATCATGAGAGGCAATTGTTTTGGGAGCAACTGAATGAGTGTATTAGTGGTTTTGATGCACGAGACCGGGTTATATTGATGGGTGATTTGAATGCAAAGGTGAGTAATGTGGCAGTTGAGGGAATAATTGGTATACATGGGGTGTTCATTGTTGTAAATGGAAATGGTGAAGAGCTTGTAGATATATGTGCTGAAAAGGGACTGATGATTGGGAATACCTGGTTTAAAAAGCGGGATATACATAAGTATTCTTATGTAAGTAGGAGAGATGGCCAGAGAGCGTTATTGGATTACGTGTTAATTGACAGGCGTGCAAAAGAGAGACTTTTGGATGTTAATGTGCTGAGAGGTGCAACTGGAGGGATGTCTGATCATTATCTTGTGGAGGCTAAGGTGAAGATTTGCATTGGTTTTCAGAAAAGAAGAGTGAATGTTGGGGTGAAGAGGGTGGTGAGAGTAAGTGAGCTTGGGAAGGAGACCTGTGTGAGGAAGTACCAGGAGAGACTGAGTACAGAATGGAAAAAGGTGAGAACAATGGAAGTAAGGGGAGTGGGGGAGGAATGGGATGTATATAGGGAATCAGTGATGGATTGCGCAAAAGATGCTTGTGGCATGAGAAGAGTGGGAGGTGGGTTGATTAGAAAGGGTAGTGAGTGGTGGGATGAAGAAGTAAAAGTATAAGTGAAAGAGAAGAGAGAGGCATTTGGACGATATTTGCAGGGAAAAAATGCAATAGAGTGGGAGATATATAAAAGAAAGAGACAGGAGGTCAAGAGAAAGGTGCAAGAGGTGAAAAAAGGGCAAATGAGAGTTGGGGTGAGAGAGTATCATTAAATTTTAGGGAGAATAAAAAGATGTTCTGGAAGGAGGTAAATAAAGTGCGTAAGACAAGGGAGCAAATGGGAACTTCAGTGAAGGGCGCAAATGGGGAGGTGATAACAAGTAGTGGTGATGTGAGAAGGAGATGGAGTGAGTATTTTGAAGGTTTGTTGAATGTGTTTGATGATAGAGTGGCAGATATAGGGTGTTTTGGTCGAGGTGGTGTGCAAAGTGAGAGGGTTAGGGAAAATGATTTGGTAAACAGAGAAGAGGTAGTGAAAGCTTTGCGGAAGATGAAAGCCGGCAAGGCAGCAGGTTTGGATGGTATTGCAGTGGAATTTATTAAAAAAGTGGGTGACTGTATTGTTGACTGGTTGGTAAGGTTATTTAATGTATGTATGACTCATGGTGAGGTGCCTGAGGATTGGCGGAATGCGTGCATAGTGCCATTGTACAAAGGCAAAGGGGATAAGAGTGAGTGCTCAAATTACAGAGGTATAAGTTTGTTGAGTATTCCTGGTAAATTATATGGGAGGGTATTGATTGAGAGGGTGAAGGCATGTACAGAGCATCAGATTGGGGAAGAGCAGTGTGGTTTCAGAAGTGGTAGAGGATGTGTGGATCAGGTGTTTGCTTTGAAGAATGTATGTGAGAAATACTTAGAAAAGCAAATGGATTTGTATGTAGCATTTATGGATCTGGAGAAGGCATATGATAGAGTTGATAGAGATGCTCTGTGGAAGGTATTAAGAATATATGGTGTGGGAGGAAAGTTGTTAGAAGCAGTGAAAAGTTTTTATCGAGGATGTAAGGCATGTCTACGTGTAGGAAGAGAGGAAAGTGATTGGTTCTCAGTGAATGTAGGTTTGCGGCAGGGGTGTGTGATGTCTCCATGGTTGTTTAATTTGTTTATGGATGGGGTTGTTAGGGAGGTAAATGCAAGAGTTTTGGAAAGAAGGGCAAGTATGAAGTCTGTTGGGGATGAGAGAGCTTGGGAAGTGAGTCAGTTGTTGTTCGCTGATGATACAGCGCTGGTGGCTGATTCATGTGAGAAACTGTAGAAGCTGGTGACTGAGTTTTGTAAAGTGTGTGGAAGAAGAAAGTTAAGAGTAAATGTGAATAAGAGCAAGGTTATTAGGTACACTAGGGTTGAGGGTCAAGTCAATTGGGAGGTGAGTTTGAATGGAGAAAAACTGGAGGAAGTGAAGTGTTTTAGATATCTGGGAGTGGATCTGGCAGCGGATGGAACCATGGAAGCGGAAGTGGATCATAGCGTGGGGCAGGGGGCGAAAATTCTGGGAGCCTTGAAGAATGTGTGGAAGTCGAGAACATTATCTCGGAAAGGAAGAATGGGTATGTTTGAAGGAATAGTGGTTCCAACAATGTTGTATGGTTGCGAGGCGTGGGCTATGGATAGAGTTGTGCGCAGGAGGATGGATGTGCTGGAAATGAGATGTTTGAGGACAATGTGTGGTGTGAGGTGGTTTGATCGAGTGAGTAACGTAAGGGTAAAAGAGATGTGTGGAAATAAAAAGAGCGTGGTTGGGAGAGCAGAAGAGGGTGTTTTGAAGTGGTTTGGGCACATGGAGAGAATGAGTGAGGAAAGATTGACCAAGAGGATATATGTGTCGAAGGTGGAGAGAACGAGGAGAAGAGGGAGACCAAAATGGAGGTGGAAAGATGGAGTGAAAAAGATTTTGTGTGATCGGGGCCTGAACATGAAGGAGGGTGAAAGGAGGGCATGGAATAGAGTGAATTGGATCGATGTGGTATACCGGGGTTGACGTGCTGTCAGTGGATTGAATCAAGGCATGTGAAGCGTCTGGGGTAAACCATGGAAAGCTGTGTAGGTATGTATATTTCCGTGTGTGGACGTATGTATATACATGTGTATGGGGGGGTGGGGGTTGGGCCATTTCTTTCGTCTGTTTTCTTGCGCTACCTCGCAAACGCGGGAGACAGCGACAAAGTATATAGAAGAAAAAGATGTATATATAGTATTAGGGACAGGGGAGAAAGAATACTTCCCACGTATTCCCTGCGTGTCGTAGAAGGCGACTAAAAGGGAAGGGAGCAGGGGGCTGGAAATCTTCCCCTCTTTCTTTTTTTTTTTTTTTCAAAGGAAGGAACAGAGAATGGGGCCGGGTGAGGATGTTTCCTCAGAGGCCCAGTCCTCTGTTCTTAACGCTACCTCGCTGAGGCGGGAAATGGCGAATAGTATGAAAGAAAGAAAGATACACACACACACACACACACACACATATATATATATATATATATATATATATATATATATATATATATATATATATATATATATATATATATATATTTTTTTTTTTTTTTTTCTTTTATACTGCAATTGAGTGGGAGATGTATAAAAGAAAGAGACAGGAGGTCAAGAGAAAGGTGCAAGACGTGAAAAAAAGGGCAAATGAGAGTTGGGGTGAGAGAGTATCATTAAATTTTAGGGAGAATAAAAAGATGTTCTGGAAGGAGGTAAATAAAGTGCGTAAGACAAGGGAGCAAATGGGAACTTCAGTGAAGGGTGCAAATGGGGAGGTGATATATATATATATATATATATATATATATATATATATATATATATATATATATATATATATATATATATATATATATATATATATATATATATATATATATATATATATATATATATATATATATATATATATATATATATATATATATACGTGTCAAGTATTCTTTCTCCCCCATCCCCAGGGATGTGTGTATATATATATATATATATATATATATATATACACATATATATATATATATATATATATATATATATATATATATATATATATATATATATATATATATATATATATATATATATATATATATATATATATATATATATATATATATATATATATATATATATATATATATATATATATATATATATATATATATGTACATATATATATATATATATATATATATATATATATATATATATATATATATATATATATGTATATATATATATATATATATATATATATATATATATATATATATATATATATATATATATATATATATATATATATATATATATATATATATATATATATATATATATATATATATATATATATATATATGTACATATATATATATATATATATATATATATATATATATATATATATATATATATATATATATATATATATATATATATATATATATATATATATATATATATATATACACACATCCCTGGGGATGGGGGAGAAAGAATACTTGACACGTATTCCCTGCGTGTCGTAGACGCGACTAAAAGGGGAGGTAGCGGGGAGCTGGAAATCCTCCCCTCTCGTTATTTTTTTAATTTTCCAAAAGAAGGAACAGAGAATTGGGCCATGTGAGGGTATTCCCTCAAAGGCCCAGTCCTCTGTTCTTAACGCTACCTCGCTAATGCGGGAAATGGCGAATAGTTTGAAAGAGAAAAAAGAATATATATATATATATATATATATATATATATATATATATATATATATATATATATATATATATATATATATATATATATATATATTTTTTTTTTTTTTTTTTTTTTTTCAAACTATTTGCCATTTCCCGCATTAGCGAGGTAGCGTTAAGAACAGAGGACTGGGCCTTTGAGGGAATACCCCCACCCGGCCCAATTCTCTGTTCCTTCTTTCGGAAAATTAAAAAAAAAAAAAAAAAAAAAAAACCGAGAGGGGAGAATTTCCAGCCCCCCGCTCCCTCCCCTTTTAGTCGCCTTCTACGACACGCAGGGAATACGTGGGAAGTATTCTTAATCCCCTATCCCCAGGGATAATATATATATATATATATATATATATATATATATATATATATATATATATATATATATTATAAGAAGTATTTTTCATGCTGAATACAAATCTGGTGTTAAAATAACATTTAGTCGTCTTTATGACATTCAGTTAAGCTGTTAAATGAAGTGAATTTTAAAATATTTTATGTTCCTTTGCATCATATTTACTGAGTATATATCATTAACTGAGAGCATTATGATATATTTTCCATTAATATTTCAAATATAGAAGTATTTGAATATCTTGTCCTTCAATTTTGAAGGAAGAATTTTGTTTAAGCTGAGAAAAATTTTTGGTATTTTTCTCAGAGAAAAAGGTTTCTCTTAAAAACTCATTATAAGAAGTATTTTCATGCTGAACACAAATATGGTATTAAGATAACATTAAGTCCTCTTAATGACACTTGATTAAGCTATTAGATAAAGTAAATTTTTAGATATTTCTGCTTCAATGCATCGTATTTAATAAGCATGTATCTGTAAATGAGAGTATTATGATATATTTTCCATGATTATTTCAAGTATAGAAGAGTTTGAATATTTTACCTTTCAACTTTAAAACAAAAAGTTTTTTGAGTGAAAAAATACCCTGCACTGTTACCTTCAATTCTTAAAATTTTTGTCAGAAAAATAGATATCCTTAAAAACTCATTGCAAGAAGTATTTTTCATGCTTAATTCAAATCTGGTGTTAAGATATTGTTTTGTCATCTTTATGAGTTTCAGATAAGCTGTTAAATGAAGTCAGTTTCAAATATTTTCTGCTTCTTTGCATCATATTTACTAGGTATATATTGGTAACTGAGAGCATTATGATATATTTTCCATGATTATTTCAAGTGTAGAAGTGTTTGAATATTTTATCTCAATTTTGAAACGAAAAAATTTTGGAGCCAAAAAAATGCCTGGAAGTATTACCTTCAGTTTTTGGCATTTTTCTCGGAAGAATAGATTTCCTTTAAAATTTCATTATGAGAAGCATATTTTATGCTGAATACAAATCTAGTGTCAGAATATCGCTTAGTCTTCATGACATTCAATTAAACTGTTAAATGGATTCAATTTTGAATATTTTCTGATCTTTTGCATTGTATTTACTGAGTACGTATCGGGAACTGAGAACATTATATGTTAACCATGATTATTTCAAGTATAGAAGTGTATGAATATCTTATCTTGCAATTTTGAAACAAAAATATTTGGGAGCTAAAGTATACCCTGAACCTTCAGTTTTTGTTTTGTTTTTCAGAAAATTGAAATTTCCTCTAAAAACTCATTATAAGGAGTATTTTCCTTTCTGAATACAAAATACAAATAAGGTGTTCAAATAACATTTAGTCCTCATAATAACAGTCAATTGAACTGTTAAATGCAGTAAATTTTAAAGTATTTCTGCTTCTTTGCATCATATTTTCTGAGTATGTATTGGTAACTGAGAGCATTATGATATATTTTTCATGATTATCTCAAGTATAGAAGTGTTTGAATATCTTGTCTTTCAGTTTAGAAAGAAAAAGTTTTGGTGCCTAAAATACCCTTGTTATCCCTGGGGATAGGGGATTAAGAATACTTCCCACGTATTCCCTGCGCGTCGTAGAAGGTGACTAAAAGGGGAGGGAGCGGGGGGCTGGAAATCCTCCCCTCTCGTTTTTTTTTTTTTTTTCTTTTTTTTTTCAATTTTCCAAAAGAAGGAACAGAGGGGGCCAGGTGTGGATATTCCAAAAAAGGCCCAGTCCTCTGTTCTTAATGCTACCTCGCTAATGCGGGAAATGGCGAATAGTTTAAAAGAAAGAAAAAAAATATATATATATATGTGTATATATATATATATATAAATATATATATTTACATATATATATATATAAATATATATATATATATATATATATATATATATATATATATATATATATATATATATATATATATATATATATATATATATATATATATATATGAGCAGGAGCAGAGAGTCATCTACTAGAGCCATCTCATACATGTAGAGTCACGTAGAGTCCTGCTGACATTGTAAATTCCCATGTTCTATGTAGAGTTGGGTCCAAGAATTGTAAGACCAAAGTTATATCCTTGAAGTATGCCTTAATGATCCTTATTGTAATATATGGATTATATCCATCTGGATGTACTCTCTCTCTCTCTCTCTCTCTCTCTCTCTCTCTCTCTCTCTCTCTCTCTCTCTCTCTCTCTCTCTCTCTCTCTCTCTCTCTCTCTCTCTCTCTCTCTCTCTCTCTCTCTCTCTCTCTCTCTCTCTCTCTCTCTCTCTCTCTCTCTCTCTCTCTCTCTCTATCTATCTATCTGTCTATCTTTTTGAAATTTCCATCAATATGTTTACATATTCTCAGCTAAAAACGCTTTCTTTTTTTTAAGCCAAAAAAAACACCAGTTTAAACGCTCATATTAAAAACGCGAATAAAATAGCTAAAAACGCTTTAAACGCCTTTACTAAATTTTTGTAGATTTCAATCATTTTTGATATTCGAAATCACTACTTTCTTCACTATTTTTTTCTTCTCCATCTTTCCCAATGTTCATAAGACTTGACGTTTAAAAAAAAACATCCAACTTCTGCCCACATTCCCGACTTTGGGCCTCGTGATGGGGAAAAAAAATAGCCACATTGATTTTGAGGGCAAGAAGAGATGGTGGTGGCTCCAGGTTATTATGAATGAAGTTATTATAACATTCTTCCTTCCATGATCTAAACGCATGACCACCGCTTGTTTTTCTCACATTCCTACACCAAGTCTTCTACCGAACGTTATTAATAATAGCCAATCTAAATTTACGTACAGGAAAATTTAATAGATTGTGAAGATTTTTTTTAGTCTTTTTGTGGGTGATGTGGGTAAGTAAACTGGTGTAGATAACTGAAGAAACAATTTGTGTTTGATTCTGAGCATAATAAATACTAATGATAATAATAATGATAGGGGATAGGGGATTAAGAATACTTGCCACGTATTCCCTGCGTGTCGTAGAAGGTGACTAAAAGGGGAGGGAGCGGGGGGCTGGAAATCCTCCCCTCTCGTTTTTTTTTCTTTTTTTTTAATTTTCCAAAAGAAGGAACAGAGAAGAGGGCCAGGTGAGGATATTTCCTCAAAGGCCCAGTCCTCTGTTCTTAACGCTACCTCGCTGTTGCGGGAAATGGCGGATAGTATGAAAAAAAAAAAAATATATATATATATATATATATATATATATATATATATATATATATATATATATATATATATATATATATATATATATATATATGGCCCAACCCACCACCATACACATGTATATACATACGTCCACACACGCTAATATACATATCTACACAGCTTTCCATGGTTTACCCCAGACGCTTCACATGCCCTGATTCAATCCACTGACAGCACGTCAACCCCGGTATACCACATCGATCCAATTCACTCTATCCCTTGCCCTCCTTTCACCCTCCTGCATGTTCAGGCCCCGATCACACAAAATCTTTTTCACTCCATCTTTCCACTTCCAATTTGGTATCCCACTTCTCCTCGTTCCCTCCACCTCCGACACATATATCCTCTTGGTCAATCTTTCCTCACTCATTCTTTCCATGTACCCAAACCATTTCAAAGCACCCTCTTCTGCTCGCTCAACCACGCTCTTTTTTATTTCCAAACATCTCTCTTACCCTTACGTTACTTACTCGATCAAACCACCTCACACCACATATTGTCCTCAAACATCTCATTTCCAGCACATCCATCCTCCTGCGCACAACTCTATCCATAGCCCACGCCTCGCAACCATACAACATTGTTGGAACCAACATTCCTTCAAACATACCCATTTTTGCTTTCCGAGATAATGTTCTCGACTTCCACACATTCTTCAAGGCTCCCAGGATTTTCGCCCCCTCCCCCACCCTATGATCCACTTCCGCTTCCATGGTTCCCTACGCTGCCAGATCCACTCCCATATATCTAAAACACTTTACTTCCTCCAGTTTTCTCCATTCAAACTTACCTCCCAATTGACTTGACCTTCAACCCTGCTGTACCTAATTACATTGCGCTTATTCACATTTACTCTTAACTTTCTTCTTTCACACACTTTACCAAACTCAGTCACCAGCTTCTGCAGTTTCTCTCATGAATCAGCCACTAGCGCTGTATCATCAGCGAACAACAACTGACTCACTTCCCAAGCTCTCTCATCCACAACAGACGTCATACTTGCCCCTCTTTCCAAAACTCTTGCATTCACCTCCCTAACAACCCCATCCATAAACAAATTAAACAACCATGGAGACATCACACACCCCTGCCGCAAACCTACATTCACTGAGAACCAATCACTTTCCTCTCTTCCTACACGTACACATGCCTTTCATCCTCAATATACACTTTTCACTGCTTCTAACAACTTTCCTCCCACACCATATATTCTTAATACCTTCCACAGAGCATCTCTATCAACTCTATCATATGCCTTCTCCAGATCCATAAATGCTACATACAAATCCATTTGCTTTTCTAAGTATTTTTCACATACATTCTTCATAGCAAACACCTGATCCAAACATCCTCTACCACTTCTGAAACCGCACTTCTCTTCCCCAATCTGATGCTCTGTACATGCCTTCACCCTCTCAATCAATACCCTCCCATATAATTTACCAGGAATACTCAACAAACTTATACCTCTGTAATTTGAGCACTCACTCTTATCCCCTTTGCCTTTGTACAATGGCACTATGCACGCATTCCGCTAATCCTCAGGCACCTCACCATGAGTCATACATACATTAAATAACCTTACCAACCAGTCAATAATACAGTCACCCCCTTTTTTAATAAATTCCACTGCCATATCATCCAAACCTGCTGACTTGGCCGCTTTCATCTTCCGCAAAGCTTTTACTACCTCTTCTCTGTTTACCAAATCATTTTCCCTAACCCTCTCACTTTGCACACCACCTCGACCAAAACACCCTATATCTGCCACTCTATCATCAAACACTTTCAACAAACCTTCAAAATACTCACTCCATCTCATTCTCACATCACCACTACTTGTTATCACCTCCCCATTTGCGCCCTTCACTGAAGTTCCCATTTGCTCCCTTGTCTTACGCACTTTATTTACCCCCTTCCAGAACATCTTTTTATTCTCCCTAAAATTTAATGATACTCTCTCACCCCAACTCTCATTTGCCCTCTTTCTCACCTCTTGCACCTTTCTGTTGACCTCCTGTCTCTTTCTTTTATACATCTCCCACTCAATTGCATATTTTCCCTGCAAATATCGTCGAAATGCCTCTCTCTTCTCTTTCACTAATAATCTTACTTCTTCATCCCGCCACTCACCACCCTTTCTAATCAACCCACCTCCCACTCTTCTCATGCCAGAAGCACCTTTTGCGCAATCCATCACTGATTCCCTAAATACATCCCATTCCTCCCCCACTCCCCTTACTTCCATTGTTCTCACCTTTTTCCATTCTGTACTCAGTCTCTCCTGGTACTTCCTCACACAAGTCTCCTTCCCAAGCTCGCTTACTCTCACCACCCTCTTCACCCCAACATTCACTTCCCCAGAACTTTTTTAAAGGGGAAGTAAATGTTTATAGTTGTCTTACTGGAGTGATAGTTTTCATACATGGTGCTCTGACAAGAAAATAGTGAAATTGGAAAAAAAAAATGTAGCTTAGACATTGAAGCTTATTGATACAGCGTTTAAATTGATGAGAACTACTATTGACGTTTTTGTAAATACATTATACATTTTTCTTTTCCATAGCCAGAGTTTGAACCATTATGTGACATTCATTTTCTCATTTCATTTCAAGCTAGAAGTTTCAGTTTTCTTAATTATTTCTTATTTTTTTCATATGTATGTATATGTATATGTGTGTGTGGGTGTGTATATGTGCGTGTGTATGTGTATGTATATATATATGTATATATATATATATATATATATATATATATATATATATATATATATATATATATATATATATATATATATATATATATATATATATATATATATATTACCCTGGGGATAGGGGTGAAAGAATACTTCCCACGCATTCCTCGCGTATCATAGAAGGCGATTAGAGGGTACGGGAGCAGGGGGCAAGAAATCCTCTCCTCCTTGTATTTCTTAACTTTCTAAAATGGGAAACAGAAGAAGGAGTCACGCGGGGAGTGCTCATCCTCCTCGAAGGGTCAGACTGGGGTGTCTAAATGTGTGTGGATGTAACCAAGATGTGAAAAAAGGAGAGATAGGTAGTATGTTTGAGGAAAGGAACCTGGATGTTTTGGCTCTGAGTGAAACGAAGCTCAAGGGTAAAGGGGAAGAGTGGTTTGGGAATGTCTTGGGAGTAAAGTCAGGGGTTAGTGAGAGGACAAGAGCAAGGGAAGGAGTAGCAGTACTCCAGAAACAGGAGTTGTGGGAGTATGTGATAGAATTTAAGAAAGTAAATTCTCGATTAATATGGGTAAAACTGAAAGTTGGTTGAGAGAGATGGGTGATTATTGGTGCATATGCACCTGGGCATGAGAAGAAAGATCATGAGAGGCAAGTGTTTTGAGAGCAGCTGAATGAGTGTGTTAGTGGTTTTGATGCACGAGACCGGGTTATAGTTATGGGTGATTTGCATGCAAAGATGAGTAATATGGCAGTTGAGGGAATAATTGGTTTACATGGGGTGTTCAGTGTTGTAAATGGAAATGGAGAAGAGCTTGTAGATTTATGTGCTGAAAAAGTACTGGTGATTGGGAATACCTGTTTTAAAAAACGAGATATACATAAGTATACGTATGTAAGTAGGAGAGATGGCCAGAGAGCGTTATTGGATTACGTGTTAATTGACAGGCGCGCGAAATAGAGACTTTTGGATGTTAATGTGCTGAGAGGTGCAAGTGGAGGGATGTCTGATCATTATCTTGTGAAGGCTAAGGTGAAGATTTGTATATATATATATATATATATATATATATATATATATATATATATATATATATATATATATATATATATATGTATATATATATATATATATATATATATATATATATATATATATATATATATATATATATATATATATATATATATATATATATATATAAATATATATTTTCATTTCATACTATTCGCCTTTCCCGAGTCAGCGAGGTAGCGTTAAGAACAGAGGACTGGGCCTCATCCAGCCCCCTTCTCTGTTCCTTCCTTTGGTGAAAAAAAAAAAAAAGAGAGGGGAGGATTTCCAGCCCCCCCGCTCCCTTCCCTTTTAGTCGCCTTATACGACACGCAGGGAATACGTGGGAAGTATTCTTTCTCCCCTATCCCCAGGGAATATATATATATATATAAATATATATATATATATATATATATATATATATATATATATACATATATATATATATATATATATATATATATATATATATATATATATATATATATATATATATATATATATATATATATATATATATATATATTATATTATATTATATTATTATATTATACTTTGTCGCTGTCTCCCGCGTTTGCGAGGTAGCGCAAGGAAACAGACGAAAGAAATGGCCCAACCCCCCCCCCATACACATTTATATACATACGTCCACACACGCAAATATACATACCTACACAGCTTTCCATGGTTTACCCCAGACGCTTCACATGCCTTGATTCAATCCACTGACAGCACGGCAACCCCGGTATACCACATCGCTACAATTCACTCTATTCCTTGCCCTCCTTTCACCCTCCTGCATGTTCAGGCCCCGATCACACAAAATCTTTTTCACTTTATCTTTCCACCTCCAATTTGGTCTCCCTCTTCTCCTCGTTCCCTCCACCTCCGACACATATATCCTCTTGGTCAATCTCTCCTCACTCATTCTCTCCATGTGCCCAAACATCTTCAAAACACCCTCTTCTGCTCTCTCAACCACGTTCTTTTTATTTCCACACATCTCTCTTACCCTTACGTTACTCACTCGATCAAACCACCTCACACCACATATTGTCCTCAAACATCTCATTTCCAGCATATCCATCCTCCTGCGCACAACTCTATCTATAGCCCACGCCTCGCAACCATACAACATTGTTGGAACCACTATTCCTTCAAACATACCCATTTTTGCTTTCCGAGATAATGTTCTCGACTTCCACACATTCTTCAAGGCCCCCAGAATTTTCGCCCCCTCCCCCACCCTATGATCCACTTCCGCTTCCATGGTTCCATCCGCTGCCAGATCCACTCCTAGATATCTAAAACACTTCACTTCCTCCAGTTTTTCTCCATTCAAACTCACCTCCCAATTGACTTGACCCTCAACCCTAGTGTACCTAATAGCCTTGCTCTTATTCACATTTACTCGTAACTTTCTTCTTCCACACACTTTACCAAACTCAGTCACCAGCTTCTGCAGTTTCTCACATGAATCAGCCACAAGCGCTGTATCATCAGCGAACAACAACTGACTCACTTCCCAAGCTCTCTCATCCCCAACAGACTTCATACTTGCCCCTCTTTCCAAAACTCTTGCATTTACCTCCCTGACAACCTCATCCATAAACACATTAAATAACCATGGAGACATCACACACCCCTGCCGCAAGCCTACATTCACTGAGAACCAATCACTCTCCTCTCTTCCTACACGTACACATGCCTTATATCCTCGATATATATATTTATATATATATTTACACATATATATATATATATATATATATATATATATATATATATATATATATATATATATATATATATATATATATATATATATATATATATACATATATATATATATATATATATATATATATATATATATATATATATATATATATATATATATGCATATATATATATATATATATATATATATATATATATATATATATATATATATATATACATATATATATATATATATATATATATATATATATATATATATATATATATATATATATATATATATATATATATATATATATATATAAATATATATTTTTTTTGTTTTTGTTTTGCTTTGTCGTTGTCTCCCGCGTTTGCAAGGTAGCGCAAGGAAACGGACGAAAGAAATGGCCCAACCCACCCACATACACATGTCTATACATACGTCCACACACGCAAATATACATACCTACACAGCTTTCCATGGTTTACCCCAGACGCTTCACATGCCCCGATTCAATCCACTGACAGCACGTCAATCCCGGTATACCACATCGTTCCAATTCACTCTATTCCTTGCCCTCCTTTCACCCTCCTGCATGTTCAGGCCCCGATCACATAAAATCTTTTTCACTCCATCTTTCCACCTCCAATTTGGTCTCCCTCTTCTCCTCGTTCCCTCCACCTCCGACACATATATCCTCTTGGTCAATCTTTCCTCACTCATTCTCTCTATGTGCCCAAACCATTTCAAAACACCCTCTTCTGCTCTCTCAACCACGCTCTTTTTATTTCCACACATCTCTTTTACCCTTACGTTACTTACTCGATCAAACCACCTCACACCACACATTGTCCTCAAACATCTCATTTCCAGCACATCCATCCTCCTGCGCACAACTCTATCCATAGCCCACGCCTCGCAACCATACAATATTGTTGGAACCACTATTCCTTCAAACATACCCATTTTTGCTTTCCGAGATAATGTTCTCGACTTCCACACATTCTTCAAGGCTCCCAGAATTTTCGCCCCCTCCCCCACCCTATGATCCACTTCCGCTTCCATGGTTCCATCCGCTGCCAGATCCACTCCCAGATATCTAAAACACTTCACTTCCTCCAGTTTTTCTCAATTCAAACTCACCTCCCAATTGACTTGACCCTCAACCCTACTGTACCTAATAACCTTGCTCTTATTCACATTTACTCTTAACTTTCTTCTTTCACACACTTTACCAAACTCAGTCACCAGCTTCTGCAGTTTCTCACATGAATCAGCCACCAGCGCTGTATCATCAGCGAACAACAACTGACTCACTTCCCAAGCTCTCTCATCCCCAACAGACTTCATACTTGCCCCTCTTTCCAAAACTCTTGCATTCACCTCCCTTACAACCCCATACATAAACAAATTAAACAATCATGGAGACATCACACACCCCTGCCGCAAACCTACATTCACTGAGAACCAATCACTTTCCTCTCTTCCTACACGTACACATGCCTTACATCCTCGATAAAAACTTTTCACTGCTTCTAACAACTTGCCTCCCACACCATATATTCTTAATACCTTCCACAGAGCATCTCTATCAACTCTATCATATGCCTTCTCCAAATCCATAAATGCTACATACAAATCCATTTGCTTTTCTAAGTATTTCTCACATACGTTCTTCAAAGCAAACACCTGATCCACACATCCTCTACCACTTCTGAAACCACACTGCTCTTCCCCAATCTGATGCTCTGTACATGCCTTCACCCTCTCAATCAATACCATCCCATATAATATACAAGGAATACTCAACAAACTTATACCTCTGTAATTTGAGTACTCACTCTTATCCCCTTTGCCTTTGTATAATGGGACTATGCACGCATTCCGCCAATCCTCAGGCACCTCACCATGAGTCATACATACATTAAATAACCTTACCAACCAATCAACAATACAGTCACCCCCTTTTTTAATAAATTCCACTGCAATACCATCCAAACCCGCTGCCTTGCCGGCTTTCATCTTCCGCAAAGCTTTTACTTCCTCTTCTCTGTTTACCAAATCATTTTCCCTAACCCTCTCACTTTGCACACCACCTCGACCAAAACACCCTATATCTGCCACTCTATCATCAAACACTTTCAACTAACCTTCAAAATACTCACTCCATCTCCTTCTCACATCACCACTACTTGTTATCACCTCCCCATTTGCTCCCTTCACTGAAGTTCCCATTTGCTCCCTTGTCTTACGCACTTTATTTACCTCCTTCCAGAACATCTTTTTATTATCCCTAAAATTTAATGGTACTCTCTCACCCCAACTCTCATTTGCCCTTTATATATATATATATATATATATATATATATATATATATATATATATATATATATATATATATATATATATATATATATATATATATATATATTTATATATATATATATATATATATATATATATATATATATATATATATATATATATATATATATATATATATATATATATATATATATATATATATATATATATATATATATATATATATATACATATATATATATATGTATATATGTATAAGTATACATTATCATTTGCTTTGTCGCTGTCTCCCGCGTTTGCCAGGTAGCGCAAGGAAACAGACAAAAGAAATGGCCCTACCTACCCCTAATACACATGTATATACATACACGTCCACACATGCAAATATACATACCTGTACATCTCAATGTACACATATATATACACACACAGACACATACATATATACCCATGCACACAATTCACACTGTCTGCCGTTATTTATTCCCATCGCCACCTCGCCACACATGGAATACCATCCCCCTCCCCCCTCATGTGTGCGAGGTAGCGTAAGGAAAAGACAAACAAAGGCCCCATTCGTTCACACTCAGTCTCTAGCTGTCATGCAATAATGCCTGAAACCACAGCTCCCTTTCCACATCCAGGCCCTACACAACTTTCCGTGGTTTACCCCAGACGCTTCACATGCCCTGATTCATTCCACTGACAGCACGTCAACCCCGGTATACCACATCGATCCAATTCACTCTATTCCTTGCCCGCCTTTCACCCTCTTGCATGTTCAGGCCCCGATCACTCAAAATCTTTTTCACTCCATCTTTCCACCTCCAATTTGGTCTCCCACTTCTCGGTGTTTCCTCTACCTCCGACACATATATCCTCCTTGTCAATCTTTCCTCACTCATTCTCTCCATGTGCCCAAACCATTTCAAAACACACTCTTCTCACTCAACCACGCTCTTTTTATTTCCACACATCTCTCTTACCATTACATTACTTATTCGATCAAACCACCTCACACCACACATTGTCCTCAAACATCTCATTTCCAGCACATCCACCATCCTGCGTACAACTCTATCCATAGCCCACGCCTCGCAACAATACAACATTGCTGGAACCACTATTCCTTCAAACATACCCATTTTTGCTTTCCGAGATAATGTTCTATACTTCCACACATTCTTCAAGGCTCCCAGGATTTTCGCCCCCTTCCCACCCTATGATTCACTTCCGCTTCCATGGTTCCATCCGCTGCCAGATCCAGTCCCAGATATCTAAAACACTTTACTTCCTCCAGTTTTTCTCCATTCAAGCTTACCTCCCAATTGACTTGACCCTCAACCCTACTGTACCTAATAACCTTGCTCTAATTCACATATACATATGTATATATATATATATATATATATATATATATATATATATATATATATATATATATATATATATATATATATTTTTTTTTTTTTTTTTTTTTTTTTTTTTTTTTTTTTTTGCCGCTGTCTCCCGCGTTTGCGAGGTAGCACAAGGAAACAGACGAAAGAAATGCCCCCCCCCCCCCCCATACACATGTATATATATATACGTCCACACACGCAAATATACATACCTACACAGCTTTCCATGGTTTACCCCAGACGCTTCATATGCCCTGCTTCAATCCACTGACAGCACGTCAACCCCGGTATACCACATCGCTCCAATTCACTCTTGGTCAATCTTTCCTCACTCATCCTCTCCATGTGCCCAAACCACTTCAAAACACCCTCTTCTGCTCTCTCAACCACGCTCTTTTTATTTCCACACATCTCTCTTACAGTTACGTTACTCACTCGATCAAACCACCTCGCACCACACACTGTCCTCAAACATCTCATTTCCAGCACATCCATCCTCCTGCGCACAACTCTATCGTTAGCCCACGCCTCGCAACCATACAACATTGTTGGAACCACCATTCCTTCAAACATACCCAATTTTTGCTTTCCGAGATAATGTTCTCGACTTCCACACATTCTTCAAGGCCCCCAGGATTCTCGCCCCCTCCCCCACCCTATGATCCACTTCCGCTTCCATGGTTCCATCCGCTGCCAGATCCACTCCCATATATCTAAAACACTTCACTTCCTCCAGGTTTTCTCCATTCAAACTCACCTCCCAATTGACTTGACCCTCAACCCTACTGTACCTAATAGCCTTGCTCTTATTCACATTTACTATATATACATATATACATATATACATACATGTATATATATATATATATATATATATATATATGTATATATATATATATATATATATATATATATATATATATATATATATATATATATATATATATATATATATATATATATATATATATATATATATATATATATATATATGTATATATATCTTTCCTTCCTTCAAACTACTCGCCATTTCCCGCATTAGCGAGGTAGCGTTAAGAACAGAGAACTGGGCCTTGAGGGAATACCATCACCTGGCCCAATTCTCTGTTCCTTCTTTTGGAAAAAAAAAAAAAAAAAAAAAAAATATATATATATATATATATATATATATATATATATATATATATATATATATATATATATATATATATATATATATATATATATATATGGTAAAGTGTGTGAAAGAAGAAAGAGTAAATGTGAATAAGAGCAAGGTTATTAGGTACAGTAGGGTTGAGGGTCAAGTAAATTGGGAGGTGAGTTTAATGGAGAAAAACTGGAGGAAGTGAAGTGTTTTAGATATCTGGGAGTGGATCTGGCAGTGGATGGAACCATGGAAGCGGAAGTGGATCATAGGGTGGGGGAGGGGGCGAAAATTCTGGGAGCCTAGAAGAATGTGTGGAAGTCGAGAACATTATCTCGGAGAGCAAAAATGGGTATGTTTGAACATTATCTCGGAGAGCAAAAATGGGTATGTTTGAAGGAATAGTGGTTCCAACAATGTTGTATGGTTGCGAGGCGTGGACTATGGATAGAGTTGTGCGCAGGAGGATGGATTTGCTGGAAATGAGATGTTTGAGGACAATGTGTGGTGTGAGGTGGTTTGATCGAGTAAGTAACGTAAGGGTAAGAGAGATGTGTGGAAATAAAAAGAGCGTGGTTGAGAGAGCAGAAGAGGGTGTTTTGAAATGGTTTGGTCATATAGAGAGAATGAGTGAGGAAAGATTGACCAAGAGGATATATGTGTCGGAGGTGTAGGGAACGAGGAGAAGAGGGAGACCAAATTGTAGGTGGAAAGATGCAGTGAAAAAGATTTTGTGTGATCGGGGCCTGAACATGCAGGAGGGTGAAAGGAGGGCAAGGAATAGATTGAATTGGAGCGATGTGGTATACCGGGGTTGAAGTGCTGTCAGTGGATTGAATCACGGCATGTGAAGCGTCTGGGGTAAAACATGGAAAGCTGTGTAGGTATGTATATTTGCGTGTGTGGACGTATGTGTATACATGTGTATGGGGGTGGGTTGGGCCATTTCTTTCGTCTGTTTCCTTGCGCTACCTCGCAAACGCGGGAGAGAGCGACAAAGCAAAATAAAAAAAAAAAAAATATATACATATACATATATTTATATATATATATATATATATATGTATATATGTATATATATATATATATATATATATATATATATATATATATATATATATATATATATATATATATATATATATATATATCCATGGGGATAGGGGAGGAAGAATACTTCCCACGCATTCCTCACGTGTCCTAAAAGGCGACTAAAGGGGACGGGACCGGGGGGATAGAAGGAGTCACGCGGGGAGTGCTCATCCTCCTCGAAGGCTCAGATTGGGGTGTCTAAATGTGTTTGGATTTAACCAACATGAGAAAGAAGGAGAAATAGGTAGTATGTTTGAGGAAAGGAACCTGGATGTTTTCCCTCTAAGTGAAACGAAGCTCAAGGGGAAAGGGGAAGAGTGGTTTCGGAATGTCTTGGAAGTAAAGTCAGGGGTTAGTGAGAGGACAAGAGCAAGGGAAGTAGTAGCAGTACTCCTGAAACAGGAGTGGTGGGTGTCTGTCATAGAGTGTAAGGAAGTAAATTCTAGATTGATATGGATAAAACTGAAAGTTGATGGAGAGAGATGGGTGATTCTTGGTGCTTATGCACCTGGGCATGAGAAGAAAGATCATGAGAGGCTAGTGTTTTGGGAGCAGCTGAATGAGTGTGTTAGTGGTTTTGTTTCACAAGACCAGGTTATAGTGGTGGGTGATTTGAATGCAAAGGTGAGTAATGTGGCACTTGAGGGAATAATTGGTATACATTGGGTGTTCAGTGTTGTAAATGGAAATGGTGAAGAACTTGTAGATTTATGTGCTGAAAAAGGACTGGTTATTGGGAATACCTGGTTTAAAAAGCGAGATATACATAAGTATACGTATGTAAGTAGGAGAGATGGCTAGAGATGGTTTCAGAAGTGGTAGAGGATGTGTGGATCAGGTGTTTGATTTGAAGAATGTATGTGAGAAATACTTAGAAAAACAAATGGATTTGTATGTAGTATTTATGGATCTGGAGAAGGCATATGATAGAGTTGATAGAGATGCTCTGTGGAAGGTTTTAAGAATATATGGTGTGGGAGGCAAGTTGTTAGAAGCAGTGAAAAGTTTTTATCGAGTATGTAAGTGGTCTCCCAGTTCTCCTCGTTCCCTCCACCTCTGACACATATATCCTCTTGGTCAATCTTTCCTCACTCATTCCATCCATGTGACCAAACCGTTTCAAAAAACACTCTTCTGCTCTCTCAACCACACTCTTTATATTTCCACACATCTCTCTTACCCTTACATTACTTACTCGATCAAACCATCTCACACCACATATTGTCCTCAAACATCTCATTTCCAGCACTTCCATCCTCCTGCGCACAACTCTATCCATACCCCACGCCTCGTAACCATGGAAGGTTTTAAGAATATATGGTGTGGGAGGCAAGTTGTTAGAAGCAGTGAAAAGTTTTTATCGAGGATGTAAGTGGTCTCCCACTTCTCCTCGTTCCCTCCACCTCTGACACATATATCCTCTTGGTCAATCTTTCCTCACTCATTCCATCCATGTGACCAAACCGTTTCAAAAAACACTCTTCTGCTCTCTCAACCACACTCTTTATATTTCCACACATCTCTCTTACCCTTACATTACTTACTCGATCAAACCATCTCACACCACATATTGTCCTCAAACATCTCATTTCCAGCACATCCATCCTCCTGCGCACAACTCTATCCATACCCCACGCCTCGTAACCATACAACATTGTTTGAACCACTATTCCTTCAAACATGCCCATTTTTGCTTTCCGAGATAATATTCTCGACTTCGAAACATTCTTCAAGGCTCCCACAATTTTCGCCCTCTCCCCCACCATATGATTCACGTCCGCTTCCATGGTTCCATCCGCTGCCAGATCCACTCCTAGATATCTAAAACACTTTACTTCCCCAAGTGTTTCTCCATTCAAACTTACCTCCCAATTGACTTGACCCTCAACCCTACTGTACCTAATAACCTTCCTCTTATTCACATTTACTCTTAACTTTCTTCTTTCACACACATTACCAAATTCAGTCACAAGCTTCTGCAGTTACTCACATGAATCAGCCACCAGCGCTGTGTCATCAGCGAACAACAACTGACTTACTTCCCAAGCTCTCTCATCCACAACAGACTGCATACTTATCCCACTTTTCAAAACTCTTGCATTCACCTCCCTAACAATCCCATCCATAAACAAATTAAAAAAACCATGGAGACATCACACACCCCTGCCGCAAACCTACATTCACGGAGAACCAATCACTTTCCTCTCTTCCTACATGTACACATGCCTTATATCCTTGATAAAAACTTTTCACTGCTTCTAACAACTTGCCTCCCGCACCATATATTCTTAATTCCTTCTACAGATTATCTCTATCAACTCTATCATATGCCTTCTCCAGATCCATAAATGCTACATACAAATCCATTTGCTTTTCTAAGTATTTCTCACATACATTCTTCAAATCAAACACCTGATCCACACATCCTCTACCACTTCTGAAACCACACTGCTCTTCTCCAATCTGATGCTCTGTACACGCCTTCACCCTCTCAATCAGTACTCTCCCATATAATTTACCAGGAATACTCAACAGACTTATACCTCTGTAATTTGAGCACTCACTCTTATCCCCTTTGCCTTTGTACAATGGCACTATTTAAGCATTCCGCCAATCATCAGGCACCTCACCATGAATCATACATACATTAAATAACCTTACCAACCAGTCAACAATACAATCACCCCCTTTTTTGATAAATTCCACTGCAATACCATCCAAACCTGCTGCTTTGCCGGCTTTCATCTTCCGTAAAGCTTTTACTACCTCTTCTCTATTTACCAAATCATTTTCCCCAACCCTCTCACTTTGCACACCACCTCGACTAAAACACCCTATATCTGCCAGTCTATCATCAAACACATTCAACAAACCTTCAAAATACTCACTCCATCTCCTTCTCACATCACCACTACTTGTTATCACCTCCCCATTAGCCCCCTTCACTGAAGTTCCCATTTGTTACCTTGTCTTACGCACTTTATTTACCTCCATCCCAAACATCTTTTTATTCTCCCTGAAATTTAATGATATTCTCTCACCCCAACTCTCATTTGCCCTCTTTTTCACCTCTTGCACCTTTCTCTTAACCTCCTGCCTCTTCTTTTATACACCTCCCACTCATTTGTATTTTTTCCCTGAAAAATCGTCCAAATGCCTCTCTCTTCTCCTTCATTAATAAACTTACTTCTTCATCCCACCACTCACTATCCTTTCTAATCAACCCATCTTCCGCGCTTCTCATGCCACAAGCATCTTTTGCGCAAGCCATCACCGCTTCCCTAAATACATCACATTCCTCCCCTACTCCCCTTACCTCCTTTGTTCTCACCTTTTACATTATGTACTCAGTCTCTCCTGGTACTTCCTAACACAAGTTTCCTTCCCAAGCTCACTTACTCTCACCACTCTCTTCACCCCAACATTCTCTCTTCTTTTCTGAAAACCCCCACAAATCTTCACCTTCACCTGCACAAGATAATGATCAGACATCCCTCCAGTTGCACATCTAGGCACATTAATATTCAAAAGTCTGTCTTTCGCGCGCCTATCAATTAACACGTAATCCAATAACGCTCCCTAGCCATCTCTCCTACTTACATACGTATACTTATGTATATCTCGCTTTTTAAACCAGGTATTACCAATAACCAGTACTTTTTCAGCACATAAATCTACAAGCACTTGTATATATATGTATATATATATATATATATATATATATATATATATATATATATATATATATATATATATATATATATATATATATATATATATATATATATATATATTTATATATTTATATATATATTTTTTTTTCTTTTTTTTCATACTATTCGCCATTTCCCGCGATAGCGAGGTAGCGTTAAGAACAGAGGACTGGGCCTTTGAGGGAATACCCTCACCTGGCCCCCTTCTCTGTTCCTTCTTTTGGAAAAAAAAAAAAAAAAAATAGAGAGGGGAGGATTTCCAGCCCCCCGCTCCCTTCCCTTTTAGTCGCCTTCTACGACACGCAGGGAATACGTGGGAAGTATTCTTTCTCCCCTATCCGCAGGGATATATATATATATATATATATATATATATATATATATATATATATATATATATATATATATATATATATATATATATATATATATATATATATATATATATATATATATATATATATATATATATATATATACATATATATATATATGTATATATATATATATATATATATATATATATATATATATATATATATATATATATATATATATATATATATATATATATATATATATATTTATATATATATATATATATATATATATATATATATATATATATATATATATATATATATATATATATATATATATATATATATATATATATATATATATATATATATATATATAAATATATATATATATATATATATATATATATATATATATATATATATATATATATATATATATATAAATATATATATATATATATATATATATATATATATATATATATATATATATATATATATATATATATATATATATATATATCCCTGCGGATAGGGGAGATATATATATACATAGGGGAGATATATATATATACATAGGGGAGATATATATATACATATATATATATATATGTATATATATATATATATATATATATATATATATATATATATATATATATATATATATATATATATATATATATATATATATATATATATATATATATATATATATATATATATATATATATATATATATATATATATATATATATATATATATATTTATATATATATATATATATATATATATATATATATATATATATATATATATATATATATATATATATATATATACATATATATATATATATATATATATATATATATATATATATGTGGGGGAGGAATGGGATGTATTTAGGGAATCAGTGATGGATTGCGCAAAAGATGCTTGTGGCATGAGAAGAGTGGGAGGTGGGCTGTTTAGAAAGGGTAGTGAGTGGTGGGATGAAGAAGTAAGAGTATTAGTGAAAGAGAAGAGAGAGGCATTTGGACGATTTTTGCAGGGAAAAAATGCAATTGAGTGGGAGAAGTATAAAAGAAAGAGACAGGAGGTCAAGAGAAAGGTGCAAGAGGTGAAAAAAAGGGCAAATGAGAGTTGGGGTGAGAGACTATCAGTAAATTTTAGGTAGAATAAAAAGATGTAGGTTTGCGGCAGGGGTGTGTGATGTCTCCATGGTTGTTTAATTTGTTTATGGATGGGGTTGTTAGGGAGGTAAATGCAAGAGTCCTGGAAAGAGGGGCAAGTATGAAGTCTGTTGGGGATGAGAGAGCTTGGGAAGTGAGTCAGTTGTTGTTCGCTGATGATACAGCGCTGGTGGCGGATTCATGTGAGAAACTGCAGAAGCTGGTGACTGAGTTTGGTAAAGTGTGTGGAAGAAGAAAGTTAAGAGTAAATGTGAATAAGAGCAAGGTTATTAGGTACAGTAGGGTTGAGGGTCAAGTCAATTGGGAGGTGAGTTTGAATGGAGAAAAACTGGAGGAAGTGAAGTGTTTTAGATATCTGGGAGTGGATCTGTCAGCGGATGGAACCATGGAAGCGGAAGTGGATCATAGGGTGGGGGCGGGGGCGAAAATTTTGGGAGCCTTGAAAAATGTGTGGAAGTCGAGAACATTATCTCGGAAAGCAAAAATGGGTATGTTTGAAGGAATAGTGGTTCCAACAATGTTGTATGGTTGCGAGGCGTGGGCTATGGATAGAGTTGTGCGCAGGAGGATGGATGTGCTGGAAATGAGATGTTTGAGGACAATGTGTGGTGTGAGGTGGTTTGATCGAGTAAGTAACGTAAGGGTAAGAGAGATGTGTGGAAATAAAAAGAGCGTGGTTGAGAGAGCAGAAGAGGGTGTTTTGAAATGGTTTGGGCACATGGAGAGAATGAGTGAGGAAAGATTGACCAAGAGGATATATGTGTCGGAGGTGGAGGGAACGAGGAGAAGAGGGAGACCAAATTGGAGGTGGAAAGATGGAGTGAAAAAGATTTTGTGTGATCGGGGCCTGAACATGCAGGAGGGTGAAAGGAGGGCAAGGAATAGAGTGAATTGGAGCGATGTGGTATACAGGGGTTGACGTGCTGTCAGTGGATTGAATCAAGGCATGTGAAGCGTCTGGGGTAAACCATGGAAAGCTGTGTAGGTATGTATATTTGCGTGTGTGGACGTGTGTATGTACATGTATATGGGGGGGGGGGGTTGGGCCATTTCTTTCGTCTGTTTCCTTGCGCTACCTCGCAAACGCGGGAGACAGCGACAAAGTATAAAAAAAAAAAAAAAAAAAGATGTTCTGGAAGGAGGTAAATAGGGTGCGTAAGACAAGGGAGCGAATGGGAACTTCAGTGAAGGGCGTAAATGGGGAGGTGATAACAAGTAGTGGTGATGTGAGAAGGAGATGGAATGAGTATTTTGAAGGTTTGTTGAATGTGTCTGATGACAGAGTGGCAGATATAGGGTGTTTGGGTCGAGGTGGTGTGCAAATTGAGAGGGTTAGGGAAAATGATTTGGTAAACAGAGAAGAGGTAGTAAAAGCTTTGCGGAAGATGAAAGCCGGCAAGGCAGCAGGTTTGGATGGTATTGCAGTGGAATTTATTAAAAAAGGGGGTGACTGTATTGTTGACTGGTTGGTAAGGTTATTTAATGTATGTATGACTCATGGTGAGGTGCCTGAGGATTGGCGGAATGCGTGCATAGTGCCATTGTACAAAGGCAAAGGGGATAAGAGTGAGTGCTCAAATTACAGAGGTATAAGTTTGTTGAGTATTCCTGGTAAATTATATGGGAGGGTATTGATTGAGAGGGTGAAGGCATGTACAGAGCATCAGATTGGGGAAGAGCAGTGTGGTTTCAGAAGTGGTAGAGGATGTGTGGATCAGGTGTTTGCTTTGAAGAATGTATGTGAGAAATACTTAGAAAAGCAAATGGATTTGTATGTAGCATTTATGGATCTGGAGAAGGCATATGATAGAGTTGATAGAGATGCTCTGTGGAAGGTATTAAGAATATATGGTGTGGGAGGCAAGTTGTTAGAAGCAGTGAAAAGTTTTTATCGAGGATGTAAGGCATGTGTACGTGTAGGAAGAGAGGAAAGTGATTGGTTCTCAGTGAATGTAGGTTTGCGGCAGGGGTGTGTGATGTCTCCATGGTTGTTTAATTTGTTTATGGATGGGGTTGTTAGGGAGGTAAATGCAAGAGTCTTGGAAAGAGGGGCAAATATGAAGTCTGTTGGGGATGAGAGAGCTTGGGAAGTGAGTCAGTTGTTGTTCGCTGATGATACAGCGCTGGTGGCGGATTCATGTGAGAAACTGCAGAAGCTGGTGACGGAGTTTGGTAAAGTGTGTGGAAGAAGAAAGTTAAGAGTAAATGTGAATAAGAGCAAGGTTATTAGGTACAGTAGGGTTGAGGGTCAAGTCAATTGGGAGGTGAGTTTGAATGGTGAAAAACTGGAGGAAGTGAAGTGTTTTAGATATCTGGGAGTGGATCTGTCAGCGGATGGAACCATGGAAGCGGAAGTGGATCATAGGGTGGGGGAGGGGGCGAAAATTTTGGGAGCCTTGAAAAATGTGTGGAAGTCGAGAACATTATCCCGGAAAGCAAAAATGGGTATGTTTGAAGGAATAGTGGTTCCAACAATGTTGTATGGTTGCGAGGCGTGGGCTATGGATAGAGTTGTGCGCAGGAGGATGGATGTGCTGGAAATGAGATGTTTGAGGACAATGTGTGGTGTGAGGTGGTTTGATCGAGTAAGTAACGTAAGGGTAAGAGAGATGTGTGGAAATAAAAAGAGCGTCGTTGAGAGAGCAGAAGAGGGTGTTTTGAAATGGTTTGGGCACATGGAGAGAATGAGTGAGGAAAGATTGACCAAGAGGATATATGTGTCGGAGGTGGAGGGAACGAGGAGAAGAGGGAGACCAAATTGGAGGTGGAAAGATGGAGTGAAAAGGATTTTGTGTGATCGGGGCCTGAACATGCAGGAGGGTGAAAGGAGGGCAAGGAATAGAGTGAATTGGAGCGATGTGGTATACAGGGGTTGACGTGCTGTCAGTGGATTGAATCAAGGCATGTGAAGCGTCCGGGGTAAACCATGGAAAGCTGTGTAGGTATGTATATTTGCGTGTGTGGACGTGTGTATGTACATGTGTATGGGGGGGGGTTGGGCCATTTCTTTCGTCTGTTTCCTTGCGGTACCTCGCAAACGCGGGAGACAGCGACAAAGTATAAAAAAAAAAAAAAAAAAAAATATATATATATATATATATATATATATATATATATATATATATATATATATATATATATATATATATATATATATGTATATATATATATATATATATATATATATATATATATATATATATATCTCCTAGTCTGGACGAGGTAACCATTTTATTGACCATTTCCTAGTAATGTACGAAGAACCTTGTTGACTGTGACCCGATTTTCGTAACCAGGATTCGGACCCATGTGCTCGATCCTGGGCGGCCCGTGAATGCATTACGATCAGTAACGATAACCGCATCCACGGGAGTTTAAGTCTTCGTTTATTGGTTTGTTACATTCGAGACTGAATTTTACAGAATATGATTCAAGACCTCTAGTTTCGTGAAATCCTGTACTTTCTGGGTAGTTTGTACAATCTTTCCGTCATGTAATATATCAGTCACGTCTACAGTGCCACTAATGGACTCATTTCGTATAAAGTCTGCAGCAAAGCTATGTAATCCGTCGCTATCTAGAGAACTGATCGATGATCCTGGCCTTAATCCTTGCTTCTGCATGTATTATCCGTTCCTAACCTGATTCCTTAATGTTGAGTCCTGCTATTCTCCTTTAAAAATGAGATGGTTTCACATGCTTCATTATGGATTCTTGTGACGAGCATGATTTTATGATTAAGCCTATTTCAGGCTTCGTATTTTCAATTTTTTCTCAGCCTTTTCTTTTTATACGTTTAACATGCATGGTATGTTTTCTTCATGCTGCATATTCTCCCAAAACATTGCCTACGCTGGTTATAAACCTGAATAACTCTGGGAGTCTCTCTTGGAATGTTGAGCTAACTGGTAAAGATTCGCTTCTGTCATGTTGTCTCCATGCTCATAGTCGGCTGTTCACCGGATCCCTGTCAATCACCTTTACGACGAACATAAGTTTATACAACATACACGTAATCCAAGAATGATGAGCCTGGAATCATCGCATTACTGACGCCGCCCTCCTAAACTTGGCGATTTTTCATGAGGCTGACTGACGCAGTACATGTAATTGGAAACCGAAATGATGAAATGAGGATGTTGGAAAAAAAAGACGAATCCTAGAGCAAATTGTGATTGCAATCCTCATGGGGCTCCTGCACAAATATCACCGTATCCCACGCGTAAAGTGATTACATGCGCACTGTAGATTCGCTGCTCGCCTTCTTTATCACAATCCTGTTTATTCAGGGGATTGCATATATTGTAGTGCTAAGATACTGTTGTAAAGTCGAGGATATTTGACACTCTCATTACCGTACTACAAGACACTATGCCAGTGAACCTTTATCTGCAAGTTATAAATGCATTGTAAACAAGCAAAAAATTATCTGGCAGTGACGATCAGTTTCCTTGAGCAGACTTGATTAATTAACTGCAATAGGATGAATAGCTTGTCTCTCCCTTGGAGATGGCAAAATGTGAAAATGATGGAGACAAAGAAAAGTTAGAATCCATCGCCACAGTATTGCGAATGAATAATGATTAAGATTTCTAGTGTCATCTTATCACACTGGAAAGGAAAGTATCAATAGAATAATACTAATGTAAAGAAGAGAAGAACATGCATAAGTAAACTGGAGAGCCTGTCAAAAAGAAGAAATTTCAGGTCAGGGCGCGTCCACCCTCGTGATTTATTTCACCTCAGATTACCCAGCCATCATGCTTGCCAGTCTTGTAATGGATGAAAGCTGCCTCGTGTTGCATATGAAAAACTCATTTACCGAAGGAGGAGCTAAGTGGAAGGGCCCAGCACCTGGGAACCACACTGTTATAATGCATAACACTGGCTGAATTTGCTGAATTTGCTGACCTCTAATAACTACTGCCGAGTGTCTGGGGACATGACAATAAGTGGTCATGAATATAATGATAAGTTTTGGTTTTATAGGAACAGGAGGAGTGTCTTGTATCAGAAATGTTTATCGATATATCTACTTCATAGCTGTTCTCACTGAGTCCGAATTTTGAATAGAGAATGATCAATGAGTTTAGGTTACCACAACATTCCAGAGTATAATTCTCCTTTAGAAAGAAGTTATTGCCACAGTGTCCTGTAACTAGTAAACTGTTCTTTGTAGATAATGAGAATCAATGGTAAGTAATCATAACCTACAAACTGCTGAGAAGAATCTAGCTTACGTACAAGCTACTTTGTTGGAGTAGAGGTGGCAAAGGAAACAAGATGGATTATCCAGACGTTTCAACGCTGATGGCTTCCCCTGAGAAAGACAATTGCGTCGAAACGTCTGGATAAAACTATTCTTTAGCTTGTTGTGTCAGTTGCCATTCTACTCCAACATATCTTGACATGGAAGTTAACACAAAATGCTTTGTATATATTCTGTTTGCGTAAGTGTTCCGTAAGCTGTTAACGCATCTGCGTATCTGTGAGAAAGCGCTACACTTGCATGATTACATGGATGACTATAATATTAATTCTCATTCTTTAATAAATTCCTTCCACTAAAAGCTTCTTCAAACTGCCGTTGATAACAAATAGAAGCGGCTTTATGAAATCCTTTTTGTTAATGTCAAAGGAAAAAATTTTTTTTTTTTTTTTTTTTGCTTTGTCGCTGTCTCCCGCGTTTGCGAGGTAGCGCAAGGAAACAGACGAAAGAAATGGCCCAACCCACCCCCATACACATGTATATACATACGTCCACACACGCAAATATACATACCTACACAGCTTTCCATGGTTTACCCCAGACGCTTCACATGCCCTGATTCAATCCACTGACAGCACGTCAACCCCGGTATACCACATCGCTCCAATTCACTCTATTCCTTGCCCTCCTTTCACCCTCCTTCATGTTCAGGCCCCGATCACACAAATTCTTTTTCACTCCATCTTTCCACCTCCAATTTGGTCTCCCTCTTCTCCTCGTTCCCTCCACCTCCGACACATATATCCTCTTGGTCAATCTTTCCTCACTCATTCTCTCCATGTGACCAAACCATTTCAAAACACCCTCTTCTGCTCTCTCAACCACGCTCTTTTTATTTCCACACATCTCTCTTACCCTTACGTTACTTACTCGATCAAACCACCTCACACCACACATTGTCCTCAAACATCTCATTTCCAGCACATCCATTAAAAGAAAATCTGAAATGTTAATCAAAAGTCATTCATGAAAGAGGTTTACACCGTTCCCAGCCCATAACAATTTCCATATGTTCTGTTTTTACCAGTGACATGTTCTTTAGTCGTACTTATAACACAGTTTTCAATGTTTTATAAGATATCGTTATATTGAATTCTAGGCTGATCACACAGGAGTAAGGGACACACATGATATCTGTTGCATCATGCCGTCTAGAAGCATCACAGAAATGCACAACACGCCCGCCAGTACCTCCTCCTCCACCTGAAACAAGCCGCCGCCATAACCGTGATAACAAGGTGACGAGCCACGACAGATCCAGGTTTTTCCTCCTGAACTTCGTGGCTGGATCTCGTGTAAACACGGTCGTTTGTCTGGCTGGAGTACCAGGTCGAACTTTAGATCTCATTCGTATCGTGCACGACTGAACGAAGAATACTGGAAGTGTAATCGAGAAAATGGCATGATTATATCTTGGGTTGTACTACTGGTGTTATAAATTGGTCCATGTACTCTCGTTAACATTAGTGTTTGAAACATGAAAAAATAATATATTTTTCGTGAAAGCAATAATTCCATTATATATTGGTTCAATTAGACTCTGGTGTCTTTTATATATATATTTAGAAGGAATAATGACAATATCAGAATTTAGATATATAGATACAGTATCGTCGGATGTCTGTGCAATCCGCCTTATCCGACTATATTTGGAAGGGATATATATGACAAAATGTTAACTGTGTCTCATTAGTATATCTAATCATATCAACTTCGTAACTAATGTAACCTTTCAAAGTAACATTCCAATAGCACACACTGCACTATGACAAAAGATTTACAAATTATAAGACGGCCATCTAAGGTTAATGAAATAACCAATTACCCAGAATCTGATACATGCATTGTCACAGATAAGTACATATTTGTGTAATTAAGTTCCAATTGGTTATGTCTTATCTAAGAATCAATCTTAAGTGTCATGATGTTTTCAGAACCATAACTCTTACATCTTCAACTGATTAACCTTTTCGTGTTTTAATACGATGCGTTTTGTTGTACATCACCATGTATTTTATCAATACTATTTCTTTGTTATATGATGTATAGAAGTGCGTGAACTATGATATAAGAATTCGGAACAAAAAACACTGAAAATCACGTTGTCACATATCTACAAAAAACATAAATTGAAACACATTCCCATGCATTTACACATCTACATCCACTTAGAAACACACACACACACACACACACACACACACATAGAGGAGACCCCACGAGAGTATAAGATCCCCTCCTTGTACAATACGAATACTGAAATGGTTAGCATTACTGATCATAAGTCAGCATGGACCAGCCCGGGCTCGGGGTGGCAGTCGGCCTGCTCCCAACCCAGGTGATCCTCCTCTTCTAGGAGTTGGTCGGTAAATGGATAGGCCTATCTGGGCTCAGGCATGGGCAAGTGTGTGTGTAATTCCCTAATTGTACAGTATGGAGAGGTAGTTTTATCACCCTGGGTCCTCAACACGTGATTACTCTTTGCTTCTTTGTCTGTTTGTGTATATGTGTGTGTGTGTGTGTGTGTGTGTGTGTGTGTGTGTGTGTGTGTGTGTGTGTGTCTGTGTGTGTGTGCGTGTGTGTTGTGCGTGTGTGTGTGTGTGTGTGTGTGTGTGTGTGTGTGTGTGTGGTGTGTGTGTGGGTGCGTGTGTGTGTGCGTGCGTGTGTAGTGTGTGTGTGTGTGTGTGTGTGTGTGTGTGTGTGTGTGTGTGTGTGTGTGTGTGTGTGTGTGTGTGTATGTGTTTACACACATGGGGTAAAGAGTAAAGAGACGAGGCAACACGAGCGTGAAAACTCTCCTTTATTCTTAAATAAGAATCACACACACAAAAAAAAAAGAAAAAAAAAAAGAATGGGACCCAACGAGTGCAAAAGTCACAACTGGTACAAGCTACTTCCTCGCACAACACAAATAAGTAACTAGGTAATTAGAAATATGTAAATACATCCAGTGCTACTTGACTAAATGACACGTTGAATGCCGCTTTCCCGATTACATCGCCATCCAGAAAACCCTCATCACCTCCAGAATTGGGCCGTCGGCAACCATGTCACGATCAAGCTAACGACAGCTGTATTCCCGCACACCAGCCTTCCAGGTTGTACAGTCCATCCAGTTTTCCAAGATCATTTTGTGCCACAAACGTAGTTGGAAGGAACACATCAGCATCAAAGCGTAAAATATCCAAGTGACGTCTCTACGTACATCCTGGACAAGATACACCTGGACTTCTTGCGCTTGTACTCAGCAGCATTTGCACAACTTTCTTCTAAGATTCACTTGTGCCTACCACGTCTATCCTTCTTCTGTATTTATCACACAACAGAATCTAATATTTATGGTAAGGGAAAAGGGAACGCTCGTTGATCATTTGTCCCTTATACACCCCCTATCAAGATAGGTTCCTCATACAGGCCCTCATCCCTCCAAGTCCTCTCATCCGACAATTTGACTTTACGCTCCAGTATCAGTCATCTCCAAGTTGCAGCTCAGCACTACATCTACACGTCGAACCATTACGAGCCCTTAAATGCCGCGATATGAGGAACCCCATCCCAGCCTTTGTGAACATCATCAGTACTGACCGATCCCTCCTTTATCTTTAGAACAGAGAGAAAATTGTTTAGAACATTTTTTTCGAATGTTTCCCTGATTAATGTAAAAAAAAAATACATAAAATACTAGGAAATTCTCATGGAAACAGACCACTGGGCCCTCTATAGGCTGTTTGTGATGGTGGAAGATATCAATCATACAGATTAGAGGGGCACGAGGGAAAAGAAATTCAAATGATTCAGAGAAACACCTGTAAACTGAATGAGGAGGTAAAAACAACATTAGTCTTAGACTTTAAACGAAATATTAACCAAGGCTATCCTTAAACGTATATTTAGTATTTCAGTACTTCTGTAGATCAAATCATTTTATGTTCTTTTCATGTTAGCTGAGATGGAACAGGCAGCTTAGACCCTAATCAAAGCCATCCCTATTGAAGGGATAGTGGTTCCAACAATGTTATATGGTTGCGAGGCGTGGACTATAGATGGGGTTGTACAGAGGAGGGTGGATGTGTTGGAAATGAAATGTTTGAGGACTATATGTGCTGTGAGGTGATTTGATCGAGCAAGTAATGATAGTGTGGAAATAAAAAGAGTGTGGTTGAGAGACCAGAAGAGCGTGTGTTGAAATGCTTTGGACATATGGAGAGAATGAATGAGGAAAGGTTGACAAAGGATATATGTGTCAGATGTGGATGGAACAAGGGAAAGCAAATTGGAGGTGGAAGGATGGAGTGAAAAAGCATTTTTAGCAATCGGAGCCTAAACATACAGGGGGTTGAAAGGCTTGCAAGAAATAGTGGAGGAGCGATTTGGTATACCGGCGTCGATGTGCTGTCAATGTACTGAACCAGGGTATGTGAAACGTCTGAGGTAAACCATGGAAAGGTATGTGGGCCTGGATATGGATAGGAAGCTGTGGTTTCTGAGCATTACACATAACGGCTAGAGAATGAGTGTGCACGAATGTGGCCTTTTTTTGTCTGTTTCCCTGGCACTACCTCGCTGAAGCAGGGAGTAGCGATGCTGTTTCATGTTGGGCGGGGTAGCGCTAGGTATGGATGAAGGCAAGCAAGTATCAGGATGTACATGTCTATTTTTTTTCAAAAATATTCGCCATCTCCCGCGTTAGAGAGATAGCGTTAACAGAGGACTGATCCTTAGAGGGAAGATCCTCACCTGGCCCCCCTTCTCTGTTCCTTCTTTTGGAAATGTTAAAACTGGAGAGGAGGATTTTAAGCCCCCCGCTCCCTCTTCTTTTAGTCGCCTTTTACGAAACGCAGGGAATACGTGGGAAGTATTCTTTCTCCACCATTGTTTATGTATATGTATGTATATGTGTATATGTCATGCATATGTATATGTGTATATTTTATGTATATGTATATGTGTATATTTTATGTATATTCATATGTATGTAAATTTGCGTGAATGGGCGTATATATATGGGTGGATAAACAGTTGGGTTGACTGTGGAGCGACTGCTGCAAGCAGGATTCGAGCTTATGCGTTCGGCCCAGGGCGGCCCATTAATGCGTCACGGTCGGGAACGCTAACCTTTAGGGAAGAAATAGAAATCCGCCTAATTAGAGAGCGAAATTGGTCGCCTATGAGTCTGTCTCCATTACTACGAATAGAACTGGATGAATCAAGACATAGGTAACTTATTAAAGTCTTTGATGGTTTTGAATACCTCTAATGGATCACCTGATAACTCCCTCTTCTCTTAGCAAAATAGATTTGAGTCATTTAGTTGGCTCATAAGATTTGCATCTCCGTCTAGGAATCACTTTCTCGTAGCTCACCTCATTCTTCTTATCTTTTTTCAAGTTCCTTGGCTAAAACTGTACACAAGGGAGAGGCATCCATAAATCTAAAGGTGTGCATGATTTCCCAAGACTTTAATTCGAAAGCCTTACCGATGAATTCAAGTATTTCTGTTCTTTTTAGTCTGCACCGCTCATTTGGTTTTAGGTCACCAGGAATTATTACGTTCAAGTCTTTTTCCTCATCTTTTGCAGCTTCAACAGAATTATTACTCTAGGTCACCTTCTCGTAAAGTATCAATTCACCGATATCACTATTCATTTGCCATGTATTAGCTCAGTGTATTGATTTGTTTATGTGAATTTAAATTTGCAGGCGCTCAATCTGATTTTCAGAGTCATTTCCTAACATTGCATTATGTGCAAATGGAGCCCATTTTTAATGTCATGAATAAATGAGAAATACAATTGGTTCCAAGACTGATCTCTAGTGGTACACCACTTATTACGTCTAACCTTTCTGTGGTTGGACTACTAATCACCGCTTCTTTGTTTACTGTCAGTCAAATAATTTCCTAACGCCAAAGTGCAACCATAATTACACCATGTGGCTCATCTTTAGCTTGCAACCTTT